>NW_019392824.1:0-598476 GCF_000648675.2 Cimex lectularius | reverse complement strand
ACCACATGCAATAAACAATTAATAAATAATTGTAATAACGATGAAGAAAAAACAATTAATAAATAAGATTAAATAATGAATTTTAAAATATCATGTGATTTTAACGCCGTGAAAGTGATTTGAAATCAACGAGGTTGGACTTTGGCTCTATAGATAAGACGTTCTTGATCCGCACTCGTCCACGTTCAAAACACGACTGACCAAACAACTTCAAGACTTGGTAAGTTATTTATCAAAAGTGAAGGTTTTAAGCTTCAATATGGTCATGGTTTCACATTGATTTACTTAGATGACATCAAGTAAAAAGTAACAACATTAACTTACAAACGTAAATGGAGTAAAACAGGGCATTTATTTAGGTGCCTTATTACTTTTTGTTAATTATGTTGCTAAATTTTCCCTAATTTTTGATTTTTTCTCTCTGCTTATGATCGTGTTTTCTCTAATGCAGAAGACTCAAATGTACTTCAATAATTTTATTGATTGGTCTTTAAATAATGGTCTCAAACTTAATTTTAGTATATACTTCGCCATGTCATATGATAGATTTAATATAAAAAACTAATTGAGTATTGTAATACAGTTTTAATAATTTTAAGTTAATTTGAAATTAAACAGGACTACTTTGAAGTTAGAAAGCGTTCATTTCAAGTAGAAAAAGGTTAATTAAAGGGTTCATTAAGCGGAAAAAAGCTGTATACTAGAATTTTATTTTCCATGATACTGTTCATGTAATATGTGTTGATCATGGTCATAAGTTGTTTTACTGCTATAAGAAATGTTAATTTTAAATTAAATAGGTTAATTGTAATATCCATCATTCCAATTATCTCAAAATATTTTAATTTAAAACCTTTCCCCTTGTTCCGTCTTCCCAAGATAAGGATTTTATACTCCCACCATGCGAAATCCACTCATAGACCTCCCACCAGGGAAAAATTGTAACAAGCGACGGGTCTGTTTCCCGTAAGCCCTCCACTCCTGTACTTATTAACTTTTTATGAGAGAAGTTAATTTTTCTTTGTCCGTGTAGTTCTGCTTCTACCCCAGTATTGGTGTTCACCCACTCGTGAGGTTGGTTATCACACCAACGAAAATTTTGGTGTCAGAAGTCGGATAGCCGAGACTTGAATGAAATTTTCTGGCAAAAGGAAATTTTATTATATCCAGGAGATCGAGTCTTCCAAAGGAGAAGAATTAGGACTTGACAACACCGTTAGCATGAGACGTCCCGGATCGGGTCTTTCTGCCTAGTAGCTGAAACGAGTGACTACACTGAGGAAAACTACAGAGTGCCGCTATAACGTAAATAATAATGAAGGAACACCAATAACCATCTACCGAGGCAAGAACCAGGGTTCGAGAGATTAGATCCAGGATGAACTTCACCGCACCTGTGAGTTTCAACGACTTCTTTACGATTCCAAATTTCTTTCTTTTTTCTCTTTTCTTTCATCACTATTCAGATTTATATGTAGTTTCTTGTCCCTTAAATAGGACATTTTTAACAACAATTGCATATTGCTATCTCATAAAAATTTATAAAGAAAATTTTATTTTGTAATTTTTCATAAAACATTTTAATGTGTTATGAGGAAGCTCGTATCTAACAATGATGATTACAGAAGGAAAATTTATAGATGAAAAATAGGAATTTTCGGCACGAAAAGAAACTCCATTTAGTACCACATACTTTTCCATCTCTATAGATGGTTTACTGTATCATGATTTTTTTTTTAATTCCTAGGAAAAAGTTATTAAAAAAATATTTAAAATTAGTCAACACGACACGCAAGAATGGCACAATTACACGGAAAACAAACACATTGAGCCCTGAAGATGATCTCAATAAAGATCGAAACGTTGGCACGATAAAGAAAATGTTTTTCTGAAACCTACATCACACCAGACCGCATCTCACGATTTCTGAATAATTTTTAATATTAGTATTGATAAATTTAATTGTAAGATGGAAGGCGGCTTTATACATTTACCAGCACGTTTAGTAACACTTTTACGATGAAAATTTCAGACTTTGCGAAACTGCGTGACTCCAATTATTATTTATGTGAACAGCAAAATATTGATAAGTCAGCGTCATGTCTAAGTTCGATTATACAAATGGAAAATAATATTTTCTGAACGCTATTACGTAATTCAAGTGAATGTAAAAAAAAAATATTTTACTAAAAACCCTTTAACTGTAGCTTTAAACCATTTAGCTTTAAACCCTATAATGCAAACCGCGAATACGTATATTTTCGTCATTTAAATGAAATCACATAAGTCATTTTCATTACCTCTAATCAGAAACATCGTAGTTAATCTGGGAAATTGTAGTACTGTAGATTTAGCATCCGCCTTCTACAAAATAAAATTAAACGAAGGCGTCGTTCATAAAGCGGCTTTTTCTACAAGTAAGATCACTACCAATATTGGACAATGCTTTTTTGTATCGAAAAATAAAGTATTCAGCTATCACCCAAAAACTAATGAATCAAATATTGACCGGAATGATGATTTTTTCATTATTTCAAAATTAATTTGAAGAAAAATTTAAAATCTCGAAGAAGTAGGTATTTAACAAATTACGCGCTTATAAGATTTCTAGGTTTTGCTAGTTAAAGACGCCGGACAGTTTAAACAATTAATTTTTAAACTGTCCAGCAACTTACATCAGAATTACATCCCAATATCTGGATAAGAGGGTAAAGAACATATCTGTGACAGCAAAAAACCCAAACAAAAACCTACAGCACTGGCACAATTTCGACTTCAACAATCCAACAATATTACATACAGAACAAAACAAACATAAATGTAACTTTGTAGAAATGGTTTACATCAACAGAGATAAACACAACATCAATTACAGAACAGACACATGTAAATCAGTTGCAGCTACGCTAATATCATTAATCAAATTCAATATCAATAACATACATATATCATCAACACATCACACAAAACATATAATATAACATATAAAACAATCATTATACTCCACACATCAAACATTTCTACGTAGTCTAATTCTTCAACAATTTGGCTTTCCTTTCACTAAATATTCCCGTCTGTATAATCCTGAAAGGATAATCAGGCCGAACCATTACCCATTCTTTCCCATTGTCGGCTCCTTTCACCTCAAAAAAGCCGACTCCTCGTATAAAAATGTCTTTCTATCTCGACTTCCTTCCTCACCCCTTCAAAATCCAACGTACAAAAAAATAAAACATCAATATCTCACTGGCACTCTCAACACGACACCCAATAATGACACATCTACACAGAAAACAAACACTTTAAGTGAGTACAAATATTTTGATTGAGTCTAAAATTTCTAACATTATATAAATTCATTTTTTCACATCCTACATGTATTTGTATAATTTAAACAATGTTTATAATTCCCAGGCCTTGAAGATGATCTCAATAAAGATCTAAACGTTGGCACGATAAATAAAATGTTTTTCTAAACCTACGCCACACCAGACCGCATCTCAGGATCTCCAAATAATCATTAATTAACGGTCAATAAACACCACACATTATTTATAATACTAGTAAGATGAATGCTGATTTTTTTTTTTTTAAATGTAGGATTAAAACTTTCCCTTCAGTCCCTGATCCCTTCTTATCTTGTTTACCAGTTTCTAGCCAACGTGCAGAAAGATTCAGAGTAAGCGCATTATCTGACCGGACTCTAAAAAAAGACGCAAAATAATCAAATGATAACTAAATGAAAAGTTGAGGAAATAGAAGTTGCTAGTACCGAGATAATACATCATGGTTTGTTTATTATTTTCTAGAGAATTGCGTTTCTTAGATAAGTTTCCTCTTAAAGATGCTATTAAATAGTTTCAACGCGTTTCAAACTCGTTATCTGCTTTGTCTGAAATGGTTTCAGATTAGTTAAACATGGTTTTATTATTATTAATAATGACAAACACTTTTCAAATTTCAACCCCAAAGAAACCCCTAGAGCCTAAAAACTATTTTTGAGAATGAACAAATATAGCAATTCTCCATGCAGTAATTAACAAGTCACACTAAAAATCAAAGCAGTACTGTTGAGTAAATTTTATTCCGACTCTATCTATCTTTCTTTCCGACATTCCACATTTATAAATTTACTTGACGATAAAAGTTAAATAATCGTCCTGCGGGAGATGCTTTTTAAAAAGAAGAAGTTTTATTATAAAATGTTACAATGGTGTCAAATTCACCGACACTGTAACGGATAGAACGCTACAGTATGAGTGAGAACCTTTTCTAATTGATGCAAGGGTCTATATAATAATTGTCTAATTGGACTAATTGGTCTAAGGGCTGAAGTGTGTAATTACAATGATAGAATGGCTCTTTTTCCCATTTGCCCCCAGACTAATTGGTTCCTAGATATCTAGGTGGTTGATAATCTGGCACCTATGGCCAGCTCGACTTATCTGACGCGCTGGTTACCTACATGTAGGTCGTTTCTAAAACTTACATTCATCTCAGTACAAATTACACAACGTAGAGTATTGGTCAATGTAATGTCAAGCAACTAAGATTTCATGTAGACGAACCAAAATTACCAATAAACCTATTTACTTATTACGTAATTGAAATTCATCCAAACCGTTAGAAATACTTTTTATTAGCATAGTGTAGTGTTCTGTAGTGAAAAAATAAAAGGGTACACCTTAAGAACACAATGTGCTTTAACAACATTTTACGTCGCTTCCCCAATACTAATCAAAAACGACTTACGACAGCCGATGACTTATTAAAACAGTTTACTTGTAAATTCGGTATTTCATAACTATATTAACCGATCTAAATCAAAATTTATAACAAATTTCTGAAAGATGCAAAAGATGATAGAATGTTAAAAATAAATACGATTTCTACTACAGTTTTTCGACCTCAATCTAATGAATCTTTTGAACCTTCTCACCACTATTATTTAAAATAATTTACACGGTTTATAAAACCTGATCAATTTGATTGGTCTGATTGGATTTATTTAGTAACATTTTCTATAAGTATACACCCACACTATACACACTGTAGTGCAAGTTAATATATTTCTTTCGAGTTATTGGTTGGAAAAATATGAGACCATCTTTCTTCATTCAGAAAAAAAAACGTACGTAATTAATTATACTAATCTAATTTTTCAACAATTTAGCTTTCCTTTTCCTATTTATCCCCGTCTATACAATCCTGAAAGGATAATCTGGCCGAACTATTACCAACGTTTTTTCACTTCGTCGGCTCTTTTCACCTCAAAGACCCCGACTCCTTATACAAACATGTCTTTCTATACCGACTTCCTTCCCCACCCCTTCAAAATCCAACGTATATAAACATAAAACAGCAATATCTCACTGGCACTCTCAACACTTATGCAAAAAACAAACACTTTGAGTGAGTACAAATACTTTGATTGAATATAAAAAATATATGTGGTGATTAGTGACCGTTAATCGATATTTATTTAGAAATCATGAGATGCGGTCTGGTGTGATGTAGGTTTCAGAAAAACATTTTCTTTATCGTGCCAACGTTTCGATCTTTATTGAGATCATCTTCAGGGCCTGGGATTTACAAACATTGTTTACATATAACAATTACATTTTGGATGTGGAAAAGTGAATTTATACAATGCAAAATATATTTTTTATATTCAATCAAAGTATTTCTACTCACTCAAAGTGTTTGTCTTCTGTGTAATTGTGCCATTCTTGCGTGTCGTGTTGAGAGTGCCAGTGAGATTTTGCTGTTTTGTGTTTATATACGTTGGATTTTGAAGGGGTGGGGAAGGATGTCGGTATAGAAAAGACATTTTTGTATAAGGCGTCGGCTTCTTTGAGGTGAAAAGAGCCGACGAAGGGAAAAAATGTGTTGGTAATGGTTCAGTCAGATTATCCTTTCAGGATTATATAAAAAGGGATAAATAGGAAAAGGAAACCTAAATTGTTGGGAAATTAGACTACGTGAAAAATATTTGATGTGTGGAATGTAATATGATATCATCGTATCATCAGTAGTTTTGATTACAGGTGTGAGGTTCTAGACATTCGAGGGGTGCCGAAAATAATTCTGACACAATTCATGAGATTTGCAGAGACTTTTCTTATTCCTTCGTAAGTCCACCATAAGCGACACAGCTGTAGTGAAGAGGGGAAAGATTAAGGAAGAGACAAGAACCTTACGAGTGGTGAAAGGCAGAAGGAGCCAGGACCGGCGAAATTGCATCCAACACAGCGTAGGGAAATTTGGAAAATGTGTGGTTTCCAGGAAAAGTTTGGTCGAAGGTAACATCAAGGTGTTTAACAATGGAACAGAAAGAGATAGGCTGGTTGATGATCGTGAAAGACTCCTTTGGCAGGGATTTGCAGAGGTGACAAGGTGTTGCCCTTACCTATTAAAAACTCAGCCGGACTATACCCTTCAGCTTATTTCTTTTTGTTTTACTAGGAGAGGACAGCTGGCATACCGGGCCGTGTGGCATCCAATTTATGCAAGAAGGCGGATCCTCACATTATGTATCAGTTGCGACTGCTTCTCTGGCACATTTACAACCTCTTTCGGAGAAGTGCACCGCACAGAGATGTGACCAGACCTCTGCCACTTGTAACAGCGCATCAGTTCTGGAATGTATGGGCGAACTCGTAGCCTATAGAATGCGGCCTTTACCCTCTTGAGGGCATAATAGAGTGTCGAAAGTGAGGACGAGGCTCGCCGAGGGTATGTTTGTCCGTCACGCCGCGCACACAATCTTCTCTCCTCCAATATCCATTTTCTAGGCGGTTTTTAGTCTATTCGACGCTGCAGTCCACGAGGTCGTGGCAGATCACCACCTACCTAGAAGTATGCAACCTCGGTGGAGAGCAAAATCGACTTCATGGCCATCTAGCGTTGTAAGTTTCTTTATTCGGTCACTAATTGCAGCGTGATTTATTCCAACATAAAGTTTCCCATCTCCTGTTTTGGTTGTGCTTTCGGTCCGACCAATGCTTTCATTTATACTTTTCAACAAAAGGAAAGAACATGTTGCTTTGAAGTCCCCGTCCATCCGCGTGATGACGTATCTCAGATCATTTTCACCTACCTTTTACCACGGATAACGGCGAGGAAGGATATGAATGTTCAGAAACAAGAGAGAGTAATTGTTTGGTTAAAACATAGTTTGATGAATTCAAGAGTTTTATTCAAATTCTCTTCACCCAGGAAGCAAATCACGTAAATCAGAGTGTTTTACTTTTCTTCCCTTTTAAATTCTAGGTAGCGGCCGCTATTAATAACTTACTAACAGAATTTTAAACCTAGTCTTTGAGTTGGTCTTCTGTCATGGAAATGAGAACCTCTTTTCCGGACTTTGCCTAATAATAGAATAAATTTACACCTTAAGTCCGGGAAGTTGGACTTGGTGACACTTCCTTCATAATACAACGCTTGTTCAAAAATTTGCACCTCAATTATGATCCGTTGAGGGAATCGGGCTGTCCTTTATTTGTTCGGCTCCCATAATTGCTACGAATCAATTTAAACACACGTGTATGCCTTTCGTCTGGTAGAATTTCTGAAATGGATAGTTACCCTTATGACTTGTAGGTTATGTTGTGTGTATAATACATGACGATTTTCTATGAAAAGAAAACAAAAACACAACGCCTGCATTGTCAGACCCACCAATGAGGAATGATGCCGAAAATCATCTGACAGTGAAAAAAAAACGAACAACGAAACACCCCGCAGACTCCTATAGGAAAAAAATAGTTTAAATAATTAATTGTTGTTAAAATTATATCAATAATTTTTTATGTGTTTTATTCTGACTTGATTTGTAAATGGGATAAAACCTACATGGAGTTTAAAACGTGTAATTGAACTTGAAATAGAGGCTTCGCTTGTTCCCGTTTAATGGCTGGTCACATGCTAGCAATCGGTTTGAATTCTCTGAATTGTCAGACCCACCAATGAAGAATACAAGATGCCGAAAATCATCTGACAGAGGAAAACAAACCGGGAACGACAGAACACCCCGCAGACTCCTATAGGTAAAAAATTAGGTTAAATAATTAATTAGTTGTTAAAATTGTATCAATGCTTTTTTTTAAGCTAACTTGATTTATAAATGGGATAAAACCTACATTGAGTTTATAACGTGAGGTTGAACTGGAAATAGTGGCTTCGCTTGTTGTCGTTTAATGGCTGGTCATTGGCTAGCAATCGGTTTAAATTCTCTACTGGATCTTTTTAATCGATCTAGGCTGAAATAAATAGAAATCCCAGATCAGCGTAGGACAATAAATCAGTCGATGAATCCGCGCCACACATACAGGAGGAATTGTTCGTGGCACCATGTCCGATGAAGACTTGTTTGTTTCAGTTTCAACTATTTTTTCCCTATTCCTATTTCTTATTTGGTATCAACTTAGAACGTATATTCTCAATGAATCAATTTCAAAGAGAAAATGTTGTTCATTCGCAATCGCATCCGAATAAGTCATAAATTATAAACTACAGTGTTAAAGTAGCCAAATTTCTAATTAACATAATCCGACCAGTGACCTTGGCGTTTATTGAGAAAGAAGATTTACGATTCTCTGATAATTTATAATTAACCAGTCTCATGGTAGACGTGAACGGTTCTCCAAAAGAGAAACTCTTTCTGAAGAAAAACAAAAAAACCTTCCTTTTGTTCTGCCGTGCCATACATTGCATGATCCATGGTGCACATGCAACATGACTACACTAAATGGACTAATTGTATTTCTATTTTTTCATGGGCTCAGGCATATATTATTTGACGAAAAAACAAATGAGTTTTTTTAAAGTAGTGAAGTAACTAAGAGGAATATGAAACGGTTAAAACAATTAAGAAGTGGGGAACGAAGTGACAACCTAGTTAAAAATAACCATGCCTATCGATAAACAATCAACATAGTTATAAGTTACTACGTAGTTTTTACAATATAATCGATATTAAAATATATTTTTTGTTTTTCTCTCCTTGTTTATCTATACTGAGAGGCAAAAAAATGGCAACCCGCAATATTTTTAATTATCGTTTAGACAATCCTCCATTGATTATCTTACAACAATATTTGGTTCGTTTGAAGGATTAATGGTAACTAAAACACAGATAAAATCTTCTAATTGTGTTGAAAATTGGATTTTGTAAATAAATCTTTGAATGTTCAATCTCTTTCCTGTTGATTTTTCTGTAAAGCGTGTAAAGATTCTTTCTAACGTTGGCTATATCTTATCTATAAATATATATATAACATATATGTATATAATACGTATATATTTAAAAATTATAACGATTACAAGTATGTACTAAAAAACGAGGGTGTCTACTTTTTTTAACTCTCAGGCGATGTTTTGTTTTAAGATCAAAGTTAAATATATTTTGATTAATGGCGGTTATGAATGTTTTTACAATTATTTATTTTTATTTAATCCAGTGGTAACAGCATTTGATTTATAACGAAACTAAACAATCATAAAGAAGTACACAAATTAAAAACTTTGGGTTCCAAGCAAACTTAAAAGGAAGAACCTAAAGCTCCCGAGACGACACAACCAGGGGGGGACGAATGGTAGGGGTACAGTCCCGCTTTATTATTATTATTATTACGTTAATGTTCGGGTTGCATAATTTACTGCGCTCATTGAGAGCTATTGTATCCCTCGTTCTGTGTTTATAGCACTCCGGTGAGTCTTAGCTCATCAAGAAATTTGATTAGTAGGCTCGGTTTCAGGGGTTGAATTTCTTCCACGGTTAAGTTTTACATCCCAAAACACTTCCTCTTTCGAGCAAATGTGGCGCCATAGTTTGTTAGTAGATGTGTTAGTGCCTCTTCTGCTTTTTTACAGAATAAAAAGTGCCGTGTTGGGTTATACCAATATTCTTCAGATGCCGTGTCTTTTCAAGAATGCTGTCAGTGTTAGAAGTTTTTTCTTGCTTCCTTTGATGCATTATGTTGTTTCTTTTCTTCCAAAATTTGCTTGAAGGTCCTTGTATTGTTTATCTCCTATTAGTGAATTCCACTGTTTCCTCATTTCCAATTTGTTTTTTTGTCTAAGATAGCCAGTGATCGTGTGAATCCATATGACACAGAAGAGCTCAGGACCTATCAGCGGTATAGCAGACCCTTTTTTGCTTATTATTATTATAACATATTAATATTTGAAAAAATACTTTTTTTAACAAACTTCCTAGAATATTACATCTAAAGAACATAAGAACATTATTACATCTAACGACCACATACAGGAGAAAAACGCATGGTTAATTAACAAAACTAACATTTATAAACATAAAATTGCAAATGCGAGTAGTTCATTGTATCCAAAATATAAAAATTGACACAAAAAATAATATAATCACATAAGTTAACTAAACTTTTTAAAATGAGAGAGTTAATTTACCCGAATTTTACGGAGTAATAAAAAAAACTAAAAATATACAAGGCAAAGCAAAAATTACTTACAAAGCGCGATCAATTGACCACTCATATCGAATTCTGCAAGCGTGGCGTGCATAATTTATGACAGGCTGTGGGTGTGACTGACCTTTCAAGTATGCAATAATTTCACCCCTTGAAATGGTTCCGATTCCTAAATAGTTAACCTAATTCCAGCAGGCAAAGGACATTGACCCTGAAAATGATATCCTCAGAAACCTTATAATTATAAAGGCAGCATCTTTCAGCAGTGGAATCTTTCTTGGAACCATGGTTTGCAGTTAAAAACAAGTTTCCTTCTCAGTTTAAACAGCCAGAGAAACCATGAAATATTTAGATCTTTATTTATATCAAAGATCTTTTATCGTTAATACTTCCTATGCGGGCTTTGTGCAAAACGAAGCGGTCAGACATAGAAAAGTACTGTCGAGTTTTTGGGGCTTTGATCATTTTATTTTGTCATACAGGCCAGCATATTGGAATTCACAAGTTAGAATGGTGTAGAATGATGACACCCTTGTATCAAAGAAATTCACAACACGAACCACTAGTCTTTTTTTAATAACCTTTCAGGCAGTAATTTTTGGCAAACCGTGGTCCGGCAACTTAAATATTTTCAAGAGTAGTAGTACTTTAGATAAAGGTGACAAAATGAAATTTGTGTTTTGAAGAATTCCCTTTGAATTTTTTCCAAACTCTCTTTGTACTGAAAACCCATCCATAGCAGTGAAAACTAACGAGGAGACATGTCCTCTATAAGTGTAGCCCAGCATTTGTTATCCTATTGCTATTGTTAGTTTTTAATGCGCAATTATCATCCGCACAATGCATCTTACACTGTAAATGGGAGTTAAAATAGAGAAGAAGAGTTAGCAGACGTCCAGAATTCTTACTTGTATTGATTCACAACTTCAACTTTTTCTCCCTTTGCCATTGCCATTTCGGAAAACAACAATTTTACTTTTGGAGAGGTTAACTTGTCCTTTATTGACAACAGTATGCTAAAAGGTTAATATAGTAATTCCATTTACATCAGTGAAGAAAAAATACCTCTTTGCCATACTGATCATATGGTTTCCGCAAAGATTTTAAGAACATTAGCCATGGAGTGGTTTAGGAAAAAGCAAAGACTAAAAGTAGGAGAAAGGTTTTGATAATTCTGCAATCACTCTCCGATAACTTTAGAGTCGATCTGGATGGCCAAGTTGATGACTACAGTAACTTAAGGTATGTAACAAGGTGATTTTTTCTAAATAAATCTTTTAAAGAAGTCGAACTGGAAGTAATTCAGTTTCGATAAGCTTTCTGATCTGCTTGATGTTTGACGACGGCAACGTTACCAGTTGAGCTATCGTGACTTCAACCAAGACCATAGGTAAAAGTATAATTAATTGAAATAATAAACTAATTATTATCATCTATTTATTCCGATGACCGCCGACCATCATTCACACAAAAGAACTATAGGCAAAATTTATAAATTCATACGCATATATGTCGGGGAGTTAAGTAAATTGTCTCATCCAGACGTCAGAAGCGCTCGAGAACGATGGAAGGAAACAAGCAATGGAGGCGACATAGTGCTCCTGAAGAGGCAGACAATACATATTAGAGGAGCAGTGAGTGTTCTATACTATATACATACATATATACCTATTTTTATTAATAGGCTATTTACAATTAAACGTATAGGGTGGCCACCGGGATTCTTGATATTCCGATACTATCTCAAGCAAACCATACACACCTAATACCCGTCGTCAAGGTACTAGGATATTACATAAAAAATCTTGGCTTGTTTTCGTTTATACTCATACATCTGAAATTCTATCTAGTATATACACTCATCCAAAAAAATTAAAAGGGAAGATAATCTTCGAACGACCATAAAAATTACCATGGAAATTATATTAGCAAGTTCTCTTGGTTGTCACTATTTTACATTAAAGTTTTTCTTTTTTCCGATGCTAGGTCACACAGTCATTGATAGGTGATATGATACAGTCACAGATTCATAGCATCCCATAGGGGTATCGAATGTTTCATCCGTCCACTGACATATGGCCATTTGTTAATCTCGAATGGTTTATCCTCACTCTTTTCAATATAATTTTTTTTTCGTCATCTTCTCCAAGTTTTTACTGCATCTTTTATACATATATACAGGGTGAATTGCTACTCGTGCTACAAACTTCTCCAGTAGATTCTTCACCCTAAAATGAACAAAAAAGTTCATATTGTCCATGGTCCGATTCTCAACCATTTCAGAGTAATTTCGCTTTTTATCGATTTTGAAAGATATCACGTCCTGGCGTCGGAAAATCGTGATATCTTTTAATCTAAACATTCTCTGAAAATCTAATAGCACCGTTGAAATTCCCGTTAATTTTTCAATAAGAAGATGACGGAGGCAAAATGTTTGGGCTAATTTTTTGTGTTTTATTTCAGCCAGAACTACAAAAAGAGTGGAAAATTGTGTAAATCGGAAAGTGTATAAAGTAATCCAGAGTTTCTAATTTTAGTCTCAGAAGGCAGCAAATTTGAGGAAAACTACCTGATTTAATAACGCTTCCAACGCACTCGTCATTTTCTTATTTAGTGGTTGTGAGACCAAGATGTTGATGACAAAAAGAGAAAAAATGGTGGTTCAAGGATTGCTAATGTTTGAGAGTGACTTGCTACTCGTGCTACAAACTTCACCAGTAGATTCTTGACCCTAAAATGAACAAAAAAGTTCATATTGACCATGGTCCGATTCTCAACCATTTCAGAGTAATTTCGCTTTTTATCGATTTTGAAAGATATCACGTCCTGGCGTCGGAAAATCGTGATATCTTTTAATCTAAACATTTCTCTGAAAATCTATAAGCACCGTTGAAATCCCCGTTAATTTTTAGAGAGAATCAAAATCATAATTCCATTGAAATTTTTTAATTTAATTTAATGCCCATTTAGTATGTAATGCTTAAGAAGTTTACAAACAGCTAGAAGGTCAAGGAAGAAAGACCCAAACGTTTTGCCACCTTCATCTTCTTATTGAAAAATTAACGGGGATTTCAACGGTGCTTATAGATTTTAAGAGAAATGTTTAGATTAAAAGATATCACGATTTTCCGACGCCAGGACGTGATATCTTTCAAAATCGATAAAAAGCGAAATTACTCTGAAATGGTTGAGAATCGGACCATGGTCAATATGAACTTTTTTGTTCATTTTAGGGTCAAGAATCTACTGGTGAAGTTTGTAGCACGAGTAGCAAGTCACTCTCAAACATTAGCAATCCTTGAACCACCATTTTTTCTCTTTTTGTCATCAACATCTTGGTCTCACAACCACTAAATAAGAAAATGACGAGTGCGTTGGAAGCGTTATTAAATCAGGTAGTTTTCCTCAAATTTGCTGCCTTCTGAGACTAAAATTAGAAACTCTGGATTACTTTATACACTTTCCGATTTACACAATTTTCCACTCTTTTTGTAGTTCTGGCTGAAATAAAACACAAAAAATTAGCCCAAACATTTTGCCACCGTCATCTTCTTATTGAAAAATTAACGGGAATTTCAACGGTGCTATTAGATTTTCAGAGAAATGTTTAGATTAAAAGATATCACGATTTTCCGACGCCAGGACGTGATATCTTTCAAAATCGATAAAAAGCGAAATTACTCTGAAATGGTTGAGAATCGGACCATGGACAATATGAACTTTTTTGTTCATTTTAGGGTGAAGAATCTACTGGAGAAGTTTGTAGCACGAGTAGCAATTCACCCTGTATATACTAGTTCTATTTATTTTATAATTGATGACAGTACAGATATTAACGGTTTTACTCTTTGTCGGAGAATGTTTTCGTTTTCATAGCTGAAAATGATTTTAAACTAGTGCGAACGACAAATACAGAACAGCTTAACTTATTTCTGGATGCAGCTAATCGAATTTTGTTACCCGAATGTACAAAATCAATGAAAAGTTTCTTAACTGGTCCAAAAGTATGCTACTATGCTTATTATGGAAACAGACAATAGATTTTCACATCATATCTGCCTCCTTTATTGCCTATGTGCCTTCCACCAGCCGCATTAGTTTGATATTTATGTTTTGTTCTTAAGAAATCGGTTGTTTCTGTAAAAAGTGGCTCATATTTAAAAATTCTATGTCCCATACTCTTGTACTGGATTGCCGAACAAAGGGAGACGCTAAAAAGCTTTGTTATTTATGCTTAGCAGGGTAGGGAATCACCCTATGTAAAATTCTGGCCTAAAACATCTTGATTTGATAAAATAATATGGAAATTTGTTTCTTTAGGCGAGCCCACCCTGCACCATTTTCTCTTTCTAGGACGTCGGAGGCAAGATATTTTCCGCAGTGCTATATTCATTGCCAGGAATGACGAAATACTCGTTAAAATGGAAATGGGGTACAATTTACAACCAGACTTCGTACACACAAAGAAAAATGTCTCCTTTCTAAATCATACTTTGAAAACTGTAACATAGGAAACAGCATAAACAATTAAATACAATGTAAATAAATAAGAATTTGAAATTTTATGAAAATTTTTGATCGGATACATTTATATAAACGAGTGTGATGAATGAAAAATCGTTTCAACACTTAAGTATTATTGCTAATAAACCGATACATGAGTCGATTTATTCTTTAGCGCAGGATGGTATAAGAGTAATTTTCATAAATAATTGGACAAACGGAAAGTGAGGAAGGGTAAAGAGCAATTAACAGAAGGATCCCGGAAAATGATTGAGGTGGTAATGGAGCGTGACAAGGAGACATTAAGAATAGGCGGATAGAGTGATAATTAGGAAGAAGTTGCGGAGAAACATGCAAGCTGTGTCAAACACTATCTGCAAACATAATACCGACAGCACGCCACTATACGTGATCTCCGGATTGGATTTGGCATTTCCTCTTAGGCCTGCCTTATTTGTTTTTACATATGAGGCTCCATCATGTCTTTTTCCTGCTATTTAAATACGAGCCGTTTTCAATTTTAACGTCAATTCCATTCGGATGTCAAACGCTTACCGATTCGTCTCGATAGAATGGTGTAAAGACAAAAATGGAGAGTTTGCGGAATACAAATAAAAATTTTATACCATCGGCTGAACGGATGAGATGAAATATGTGCCTTTGTTTCAATCTAAATTCCATTCTGCCGTGAGCACCTTCTAACTCACAGACAAAGGTTCTTTTGATCCGATTTTCTTCCAAGCTATCCTGTCTTTTTGCACCTTGAATGTGATGAAATACATTTCCTTTATTTTAAATGTAACTATTGCTTATGTTTGTAAGTTATTTTATTTCGTCCTATGACACATCCTTGAGATAATAAATATTTGCATAACAGACCAAATTCTGTTTGTTTTTTTAGAGAAAATGTATTCACTGAGATGGCAATGGAAAAATAAAACGTTTCGGCGATATTCCAATTTTTGTTTGTAAATCGTTTATTTATTTATATTCCCCTTTTGTAGCTCGTTTAAAGATGTAGCTTTAGAATCCATTGGAGGGTTATCCTAGAAGATTTAAAACTCAAAGATGGATATAGTACAACAGCTGGACTATGGATCGACCTTAACTAAACAACCCTAGTTGCTTTTAAAAGAAAAAAGAAAACAGAACACATGAAATGAATACAACTCGACATAATTGAAAATCTTTCTGAAACAATAGAAAAATAAACATATTTTAATAATTCCATCATATTTAGATTGACCAAATTATTTTTCAATTAATTAATCTTTTTATGTAAGGTTTTGGTTGAAATGAAAAAGCTAGTGTCACGAGCGGAATTCGAACCCACGACCTTCAGCTTAATAATATTTTTTTTAATTATGAGGAGAGTTTAGAAGTAAAATGGCAATTGATTTATACAAATAATGAAATTTTAATGAAAGAAATTTTAAGTTAGAAACAATCTTCGCATCTTTTTCAGAATTTGAAATTTTGGTCCAAATGAATAATACAATAAATTAACACATCGACTTACAACTGTACGTTTTAGAGGCACATATATAAAACGTTATTAAGGGGCGTCGGTGGCCGCAACGGTTTAGGCATAGAAACGTTTATTTTTTTAANTAAAATAAAAAAATAAAAGTTTAACAAAAGATACCTGCAATTAATGTTTTTTCAACAATGGCTAAAATAAATTCTCACAAAATGCAAAACTTTTATTATATTTAGGGCTATCACTGTTTCGTTAGAAAAACTTGTGGAATGGAAAGACCTAAGCATAAGAAACATCTTCTCTTCGCGAAACAATGTATTTTTAACATATCTTTGCTATTTTACTCGCTTATTTAGACTTCCACACACCCAATATATACATACATATATATATATATATATATATATATATATATATATATATATATATATATATATATATATATAGATATATATAAAGTTTCTTAGTAGTAGTAAGATCGTACATAAAATTGTAGCTATTATTTCAGGAGAATAAAAACTGTTCTTGAAGCCGTGTGGGCGTAAATGAAAATGTTTTGGTGAAACAGTATCAAATGTCGTGTGAGGATGAAAAGCAATATGGCAGGTATAAGTCACTACTCGGGCGACGTTATTTTCCGTTGTTAGAGATAATGATGACCATTTGCAAATGGATCAAAATAAAATTCAGGCGAAATAAGAAGTATAGTTACGTTTTATGGCAAAACAGTAGCGTCAAAACACGCGAAGCACTTGCCCCTTTACCGATTAATCGCCGCTTTAAAGAAACAAATGTGCCTTGAACTACAGATTTGCGTGAAACGTACTTTTCATCTCTTGACTAGATTTGTAAACATAATTTCCTCTTCCGTTTTATTCGTGTCGCATGTTTGTATAATCTTATAATGATAATTTCCGTAGTTTAACATTACCACAATATGCAACATTCGCTACAAACTGTACTTATTATTGTGAATTGCTCATAAAAGTACAATCAGCGATTTAGAGCGGTTTACATTTTATTCAACATGATCGCTCAACCCTTTCCATCACTTTGAAGTTATTTACGACATACATAAATCCTCAAATATAAAGACATGACCTTTATGCCTATATATTTCGAAACCTTCCTCATAAGGACATAGAAGTTCTTAATTTCTAAGAAATAGAGATATTAACAAAAATCGTCCAAGATTAGCAACGACTTGTCTGTAAAAGTGTAACCAGGTGATGTAATAGTTAGGAAACCACCAAGTTTATGCTTTTTTGCGACGAAAACAATGTAGGAGATGCAAGAATGCTCATATTAATAATGAAACATTGTTCACAAACATACACTATTTTTGTAAGTTTAGAAAACAAGACTTAAGAAGCTAAATCAGTCTTTATGAAAGACGTGGCCTTTTATTTGTACTGTTTACTTTATTGTAAAACTACGTACGGTTCCAAAAATAATAGTCCACGTAGAATCTGCTGGTGCTGATCATTTCGCCCGTAAATCACTGTGAGAGCCGATGGAGTACTTGATGTTCCACAAACGTAGAACACGTAGAACAACATCCTTAAAAAATGTATAATTACACAAAAAATATATACAATAAATAATTAATACATACAATACTTATAGATTAAATGTGGAAACAGAGGACCCAACAACCTACTCGCATGTCCTAGATCTGTTTTTATATCAGGTATCATGCTCCCTATAAGAGGACAAAGCCTGGCACTCCCCGACAAAGTGTAACACTCTAAAAGCAAGTGTCCGTGTGTCGATCGTGAATCGCCTATCCTCAAACTGGCGACCGCGTTCCCTTCCTTGCGTTTCAGACTCTTGGGAGGTCATCGTTCAATTCTGCTCTTGATGAGCAAGAGCTTCTCGGAGAAACCGGCCCATTGACGCTGCCAGCGTACTTTTATATTATTCTTCCCTACTCGTGCAGAGTCTAAGGTTTTAAGGTAGGAAGGCTAAATTGCTCTGGTTCGGTCTGGAGGGCAAGTCGTCCCACCTTTCGTCGCCTCGTCTGCACGTTCATTCCCCCAGCCTGATGTGTTCTGGTACCTCAATGACCACCAACGTTTTTCCTACGCGCTCTAGCGCAGCATATCTCTCAACCAAGAGCGCTACAAGAGGGTCCGCTACGAATTTATCACGAAACCATGCTCAGGATGTTCGTACAGACGAGATAGTCAGTGTTTCCTTCGCCTGAATTCACCCCGACACAATTTTGACAAGTTTGTGCGTGTGCCCGACCGGGTGATCAACCTTTTTCTTAAAATGTAATGTTGTTTTTATCAACAATTTTGAAAGTCCTTTCATTATAAAAATTATACCAGAAACTCAAAAGCCCATCGATTTGTCCTACGCAGGACGATTTATTATGTGATTGCTTAAAACAAGAGAAATTTGAAAATGTATTTGAATAAAATATTAAAATTCAATTTGTGTTGATTTTTAAACCTAACATTACAGAACAACAACCACGTGAAGACCTATTCTCATGTGATAACGCATTCAAAAAGAATAATTTTGATGTGATCATATTTACACCGTCTAAATTGGAGCTCGAGTAAAAGCGTTTTAATGGCTTTAATGACCTCTTCAAATGGACCTGTCAAGTGACGGTAAGAGAAAGTTAGGGGACTTGAGTGGAAGCTACCATTTAGAATAGGGTAGAAATAACAAAGGTAGGCAAATGCCTCGTGCCAAAGGCCCATTAGGTAAACGTCAACCCGACACATTGATCAATTATTTCCCTTATCAATGCATATTGTTGGAATCTTTTCGGCTATCGCAGCTCCACGATAATGGCACTTCTTAACCCAGGACGTCATTAAACTCTATTACTCATACATCACGTGTCACCTCGTTAAATCGCATTATTGTTTTTACTTATCAGCAAATGTTATTAATTAAAAATAAAGCCAGTAATTCACCTATATTCTTTTCCACGAATTGTTGTTATTCTTCATATTTCCTTTGAATATTTACTTGTTTGTCGTTCAGTTTTAAAACCTATTTGTTCTTGATAGTTATTAATAACACAAATACAATAAAATTGTGTAAATATGTATTAAAAATTATTCCTGGTTTTAAATTTTTTTTGTAATTATGTGAAATAATATAGTTTTTTATGTGAATGTCGCATGAGTTTATGTTTCTGAGGAAATCCGCTGTCTTTTTGCTGCAAACGATATTCTAGCGTTTAACTAAGTACTATTTACTTAATTATTAACTATTTACAATAACTTACCTGCAGGCCTACAGAATTACCCACCCCTCGTGTTGGCAGAACTCTGTCTTATCCGTCCAGCCGGTGAGGTTGGGCTCGCGGGGCTATCAACAGCTAGGTCATTTCAACGCAATCAATTCCTAAATCCATTTACACTTCACTCTTAAATAGATACTTTCTTATTTACATACATTTCACTCAGTTTAGGTGGTGGAGTACTCGATATATTTTTCTCCATCAGTCTTAACACATATTTTATAACTAATCTCATTGAGAAATGATGGGATGCTCAATATTCCGCCAATATTCTCACCGTACACAATCATGCCAATAAATACATTCGCTCTTCACACGCTTGGGGCGCAACACTATCATTACTATATTCAATGAAACAATCCTGTTTCCTCCAAGAATCAAGAACGCATTCGCTATATAGAGCCAAGGAATTACACTCTTCAATTATGTGAGACACAACGAGCATCCTTTCTTAGCAAGCCGGCCTACTACGAGTCCATCTTCCAAGGGTCATCTATCGACACTGATCAGTGTGAGCTTTAAACCTAGTTAAAGTCAACCTATTCTCTGTCGGGTGAGGGGTGACCATTCTTCTACCAATCAGGTCGTCTGAGGGCCACGTATTTAACGGTTGTAATTCAGATGAATTTCGATTTAATTTTAAGGAGTTATTCATTTTTATGTGGTACACCGATCATTTCTCTACATGCCGGATGCATGAAATAATTGACTACTGTTGTACAATTTATCGGTGTTACGTAGGGTGCCAATTTTGAAGTGTTCCCTCCGATTTTATTAAAAACTACCTATACAAACATGTCTTAGATGACCTTTACGACCATTAATTTTTTTTCTTACTACACTCGACAGTATAAAAGTAAGACCAGGTACTGAACATGGTGTTAACAACATTAATTTTAGAATAAACCAGCTAAAGGTGACTTTACTAATCAGGATTCTTGACTGGTTGTTTAACTGTTATTTTTATTCCATTAATATTTTTTATATTATAATGATTAATACTAATAATGAAAACATTTAAGATTTTAAACAGCCTAACTACTCGTCTGAACTGCTTTAGTAAACGCAAATTTTGAATTTTTTTTAAACTATATTATTACGTGCCATTATATCCGACGCTTCATTCGTGTTGTTCCGTGCCTGCAGACAAAGGCGTGCACGCAATGTGCGACTTTGTCAAAGTTTGGGACTTCAGGTTAAAAGTCGGAAGCATGCAGTCACAATTCCACCACCGAGATCACGAAGTGCCATCAAAATGTTATAATTACAACATGGTTCCCCCATACCCGGCATATATTAATATTTTTGGAAAGGAACGAAGCAGAAATTATTTTTTAAGAAGACAATCAATCGTACTTGAGTTGGCACAATTATGTGACATTACTGGATTATTGCGAAGAAAATTTACAATGAAGGTTTGCGTCGACTTTAATGAAACTTTTTTTGGTGATGCAATAAAAAAAATATGGCAAAACATGTTAGGCATGTGTCCGAGAGTTCTTGAAAATTGGTCCTAGAAGCTAGAAAATGTATTTAAAATATAGTGTTATTTATTGTCCGGTTGTTTAATAATTTACACACTATTTTTAAATATATTTTTCTGTTTTCGTCGTGCATGTATTTCAAGGTTTTTAGATTTGTACTTTTACGTACAATAAGAAAATAACACACAAGGTAACCTAACCAAGCTTCATTGTCACCTGCCCTTTGAGGAGGTCTCGCCTTGCCTTTGTGAAGAGTTACACCTTCTCTGTTCACGAAAGCAGTTTGTTTCTGGGCCAGAGCAAAAGATATTCATTGCAGTTGGCTTGACTAAACTTCTGTGGTTATGGTCGGCCACGAGGCCAAGCATCAACTGTTTTTGGTAAATACTTGGTTTTCGCCTCAATGGGACAGGGCCATTTGGTGCCCAGCCAATGGTACTACCTCTGGTGTCACTGTACAGGATCCATTTTTCGTCGCATGTGAAATCCGTTTAAAAAACATCTCTACTTTGTTCCGTGAAAGCAATGAAAAGCAAATGTTTATTTGCTGTAGCCTGTTACCATCGGTAAATTTATGAGGAACCTATTCGATCACCTTCCAGCTTCAAGTTTTCCGAAGTCAATGTAAGCTAGAGTGGTTTATTTGCTTAAGTTGAACACTCTGGCACGTAGGATGGCCTCACCCATGTCGGGGTCGAATGCAGAGCGATGGATTCGAACTCGGGACTTTTTTTTACCTTGTGATGAGATGAGTGATGAGCTGTTGAAAACACTTTTTCTTTATGAACTGACGTATTATCCTCCTGGTATAACAGATGTAAACATCACATTCTAATATTTAAATATAAATAATGATTAACGGTATTAAATCCATAATAAATTTTAAAAACTGAAATACCAGCCCTTTTATGTTTTTATGTGGAATATGAAATAACAACAATAGTATTAAATGAGATTAAATATATAAAGTTTTTTAATGTTAAGCAATTCCAAGTTGATTTGCTATAATTACAAACAAAAAACTTTTCCCCCATAATTTGTTTGTAATGTAGCTCGTTTAGCAAATTAAACTTCACATTCTTATCTCCAAACTGGTTGGATAATTTCCTTTGATAGTTTGCTCAAGTTTAATCTTTATTCTTAGATAAAGGACGCAATGTTGAAATCAAGCCGTTCATTTTGAAGTTGAACCGTAAACGTTCCTAGTGAAAATGTTCCAAAATTAGGAGACTAAAACACTTCAAATAGAAACGCATAGCTATTATATTTCAAATCGGCCGGTTATACCAAATGATATATTTTCGTTATGGTGAATACCTTCCGTTAACATATTTTCCTCACTTTATCCAATGAAATAAATTCATTCCCAAACGGTTTTATTCTTCTAAGTAACTATTGGGTTGTCCGGAAAATAATGCAGGATTTTGGTATTAAACAAAAAAAAAGAAACTAGTTACTTTAAAGCAATGTTCTTTAATCAAAATAATTTCCCATACTCTCAATACATTTCTCCCAACGTGTTGGTAACTTATTAATTCCGTCTGAGTAGAATTCAGAATTTTTAGAATTGATAAAGTCAATAAATGCATTTTCCAGTTCCGTTTGATTTTTGAATATTATGTGTTGTAAGTAGTGGTCCAGGTGTCTAAAAAAATGGTAGTCAGTAGGCGAGAGGTCCGGAGAGTAGGGTGGGTGAGGCAAAGTTTCATAGCCAAGCTCCAATAATTTTTGTGACGTTACACGTGACACATGTGGTCGAGCGTTGTCATGCAACAAAATGGGCCCTTTCCGATTGACCAAAGAGGGCTTCATTACTGCCAATTTCTGATGCATGGTATTAATTTGGTTACAGTATGATTCAGCATTGATGGTTTCGCCAGGATTTAAGAATCTGTAGTGTATTAAACCAAATGAAGCCCACCATACCGTAACCATTACCTTTTTTTGATGAGTTGGGGGCTTTGGAAAATGTATTGGAGCTTCTCCTTTGTCGAGCCACTGTCCAGAACGTCTAGTGTTATCGTAGAGAATCCACTTTTCGTCACATGTAACAATTCTGGCCAGAAATGGGTCATTTTTGTTTCGACAAAGAAGTGATGCACAAACATCAAAGCGCTGATTTTTTTGGCGATCGTTTAATGAGTGTGGAACCCAATTTTCGAGTTTTTTCACTTTTCCAATCGCCTTGAGGTGGTCAGCGACGGTCGTTTTACTGACTTTGAGTTGCTCTGCAAGTTCTCGAACAGTTGTTTTGGGGTTTTCTTCCACCACTGATCGCAGAACATCATCATTAAGAGAGGAAGGCCTTCCACGACCTTCTTCATCTTCAAGGCTGAAATCTCCCTCCCGAAATTTTTTAAACCACCTTTGCACAGTGCACTCATTAACACAACCCTCGCCCCAGACTTGGTTAATGTTTCTAGCCGTTTGGGCTCCGCTTCGGCCGAGTTTAAACTCGTAAAAGAAAATCGTACGAAATTCTCGCTTTGACATTATAAGGATGACTGAATTATTTCCAAGTAGCGGAATGCTACAGAGGTAAACAAACAATATCATTTGGAAGAGGATTAATAAGTGTTGACATTCATACAAATGAGTAATCCTGTAAACGTAAACAGAATATTTTATATAGATTTTTTTTAATGAAAACTTAAAATCCTGCATTATTTTCCGGACAACCCGATATATATATTTAATTAGTGTTTTCCAACAAACACAATAAGCATGATAAGTAAGATTCATTAGGTTTTGTACCAAAAAAATTATTTTCAATTAATTAAGGTTTTGGTTGAGATAAAAAAGTCAGTGTCACAAGCGCGATTCGTACCCACGATCTTCGGCTAAATACGCCGCTACTTTACCACTGGAGCTATCGTGACTTTGATCCAATCGGACTCTAAACCTCCCATCTCAACCCCACCTTTTGAATTTTCCCTCCTTTTTGCCATTTTTCAAATGTCGTGTAATCTATTTGATTGTCGGCGACAAATGGACAGTAAGCAATTTTATTTTGGGTTTCAATGTTCCTTTCAGTCTGTTTTTTCCCATACGTTACCTCCGGGTAGTTATTTCTCTCCAATTTCTTTACTATGTTGATTTTGTTTGTGCCATAATCAATCGGTTCAGCCGTGATGTGTAAAAATCATTAATTTTTATGAAGAAGGGAATTTCACTACATTGCCGCTCTCCTCCATTTTTTTAAACCATAAAACTTTGAAACGACTCTCCCGATCGAATGGAAACTAAGACATTTAGAACACTTTAAACTACACGCCGTGGCATGGATTCTCTTCGTAAATAAACCAGAACCGGAGATATGGAAAATAACGTTTGAGGTATTTTTGTAGATTTTATTATTATTTTTCTCACTTATAGTGGTGTAATATTTAAACTTTGTTAATACAGGCTGAAAGACGAATAATTTGGTTTTCCACATCTGTTTTCAGCTGTCCGGTTGTTCCAAAGTCATAAC
This sequence comes from Cimex lectularius, assembly GCF_000648675.2. Lineage (NCBI taxonomy): Eukaryota > Metazoa > Arthropoda > Insecta > Hemiptera > Cimicidae > Cimex > Cimex lectularius. The sequence goes on along the minus strand of NW_019392824.1, from coordinate 573,824 downwards.
TTTGGATTTGGTTGAAATCCATTTTTATGAATTTTTAATTCGGACACTGGTCATCACTGTCACATTGTCAATGTCAAGACATTGTTCACAGATAGATTTATAATAGAATCTAAAATAAATATATACGATTAGCATTTAAATATATTAAACGTTATATTTATTTTCATTCCAATCATTATGACATTAGTTTAACTCTTAAATCACACAAAACGAACGGGAGATTTAACGAATCTGTAATCCATACATTTTTTTAGCAAATAGCAATTAAAAAGAGATAAAAAATAAAAATAAATAAAAAATTTCAATACAGCGATACTGGAAAATAAGCAACAACCGGTTGCAGCTGAGGGGTGGTTTGTACTCTTTGGGCTAATTGGCGTCTGTTATGTGGGAGTGGTAGGGGATTACATGCACGCCGGAGAATTATTGCACAATCTCTCTACATTCCTCTAAAATTCCATTCACCCTGGAATTAACCGCTTCTCGTCAGACAAGAAACACAACTTGAGCGCATTCCGAAAATAAACTTGTTCTCGGCATCTCCAGAATGGTCACACCGAGTAATCACTGTGAATTGTTGGACAATCAAACGAGGCCAGCATCAGGCTCGCTGATAGTCGACGGATTTCGGTGGAGTACCCGGACCGTTCCTTTCTGGTATCTATAACTAACTTGGACGAGTCCGGAGATAGTCACGAGATGCCCCTGGCCGGATTGTTTATTTAGGGCGGAACGTGACTGTGACCTCCGCTTCTTGGTCAAATAAACGCAAAACCTTTAAAGATTTGCAGTTTTTCTGTGGAATATTCTTAACGCAATTCAGATTTGTCTTAAAACGAACTATAGATTTTTTAAAATAAAATTTAATTTTTTTGTTGCTATCAATCATTTTCATATAGTTTACACTTTACAGTTCGTATTTTTATACTACGCACATTGTCAAGGTTATAGCTGGGAAAAGCGAGACGGCGATTTTTGCTTGCTTGATAAACCTCGTTATGACAGTTGTTCAACTCAATATAAACCATTTACGTTTTAGTGGTCAATTGACCAGGTTACTTCTTTCAATTAATTATCCTTTTTATGTAAGGTCTTGGTTGAGATTAAAAAGTCAGTGCCACGATAGCTCAAGTGGTAGAGCAGCGGCGTATTTAGCCGAAGGTCGTGGGTTCGAATCCCGCTCGTGACACCGACTTTTTTATTTCAACCAAGACCTTAAATAAAAATCAATATAAACCTTTTACTCGCCAATTCCTACTTTTTAATATTTTTCCTAATAGTTTACTAATGTGATGTAATACAAAAGCATGTAACATCACTATCCGGAAGTAAATGTCGCCACACAGAAACTTAATAAATTATTGTAGTCAATGTATACAGGGTGAATGTGAACAGCTCATGCCTCATTCTCGAGTGTATTCTGGATATTTATTTTTTAGATTACTTCAACCTTTCACAATTTTATCTCATAAATCCTTATCATAGATCATCGTGATTTTTATTGTTGTTCCTTCTCATCATCGACACTATTATCATCATCTTCAAGCCTAAATGTCAAGATACTATGTGATAGAAATCTACGTCTCCTTCGTCTGATTTAAGTCCATCACGAGGAAAACTGAGTAATTTGGATGTTACCCAAATTTTATAATCTTAAAGACCTAATATTTAGTAAAAATAATTCTTGATGAACAATAAGAAGTCTTTACGTTACTTTACGAAAACAATCTCACTGCGGCAGTTGAAAGTCGTTATAACCAATTCCCAAAGGCTCCAGTAGATAAAACCATTGGTTTACGTTATACTTTTAGCTATAGAATTAATTGATATATACATTGAACAGTATTGAGACCCTAATTACAATAATTATGCGTCGATACAAACAAAAATACATTTGACTATAACAAAAGCTCCTGGAGGTTGTTTTATGCAACGAATAGGCTTGTTAGATTCTGTAAATAATGATGAATAATTCAAATGATTATTTCAAAAATTGTGAGATACCGTCTAGTGTGGTGTAGGTTAGAAAAAGTTGTAAGATGTAGTTTGTTCCTTGAGTAAGTACAAATACTTCGATTAAACGTAAAAGATCTATGTTGGCTACATCATTTTATAAATTCATATTAATATCTTATAAGTAGTTGTATAATTTTCAGGCCCTGAAGATGATCTCAATAAAGATGGAAATATTGGTACCACTAAGAAAATTGGTTTCTAACCTACATCACACCAGAATGCATCTCACGATCTTTAAATAATCGCTAATTAACGATCAGTAAATATTACACACAACTAACTCAAATCTTGGACAAAAAATGTACAGGGGCTGTATACATTCACTTGAAAGTAAGGTTCCTTTGGTAATTGGGATTTTAAAACTTATATTATATGGAGGTGTTTTGTGTGAAATAATATATCGATAGCCTTGCTATCTGGAACAACCTCCAGAAAAGAAGAAAAACATTTTTATGGTTCCAAATAACTCTAACTAATAAGGTGATCGGATTTTGGCCCTGCTTACATTGCGAAGGGATTCATATAAATATTAACCATTTATTTATGATTTTATTCCAATTATTGTTGGAATATTGGAACAACTACACTCGTCTGAGCCTGCTTCACGTTGATAGTTGAAGCCTGAATCTACTGGTAACGGGATAGGTATCTTAAGCAATTCGATTTCATCGACCGAGGGGTGAGGCTGTTGTTTCCAATATTGAATCGACCAACGGAAAACAATCACTCCTTCATCTTCCTCAAGCAATTTCGAATATCAACGAAACCCAAAGACGCTTTTATTGAACAGTTAAGTCAAAGGATTAAATGAAACCCTCAATTTCCCTGCCTTGGAATTTTGTTACTTAATTGACAGTATTGTTTTTAATGTTTTTTGTTTGTTTATTTTTATAATATGAAGGAAGAAAAATATGTTTTTTGAAAAAAAGTTTTCATATTGTGCCTGTTTGCAATAGGCGTTGTTCTATAAACGAGTATCTTCATCGAGACGTTGAGAATCAATGGGGTCACATCAGCCCCACTACCTCATACTTCTCCATTATAACGAAACATTTTTATTTTTTTCTGTTTCTTTTAAATTGCCTATATTACGAAAACTGAAATTATTTCGTAAAATTAACGTGTATAAAGTGTTAAATACCAAATTACGGTTTGGGTTAAATAATACATAGTGTTTTATCAATATGATTCTACAAATGATAATTTAGAAAATTAATTTATTTTCCCTCGATTCCATTTTGGCAAGGACATTATTTAATTAATGAGTTTCTCGATCATAAAAGTCGAAATCAAGGGAGCACGTTACGTGTCGCAATAAAGGGGGATTAAATTTCGACAAATAAACGTGCTTCACTTCAAATTGTTTCGTTTTGGTTTCCGTTCCGTCCTAATTTCACGAGTTTTCGACATTTCACAATTGACATGGATATTTTTATTCAGTTTTCTTTGCGTATGAACTGAAATTCATGTTTGGGTGAATCGTGTTTGCACGATACTGTTCACTTTTTATTCATATTCATTTCCCAAATTTTATCAGAATACAGTGCTTACTCAAGTAAAAATTATAAAGTGACTTCTGACCTACTGATTGATTAATTATTTAGACTTTTTTCATGTAATAGAGAATGTATTCCATAAAAGTTAGCTTCTAACATTTCCACTTATTTTTTCTAAACTTAGAAAAATTAAAAACTTGTCCTAAACAAATCGATGTTTGAGTAGAATGATTTGTGTTGCTAAGAATTATCAAAGTTTAGACGGCCATGCTGTATGAGATCAGGCACGCCTTTGGAGTCGTACACTCTGGCTGTAATAGTCCGGTTTAGACTCATCCTAACTCTCGTACTCTGAATCTTTAATCAAGTTGTTCGCTCTAAAGATCTTTGTGAATCAGCTCGAAGTTCTTATGTTCGAAAAAATTGGACTTTCTTTGCCAAAACGGTATAAGTTGTCTGGGTACATGGACAATTGGGCTACAGGCAACAAACTTGCGGATGTTGCGGCAAGAGCCGAGGCCCACCCTATGGACCTGACGACTGTAATGATCCAACAACACAATAAAAGGATGGTAACGAAAAGATGGTAGCGTCAGTAGACGACTCAACCAAAAAAATTTATGCGCGTCAGTACATCAACGATCACCTTTACCTAAAACCCAAACACTGTAGTGTCAAAGTCTGCGTTTGTGGCCGGGCTGCATTAAAAAAAGGTGCTCAATGTGTCCCACTTATTGGAGGATGTCATTCCTTGGTTCTATATAGAAAGCAAATTGGAATGACACCTGATGTAAGAATGGTGCTAGAATAAGGAGTTTTTTAATAAGTTAATCTTACTTTTTACATATAAAAATTTAGTGATACATTAAATCTGCATTAATTGTGTCAGGAGAATATGTTTAAGATACGTTCGTGAAATAAGCGTTTTAGTAGCGAGGCTTAAAAAAAAATATATATATACATTCTCAACTCCACGGTTCATATCTTCTCTATTAATAGGTTGAAAAATTCCAAGATCTCCGTGGTTGAAAACTTTTATTCAATTTAGTAAATTACATGGCGTTTCGGGCTCCTGGCCCATCATCAGAAACTAAACCTAGAGAAATCTCATGGTGTAATTCACAATCTGAAGGCGCACCCATCAGTAATTTCCAATTTTTTAAATAAAAGTATTTATACCTGGACAATGCCAATGATGCCTTTAGATTCATGAAGGATGAAGTGCATGAGATCCAGCCAATTCCAACAGACCCTCTTTTCATAAGTTTATTATACAACTCAGGAGCGACCTCAGCCACCCAGGCGCGAGTACTTTGTTCCGGTCTGCCCATTTTATACAAGAGCCGAAAGCAACTCAAGAATTCCGTTTTGGCCTCACCAACACTAGTCATCAGATCAGCCACAACCTCCTCATCTGAGCGCCCAGAAGGAACACCTCTAATGACTATCCTAGGTTTAACCTTCTTCATATCAGTAACCGTAAAGCCGAGGTCCTTAACCTAATCACTAGCCCTAATTTTATCACAATCCTCGGAGGTAGCAACATCAACTACCACAGCCTTGTCATTCCTTCTTCTCAGCCTAACAACCTGCCATCCCTCATTCGAAGGGTTGATCCCCTGTGCCAAAGCCTTAACTGCTTCCTCAGAAGATCCAACGCCCGACTCAGCAGTTGGGGTCAACACGACAGCATTACGCTTCAGATCCTTCTTAAGCATGCCTGCATAACTCCTAGTTCTAGGTCCAGGCATAGCCTGGCTAAGGTCCTCAAAACTGCCAATTCGCGTAGCGACCTTATCTATATCATTTCTAAGTCCGTCAACAGCCGCACCTAAATTATCGAAGCCATCAGTAATTTCCTTTCTTAAACCTCTAACAGCATTGTTCATTGCGCCAGGATCACCAAAATCCATCTCATCAAACCAACGATCTCTGGTTTCAACAACTGTAAGCAATCTATCGAAGCGCCCTTCAAAGCGAGCTACAGAATCAGAAGATTTCTCAAGAGCCACAAACTCTGTTACGAGTTTATCCATAATTGAGTTAAGATTAGATACCCGCTTCAGAATATACGAGGAAGCTCTCGAACCACAAGTAACAGCAACACCAATCCAATCCGTCAATTCCTTGCCAGTAGACCTAAAATCAGTTACAAGTTCAATCGCCCTCAGAGACTTAACTTGAACGCCAGAAACTGTATCGCCAATAAATTCCTGAGCTCTCCAGGACTCCCGATGCCTTTTAGGCTTAGGGGCAGGTCCAGGGTAGGCCATGGTGGCCTAACTAGAAAACAGAAAACTAAAATAAAAAAAGAACGCTCCAACACTCCAACGGTGTCTGAGTAGAGAACAAAAATGGTCCAAATCAAAAATCCGAGACAAATCCAAGTCGTATTCCAGTAAACCAGGTTTTAACAGTGTCAGCACTCACACTCGCCACTCTCAAGAAAGTGTAAACGGTGTAAATAAATCAGAAATCCAATCGAAGTCCAAAAGCAAAAGCCAAGTCGTAATCAAAGTCAAATTTTAAAAGGTTTATATATAGCACAAGAGCGGGGCAAAACGATCTTAACGGGTCGGCAGCTCGAGGGCAACTGGAAGTTTTTAACTAAATTCATTCATTATTTTTGTTTGATTACCGGGATGATTACTATCAAAAGTTAATATGTGCTTACAAGGTGAAAATTATTAACAGAAAGTTAATTTACATTTTACTTCGAATTTTTGGGGACGAAGTTACTGTTATTTTCGGTCGATAGTTCAGGAAGGAAAAGTTTAATACATTTTCTTCTTTGTTAAATAAGAAAAGTATTAATTTACTTTCTCGAATCGTAAAGGACGTTAGCTAGGATCGGAAAAGGAGAGTTTCAAATTGTTAGTCCAGTTTTTCATTTAGTCTGCGTGCATTTGCAAAATTTGGAATAATTTCTTCTTAGTTCAGAAAATTTCAACCATAAAAAATACTATAAAATTTAAAATAGTACATTTTTTATAATTTGTATTACACAAAAGGGAAATATTTTTAATCGTGTTACTCCCCTTGATTGGCCGAGGGAAAAAAAGGAAAGATCTCATTATCAATGAGGTCCACTTTTTATGTCTTATTATTGGATTTAATATCTTTGAAAAGGGGCCGAATCTCTAATATAGAATGAACAGTCTTCTTCAATTAGGAAAAAAGCTTGTAGATATAAAATGGCATTCGTTTGAGGCCGAACGAACTATCGAACACGAGAAAAGCACTTCATATTTTCTATAAATTGTACAAATTTTCTTTCTCTGTAAAATAGTCAATTATTTTCAATATTAGGAAAGGACCAATCACAATAAAATTAGCAACATAAAGGATTTGTAATGGGGAAATGGAAATGAATGATAATACAAGCGATTTAGAGCCGGCTGTCAGTTGGATGTTAATAAGCCTGACCCATATCAAATCTTGCTTCCTAAGCAGATCCAGATGGACAAAGGAGATGGGAGCCAAGTCTTCAATTTTTCAAAAAAGGGACGATTTTTCATTACGCATAATGCGTCCACGGGAGGTAATCGTTTATAAAATAAATATTGGACAACGGTTAATATTTGTTCATCGCGAGAAATTTCGCTCGCCAATATGCGTTCATCGATCAGTTTGAAGAACGCTGATTGAATAAGCATGTAAAGCAGATATTAGGCCTTGGTTATTATAAAAGCATTATTTTGTCCAAAGCTAAAGTAGAGAATTATTTTTGAATAGGGGGACGTGGGGTTTTTACTCTAATCCAACCGCAACTAGTGTGCAATACATGCCGCTGTTAAGCCATGAATACTAAATAAGTTTAACGCATGTGTGCTTGTAAACGCAGTTATTGTACCACTCCTTTACCAACTAGTATTATGCCTAAAACATAAAATAACTCTATCTTTTACCTGCTAAAAAAACTTTTGATCTTAATTTAACATCGTTGTAAACCAAAATAACGATAAGAATTGTATAAATTAAAAAATTAAATTAATAAATTAAAATTATATAAATTTAAAAAATTTTATTAAATAAATCTATCTCGTCAAGAATGTGATAGTTTAGAAAAAAACATTTTTAATTTTTTGCCTACAAGAATAGCACCACACTTTAGATGAGTATGAAATATATCGTTCAAAGTTTATATTTGCATATGTACTGTAATTTTTCTAATCAACATATGTTTTGGAATTCACCCAGACTCTGAAGATGACCCGAATAGAGGTCGAAACGCAGAAAAAAAATGAAAAAGGTGTTTTTCTAAACTACCTCATTATTGACCATACCTCACGAATCAAACAAGTTATTAAACAACCGGTCACTAAAAAACACAAAAAATAATGAATATTTATTAAAATTTTAAGAAGTAATTTCAGAATTTTTTGGCTATTGGTAGGCCTAAATTTATTGATTTTTTTTATTCGTAGATTTTTTTAAATCCGGTCTAAAAAAACCTGCCCAACTATTAAATTTACATTGATTATTATATACAAGAAACTAGTGAAATTCAGGTTTCTCCCTCTGGTGTCTTTATTTATTTATTAAAGTTCAAATGAAGTCTGGGAAGCAAGTTCTTAGAGCTTGGTCCTCTCCTGTACTCTCTCCGAGTGCTTTTGGTTTTGTAGCCGGCTGGCTTCGATATTTGGATGTCCTTAGAGACAAGATTTATACTTCTGGTCCTATCCCGTGACCTCGGCAAAGATAGGCGTTTCTTGGCCTGCGCTGCATATTTGTCCGAGAATATGTTTACTAACTCATCTTTTTCACGAGGTTGACTTTCCGATCCCGGAAACATTTACAGCATCCAATAAAGTCCAAGAGACTCTAAAAAGGAAGAAGAAATCAGAAGGAAATTAGGTACAATTGTATGGTGTACAGATGGCTCCAAAATGAAGGAACCGGATCAGGGTTTTCCATACAAGTCTAACAGTTACTAACTAGCATAATACGGAAGTACACCTCGGCTTTTCAATACGTACCAATGCGTTTGATTTAGTAAATTTTAAATGTGGTTACACTGACAAAATTATTCTTCCAAGGGCAGAGAGACCCATTAGCACGCAAAATGATCACATCAGAAATAGTGAAATATCTCCAAAAACTCCAAAACCTGAGAAACGTGATAACATGATGATATCTTGAGTGTCAGGACGCAAAGGAATTTTGGATAACGAAAATGCAGACAAACTGGAGAGAAGGATCTACAAGACTAGGCCCTGAACCTATATTTAGAATGACTAAAACAGACACAGAATCCTCTATCTCAGAATGGATACAAAAGAGACAAAAGGAGAAATGGACGACCTCTTGAGGTGCCGGGCACAGAAAACGTATGATAAAATCAACTTCATATAACTGGCAAACTCTTTGTTACAGTTAGGGGAAAACTCATAGGACTTACGAGTTATTTTCCATCAAGGCCAATTGCTATTTTCAATTTTCGGAAAACTAAAAGCACTAATTTCTTCCTACAAAACCTCATGGTTAACCTGTACAGTGTTCTGATCTTTCACACTCGATCGTACAGCACGTTGCTTAATCATTTTATTAAAAATTAAAAACGAACACTCAAAAGCGGAGGAAAGACATCGCGAACTAAAACTTGAAGGTAAGCTTGCCGAGAATTGTAGGAACTTCACGAGAGATATGGAGATTTTTTAAAAGTCGCCGACATTTCAGACACTAAAACAAACAGGAAAATAAGAACTCCCGTTTTATTGAATTTCATCGGAAACAAAGGTAAAGAATTATATACATGTTCAAGTTCGCTGAGGGTGGAAAAGAATGTTATGAATTGGTTCTTCTGATATAATATGTAGAGCCGCAAAAAAATCTTGTTCTTTGCAGCTTTCGTTTCAATAGTCGAAGTCAGAAGGAAAATGATGCGTTCGTCACTGAACGTAAAAATTTAATTAAAGACTTTGAATATGAGAAGCTTGAGGACAGGATATTAATGGACAGAATAGTTCAAGGGGCGTTTCTTTGTTAAAAAAGCTGACCCTGGATCCATTGAAATCGGAAGAGCAGGCTAGTGTCATGTATATTCCGGAAACTGTTTATCAAATAAAAGCTGCTTGAATTGAAGAAAATAAAAACAATAAACAGAAGACTTCAGACATGAAGCAGTTCAAGATAGCAAAGAAGAGTGGAAATGTAATCTCTAGGGGATTGGTATTTGATGAATTGGACATGGTGGATAGTGAACGATCCAAACAGGTGATAAAATTCTATAATAATAATGACATTTAAATTAGATACATGAGCGAAAGTTTCTATTATACCATACAGTAAATTAGATAAAATTAATCCCGTGAATCTGAAACCCAGTTAAATTCACAAACCTATGTGGTAGTAGAATAAAAGCAATGGGCCATATGAGCTTTGTTTAGTTAATTCAAAAACATACAATATTAAATTTATTGTTGATGATGATGTAGATGATAATAATAATAAGATTAAGCTAGTTTTGGGTTTAAGGGATTATATAATTATGGAATTGATTCAAAGAGTAAAAAAAGTGCAAGTCAAAAAATGCATATTCCTTCCCATTTGGAAATTCATATAAACTTCGCTCATGTTAAATGTTTTCCCGAGCCGTGAATTAATCGCAAGGTATTGCGCACATGGGTGTTATGAAACTCATGATGAACGAAATATGTCCTGAAGGCATTTAGTGATTATTAGTTGAGATCAGAATGCAGTTTGCTTAGGACGCTTGTAAACATAGTGAGACGTGAATGTGTTGACATTTAGCCTTTGAGGTGAATATTCCGGAAAAGGTTTCTAACAAAATCCTCCACACATTTTAACACCGTATGTAAATGTTTATAATACCACAGTATAGATTTGTCAACAAAATCTACGATTTTGATTAATAATTTAATCTGTAGTTTAATCGTTACCGATTATTATGGTGAAATATCCGAGTTGTTTTGGCCTATATTTTTCGCTATCTTTTGTGGTGGGTTTGTTTTCATTTATGATATATTCCCAGCATCATCAGACTCTCTTAAGGCGAGTGTGGATTATATTACTTAATACAGAAAGAAGATACTATGAAAATTTAGAATGAGAGCCAACAATTCAAAAGTTTAATGATGGTTATGTATTCGAAATTGTGAAACAAAAACATCAATAAGTGGCTTTTTTATTATTACTCTTTTTATCATTTAAGATAACCATACAACAAAACGGGCCGCTACTAAACATAAAATCACACAAACTCACGACTGAAGATGGTAAAAAGCTAAAATACGACAGATGAAACACTACATTTACGCTATACATAAGCTGTGACAACAAACACCACGCTTTTTCACAACAAAGTAGAAAAGAATAGAGAAAATACGAGCACTTACGTAGATAAGAAATGAAAAAGTCGGTTTTAAGATAAAAATATAAGTATTTAACCCGAAATAAATAATTATACGAAATTAAAAACTATTCAACTTGTAATGGAGAGAAGTATAACTGAGAAAAGAAGATTTCCACACCCACAGGTTCTCGATGTTGAAATTTGAAGAAAGAGCAGATGGTCCAAAAAAAAAACGGCCATCAAATGGATACCACATTCAGGAAGATAATATGGATAATAACACACCTAGGGAGAATGAGAGATATGCTGTAGAAAAGTAGTGGAACATGGTGAAAAAGAAAGATTAGTAAATGAACATGGGAAAAGCCTTTGCTCGAAAATACTAACTAAAAACTATAATAATGGGACTTTTTCTTATTTATTTACTTCATGATGTACTATTAATCTTCATTATACATTCATTTGGTTAGATAAATTTGGAATGACAGTTAAAATTAAAGTAATTTAAGTTTCATAGTTTCATTCAATTTTGTGAAACAAAGCCATGAAATAAATGATTTATTTATTTTTTATTATTCTTTTAATCATTCATGACGTACGTATATAACAGAAAGTTGACGCTACTAAACATGAAATGAGAAAAATTCCTTACTGGATATGGTAAAAAACCGTAACACTTCTGACAGCCAAAATATGTAGGACAGGTAGAACAAATATGATTGACAAATCGAACAACGTCTTTGAAGATTTATAACTTTACTTGAAATAGGTTTACATGACCCTCCTCGAATATAAAGGGAATAATGTTTTCAACGATTTTCTACGGCATAATGTTCAAATAAGCCCAATCTCATTTGTTCCGTACAAGAATTTATTGCTATGAGATTAATACTATCAGTTGATTCCTAATATACATATATCATCCTAGTCGGCTCTAAAAATAATTTGATAACGCTGGAAATATATTTAAAAATAGAGGACCGCTTACTTAAGACCAAAAAAAAAAAAGGCGGGAAAAGAAGTTTATGGTAGGCGTTAGTCTGAACACATGTTGAACCTAAGAGAAGTTGAATCTTTTTTATGATTATTTTTTAAATAGTTTAATCAAGCTTTTTTTTTATATTTAGACATTCATTGTTTTGTAAATGGAGTAGCAAGCACAATACATCTGCCTCCCGCTATTCTAAGATTTTTCTGGGTTTTCTAAGGCGTGACGATCCTGTAATTTGGTCGCTACCGATCATTTTGAAAGAGAAGTGAAGTTTAGACACTCAATTGTAATTTTTTTTGTCTTCGTAGCCCCATATGGAGTTTGAAGTTTGTACTTTGGCCGTTTACGATCATTTTTTGGCCTGCCTATACTCTCTGTCACTTTCGACGTTTCGTCGTATTGTTTTATTATTTAAACCTTCATTTTTTTGTATATGGAGTAGCAAGTACAATACAGCTGTCTCACGCTATTGTGAGATTTTTCCTGTGTTGTCTGAGGAGTGATAAACCTGTGATTTGGTCGCTACCGATCATTTTGAAAGAGAAGTGAAATGTTGGACACTCAATTGGAATTTTTTGCCTTCGTAGACCCACATGGAGTTTTAAAACTCTACATTGCCCGTCATCATTTTGACCTGATTATTCTCTCTGATTAGCCCTGTCTGTCCTAACTTGCTTTTTTTGCCTGTCGGTTTTAGTTTTTGCAGTTTGAAAGGTGTGTTTGTCCTTTTATTTTCCCTATATTTCCACCATCATGAGAAGACACTCATGTCTTAATTTCAAGATTAAGTCCAAAAATTAGACCTCCCCACTGGGATGAGGGGACTGCTTTATATTTGTAGGTGAAAATATATTATTATATAATTCAAACTTTTCTTTAGGCCCATGTGAAGTTTTAACTACTATTTGGTCTTTTACGATCATTTTGGCTTTCTTATCCTCACTTTTCTTGCACGTCAGTATCGGGTTTTTGTAGTCCCTAGTGGTGGGTTTGTGTAATATGGTTTCCTGTGTAATTAGATTCTCTTTAGACCTGCATGGGATGATTGGACTATTTCGATACCTACATTACGTTTTAAATCTGTAGTTTGGTCATTTATAATCAAATTGCCCTGTCTATTATTACTTTTTTCACCTGTCTATCGTCGCTCTTTTTCCTCTCATTTTCATCTTTTTGCCATCTTTACGGGTGTTTGTGTTATTTTGTTTTCAATATAATTCCAGCATCTTCAGATTTTCTTTAGACCTGGGTAGGATAATTGGACTGATTCGATACCTAAATAACGCTATTTGTTACAAACTCGCATATTATATTAGCACTTTACATTAAAAAAGAGAAAAGAGTGAAATCCCATGTAGACGTATTTAAGTGACCTATTTTCATCTAAATGTGAGTTACTTAGATCTAATTTTTTTTGCCATTGTAAGTGCTAATCTGTATTTTGGTCATTCAGGATCATGTTTTGTAAACTATGTTTACGACTTGATTAAGTAAAGTAGCACACGACCCACCACCGTAAATGGCGATAAGGCTAAACGCGGCTGATCAAAACATCATGCAACAAATCAAAATTATCCGAAACGACCAAGCTGCAGGTTCATCGTTCAGCATATCTCAAAAAGAAATTATACCAAATATTATTTACTAAGTTTATATCTAGTCCACGACATATGAATTAGATTTGATAATTAGTTAATTCCATTTTTATATGCCAGTAATTACAAAGAAAAAGAAAATGTTTCAAGATTAATAAATTTAATCGTATTCAACATTCCTTTGCCAAACGGGCATGTTTTGTTAAAGCCTGAGGCGGTTTTCCTTCTGTCGCGTTTCTCGACGATGTCGAGAGACTAATCAGCCTAAGGATATTTCCGCTATAATGCAAACGAGGCCCGGTTTCTTATTAAAATTTTTTGATAAAACAATGTCGACTGATATACCGGCCTACACGGTGGCAGGGTTAATGGGTTGACCTATTTAATAAAATATTTCCAAGGGATCAGGTAATGCAGTATCGATTAGGTCTAGTTTGTCTCAAGTTAGACCGGATGGATGTTGCCACACTAATTAAGCATCTGGATACTCTGATCAACTTACAGCCGCGTGCCCCTACCCACAGACTCATGCTTTAGCCAACATTCTCCAGTGATCGTTATTTTATAGTTTACTTTGACAGGACAACAGGTCCAACGGAGCGGAGTTAATATGAACGTGCTTCATTTAAATCATCACTGGTTAGAGGTCGGGGAAAGTTTTTCTGCTCTTTCCCCCTCGGGGACTACCAACAGTGAAGGTCATTTCATCCCCCTCGTACTGTCATGCCGGGCATTGGATATAACGCCATCGGCCCTCTCAACACATACCCACAATTTTAATTATTTACAAATAACGCTGGTAATCGGTACGGACGAGATAGGCAGAGTCTCCATAATCTCGAATCTACTGGAGAGCGTGCCAAATTCCTCCATTAAACACGGCACAGGCCACACCCTTGCCGGTTTTAAAATCGTCTGTGAAGCCTGACGCTGAATCTTCGGTTTTCCAAAAACCCACGAATAAACCGTGGCATTTTGCTTTTGGGGCCGGTTTCATGTCATTTGCGCAGTATCGTATATTTTCTGGTGGCGTCATATGCCTTCTCGAGGTCGAAGAACACGGCCCAAACATGGGAAATACAATACAAGTATCGATCTTAAGATGTAATCCTTTGTACAGTAGCCAATTAACGGTGAACCTTTGCCATTTCATTTTCACCGTTTTTTCTTGTTAGTTCATGTAGTTTTTCCCATATTTCTCCGCTTCCACTGTTTTCCAGCTTCCTATTTATTTCCCCTTTCCTTTTTCTCAACTTCTTATGTATCTCTGCATCCAATGTTTTCTACTTCCTATTCATCTACACTTCCAATGTTTTCAAACTTCCTATGTATATTCGCTTCCATTGTTTTCCTAATTTCTTTGTATCTCCGTTTCCACTGTTTTCCAGCTTCGTATTTCTGTTTACTTTTTTTAATTTTGTAGCTTGTGACTACTCTTGTCATATCTCATAATTTGTTTCTTATTTTTAATCGTATTTCTTCCAATTTTAATTCACCTCCAATTGTTATAGTCCATTCCAGGGAGAGAAAATTATTATAAATTTGGTGGACGGTACTTTCACGCTGAAGTTGCAATGTTTTAAAATTGTTCTGGGTGATGAACTTTTACTTCCTTGCTGTGTTGGTCTGTCAGACGCCTTTCAGCTTCACGCTATCATCAGTGTTATGCCTGGGCGATTTATAAAGTATAAATTACCACCAATTGAAAAGATATCCAGCAACAAGAAGAACAAATTCCTATTCATCCGTTTTCCTTTTTAATTTGAACAATATTTTGAATGGTGTTTAATTTTATACGTGAGCTATTGCTAATTTGGTATTACGAGTTTTTTGATCGGTGAATGTTAGGCCAAGTTTTCGAGCATGCTAATTTTCTTATCTTTTTTATACGCGTAAAGTGTCATGATTTCTGTGTGGTCGAGGTTTCATTGGTTTTCTATGAGACGAGTTGGAGGCGTCGGTGGCCGCAACAGTTTAGGCGTTGACAGGCGCTCATCACTGTAAGGTAAAGGTCCCGGGTTCGAATCCAGCGGCCCTGCATTTATATGAGGTTTGTATGACTTCTGCTGTTGCGAACCCTCGTAAAAAAATTAACAAAATAAAAAATATGAGACGAGTTACTTACAGTGATTTGCCGTCACTTTCCGGAGGGATGAGCATCGATAGAAAAACATCGATGGTCACCTTCGATTAAATAACGGAACCTTACCATCAATGATAGTGATATAACTATCGATCTTACACAGCGATGTTTTTTAAGTACTCATTACTCAAACCTTAAATTATTTTAATATGCATAAATTATTTTTATATGCAACTTTAGAAACATAAGCTAGTTTTTTAACAATTCACCATTTCTGACTCTCTATTAGGAACTTGATTAGCAAACACCTTGGTTTTTATTTTACTTTCATTTATCAGGAATTAATTTTTATTTATAGTTGCGTAAAATTACATCTCTCGGTTTATAAATAATATGTCTTAAAAATGTGGTCTCTTTAAATTGATTTATAATTGTAATGTAAAGTGTGGTTGAGATGAAAAAATAGCGGGGCTCGAACCCACGGCCGTGCTTACTTGAGCTAAAAGGGGTTAGAGCATCGGCGTATCTTGACACTAATTTTTCATCTCAACCATACTTTACATTAAAATTATAAATCAATTTAAATCATCACTTTGGTTAATCAGGATCAACTACACTATAGATTAATATGGTTTCTATTGAATAAAATACTCCTATTGTTAAAGTATTTTGTGTTTGTGTATTTTATTCCTAATACTTCGCTGTTTTTTCTTATTTTGGTTATTTAGGGCAAAAGGTTAAGTTTATAAAACACCTACAGCTCACCATCGATGGTCAAAAATGATTGACACAGAAAACCGATGTGGTAAACTGTTCATTCCTAAATGACGCTAAGTTATCTCCCAATATCTTCTATAAATAATGAAATGGAACACTTGAGTTTTTCTGTAAATATTAATTGTTCTAGATTTGACTTGTGTAAATGTTGTCTGACATTTAAACAATTAACAATTAACATGAACGATTAACGTAGGAATCTTTGTTTGGACTCGCTAAGTGAGATGAAAAACTTAGTAATTCCTGTAATTCTCAGGTTAGAAAGCAAGAGTGGGTTCTCTGATAAAGTTAGCCTTACCTAACTAAAGGTTTTGTTGAACGGATCGGTTGAAATCGTAGAGGAACGAAAAGGGGCAATCGAAGCAAGTTTGAGTTCCGATGTGTTTTCAACAGCGCAGAGGTCAAACACCTTTCTTTCTGTCTTGAGGAAGAAGTAAAAACTAAATCTTTTTTTTTCTTTCTTTCAGTATTGGTTTTCTCGTACATTTAGACCTTTTGTAACAAAACGAGCCACGAGGAATTGTTTATCTTTCGAAAAGCCCAGCTAAAGACTTATTATAACGGATTTATTAATCAAAATTTGCATTACGTTGGGTATCTTCCCCTCCGGTATAGTAAAAACGCAAATCTAATGAAAGGAAAAATAAAACAAGCCTAGAAGCATCTTATTTATCGGAGAGAGGAATGTATAGAATTAATCTCCCTAGAGAGTGGAAATGATTAGTACAGCAAAGTTTCCTCTTCTCAAATCCGGTTCTAACCAGGAAAACTCAATTACTCAGTGTTATTTGTCCAGAGAGAAGTTTCACACGCACAAACACACTAAGATAAACTGCCGACTTTTCTTTTTTCACGTTCCTAAATGGACAAATAATTTAAAACTTTACAGAGGAATATCCTTACTGTAATTTAACACCCATACATTTCCGCAGAGAAGGCAAATTAAGAAGGACTTTTCAAGGTTTTTTTATGTTCACTTACTATTGGCAAAACTAATTTCTTTTCTTATATATAAAGTTTCTGAAATAAACTTTAAATGAAATGTGATTTAGCAAGTAAGAGGAAGTAATGGGGTGAGAAACGTTTTCTTTTATATTAAAAGTATTTTCAACTTAATTAGTGTAATTAAACTCTTTTAATGAATGTTTATGATGCTATGGTTCAGTTGCATATCAAATCATAGTGTAATGAAGAGGTTCGATAACAATGACTTTGACGTTTGTTCTAGCTATTTCTGATTTTCCCTTACATAACAATTTTTTGTATCAATACAACCCTTTTTAGTCTCAAATTATTTTTTTTTACATTCAAATAATCCTTTTTTAATTTCAAATTAACGACTGCTAACTTCATTAATTAATTTTTTCAAATTAATCCTTTTTTTATATCAAAATCTGAGAGAGTTTGAAATGTAAGCACATAAAGTAAAATTCCAGTATGTAAATATTTGAAGTTGTCAGTGGCCGCAATGGTATAGACGTTGACATCACTGTAAAGTAAAACTCCCGGGTTCTAATCCAGCGGCCCAACATGCTGACCCTACATACTTACAAATGGTTTTTTTTAAATGCCGGCACCCCGACGGTTCATTAACCTTATACTTGAAATACCTTTGAAACCTTTGCAAAAAGATTGGATAATTTTTTTATCAGTATTTTTTTTTAAATTCAGTTGGTTATTCACAACTGCACTTTAAATATTCAACAAACAAAAATGTTGAAATTCTTACGTGTTCACAAGGTTGTATGTACGGACACACAAAAGGGCATGTAAGACATAAAGGCGTCGATCCAATGATGGAGCCGTTAGTTGGGTGGAGATCATTTGGCAATTATACTTTTCCAATGTTAAGCAACTAAGTTGTCGCCTGGCCCGCCTCGCTTGAGGACGAAGATTAGCGGGTAATGTTAAGGATGACAATTCGGGGATTAAGGATTTGGGCGGTCGGGTAATTTAGAATGAAAATATTCCGAACTGAATTGGACGAGATCGGATACAATGGGATTTTTAAGTCCGTGTGAATTGTATGGTTAGAACCGTAAAGATCATGTCCGTATGTTCATAGTGGGGCTAATAGGGTAGAGTATAGTCTTTTTTTTTAAATCCCTTGACAAGTAGTCTTTTAGCATTCTGAATCTTGTATTTAACGTTTTACATTGGAGTCTGGTGTGGGGATTCCACGTATGTCTTTGTAGAGCTAAAGTCCAAGGGATCGTCGTAGAATACACTTACTCGATGCAACGCTATGCGACGCTACCCGATGCTACCCGAAGCTTTGGTTCTTGGTTTTGTTTGTTAAACTTAATTGTTTTAAATAAAGTTGTTCCGCTGTTTTGATAAATTTTGTTCATAACAATCATTATTAAATGATTTTTGTAAAAACTGTTGAAGTTTTGATCTCGTTTTAATGGTTTACATTAAAATAGGAATGTTTTTTTACGAGGGTTTGCAACATCAGAGGTTATATCAACCCTCGGATTCGAAGATTCGAAACAATTCGGAAGAATCGAACCCGGGACCTTTACCTTAAAATGACGAGCGCCGCGTCAACTCCTAAACCAGCGAGAATCGCATAAATGGACAAGAAAGAAGTGTTCTGGACAGTTTGGAAATGACGGTCTGTATGGTACGTTTTTCATATCAGGAATAGAGTGGATGGTAGGATGCCCTTGAGGTTCTACAGAAGGCCCGGTTGCCTACCCTATAAAATGCCTGATATATGTCCAGGAAGACACCAGGCCAGTACTGTTTCAGCTCGAGGGGGTGATTTAGTTCGACAATAGTTCTATTTACAGTTCTGGCTTGGCTTCAATTCTTTTATTGTATAAAGGTTCACTGCCTTCCTCTAAAAAGGACCATGAATCTGGCATTTACATAATACACAATAAGAACAGTTTTGCTTTCCTTAACTGATAAATAACAGATGATATTGTTATATCAACTAGACAAAATGCTTATGTAATATCTAACAACGACTGGTTTAGTGAAATTGCAAATATTGTGTTCGGCTAGGGTGTTGAATTTATCTTGACGGATATGGAGATTTGCCTATTTATTTCATATATATTTTTAAACCTGTCATATACCGCCACGGGTTTCATTTAATCGATTTTCACCCCCAAAACACCTTGCAATCTCGGATGGGAGATGGTGTTATTAGTCACCATTTCTCCATCCTGAAGTGCCTCGGATTTTAATTGAGAGGGAAAGTCTGAATGGGAATTGGGGAAAAGTTTAATATTTATATAAACTTTATTTAATGTCTTGTTTAAAATTGGTTGAATTATTGACGTTATGAATTAAACATTTTTTCTCTAAAGGTAGATTCTGTTTCATTAAGATGTAACAAATATTGTAAAGGCCATTGTTTGCCTTTTACAAAGAATATAATTGGCTTAGAAAAAATTAGAATAAATTCTTTATTTTTATTTGTAAACACTTTACCTACATGTTTTGAATTTACTTATAAACCATTGCTTTGAGATGGAAGTAAACCAAATTTATTTTTGCTCGGAAAAGGAAATGCTGTTAGTGAGCGCATTTGCCTGAGGTGGTTGCTCAGTTTCAACAAGGAGGTGACAGAGAAAGTTCAGTCTCCTGATAAATAACACAATCGTTTTTTTTTTTTCTATTTGTCTTCATTTTTCATTGCTTACCATGATTTGTCAAAATGGTTAAAGTAAGCAACAAAAAGCTTTTTGTCGATTCTAGCCACTTTTCCGAAATAAATTTACCTATCCCAAGAGCATATGTGGGAGTAATTAAATTAAATATCTTCTAGTGCTAGAGCCACAATAAAGACCGATTTGCGAAGGGAAAAAATTAAATGAAACAGGGCACTGAAATAAGTGGAAAGTACTAAAGTGAAACATATTTCAGCCTCATGTGGCACAAACGATTCCAATTCTAGCTCGACTTCTCGCCTACAACCTCATTGCTAAACCTTGTATGTAAACGAAAATATGTCGAAACCATTTGCCTTTTGCATGTATAGCCGCGTAGAACTTTCACTTATTGTTTTACTTAACACCTGCTTTCGCTGCATCTCAATTTCACCTCATCACATTCCAATAGAACGGTTATTGTTATTTGTTATGGTGAGTATGTTGTTTCTCATAAAACCAAAATCATTTTTTGTAGCATGGTTATGTTGGTCTTACGAATCCAATCGTAATTCCAGATAACGTTCAACACGAATGGCTTTCTTCTTCTTCATCGTTCATTGAGTGCATAATTCTTGAAACTTGGTAATTTTCATCAAAAATGTTTTAAACACTATTAAACAGCCGTTCGTCTCATCCTTAAGTTAAGGCTACGTTACGCGATGAGAATAAAATCGCACTGTGCCGATGCAACTTTTTTTTTAAATCGTCTTTGTCAAATAAATCAAACGCGGTAATAGCGCAATTTTTCATTTAAAATATATCTAAATAAGTTGATAAAACATAAACATAAGATAAAGAGGTTTATGTTTGGGTTTAATAACCATGAGAGAATAGTAGCTTTGACCACACTCCAATGGGTAATCTGAGAAGGATAGGTACTTAGAATAGCAATTAACATATATTTTCTTTCTATATTTTTGCAACTGCATAGCTTCGATAATATAAGTAAAATAGACTATTTACACAGCAACTATGCAGAGATGGAAACCGTTAGTACATCAGCATAATGAGATCGATGGGTTCCAACCTAGGAAAACCAAGTTCCGAAGATAACGCCAATTGGAATGCTGTTATGTTTACTGATGCGTAGCGTTTCTGTCTGTATAGTGATAGCAGAAGAAACTGGATCTCAGTCAGAAGCACGACTCATCAATAAACATAACAGCATTCCAATTGTTGTTCTTCTAGGCGCTCGCTGCATTATATTCTCCTGAGTTGCTGGTTGCGGGCTGTTGTTGCAGGTCGTCTCAAATGAGAATACAATGTGAGACCAACTTCCCAGAAACGATAACGAATCGTTTGTGTTGATAAACGCCTTGTCAAAACATCTTGTATTTCATAGGATCTGGCGGGCACTATGTAAAGAGTTCCGTCCTGCAGCAATGTCAATATTTTTGTCCTCCGATGTAATACGCTGAGATCTCCTTCCAGTCTCTCGGAATCGGGCTAAAGCCCGAGTGACACTGCTGTGAGAAGTGCCAATTGCATCTGCGATATCCACTTGCCGGTGACCTCGATGACTCATCCTCACAATAATATTGCGTACTTATGGTTCAAGATGATATCTTTCCATGGTTAAAGAGAATCAACTGGATTAAAATGGAAAAAAGGTGTTTGTTTACAAAATATGTAATCTTCATGTTTACTAGTCTTAAGTAAATCAGTTATTAAAATTAAGGATTAACAAATGCTTTGTTTTTTGTTTGTATTTTCTATTTTGTTTTATCCAACTAACAAGACTCGGTTAGTTTAATTAAAATTAATAGAATAAGAATAAAACACAAATAATCTCATACATTTTTGGACAGTTTAGTTTGTGAATCCAAAACATAATAATTTAACAATACCATGGGTGCCAAGAGAAACGAATTTTTGGTAATGAACAAGCAGACTGGCCAGAGGAGGATTTGCAAAACTACATTTAGACCCAGAATATGTAATCGGAAAAACAAGATACAAAATAACCTCATTCTTTATAGAAATCCGCATTAAACCAAAGAGAGAAAAAAGAGCGAGCTCTAAAACTGCGAGCTACACGGGGAAAAGTTCTCATGAGATCGGACAGCCAAGAGGCCCTAAAAGCAAAATCAACTAAAAAGATCACAGAATAATAATAGTTTGTAACTCCAAAATCTAATAATTTAACAAAAACTACCATGGGTGTCAAGAGAAAAAAAATTTGGGGTAATGAACAAGCAGACACATGAATTACTTATTACTTTCATAGGCTTGCCATAAAAAATCTTAAAAGAGGATACACTGGTAAAAAATCACATTAGATCAGACAGCCGAATAGGGTTAAAGTACCAATACGTAAAAAGGTAACATCTTAAATGATTAATAATAAAACATATAAATGAATATATCCAAAATGTACAAGACCAGGCAAAACACAAGAAATCAAAGTAACTTTTGTGTTAGGACACAAAGAAAACTTGTCTAGTGTAGAGTCTTCAATATTCAACATATATAGATCCAGAACCTATTATTTGGGATAACAACGACAAACAAAGAATCCGCCATCTCAGAAAGGGACCACAAAGGAAAATGAACGAACACTGCAGTTTTCAGATATAATTAAAAGAACCTTTTCCAAAACTGGGAAATTCATTGCTACCAAAAATGGTAAATCTCAGTCTAGCAAAGATCTGTACAGGTCACTGACGTGTAGGATAGAAACTATATAGCATTGACCTAATTTTTAGGTGATGCAAGGAGACGGAAGGCACTAATACAACAGCTAAATGGAAAAAAAACCTAGTGTAAAAAGAATTGTATCATTGCAGGTCGTCAGTGATCTATTTCTTAAAAGAAAGAATAGGATATATTAAACTGAACTAGGTAACTAGGAAAATTACAATAAACCAAAAAGCTGAATATTTAGAAAATCCCCACTTTCTAGTTCCCTCATAATATTCAAAGATTTATGCAGTTTAATAATCAAAAGGGTTTGTCCGTAATATTTAAAAAATGTACTAATTGAATTGCTGTATCTTACAGACTATCAGAAACCTACGATTTCTAAAATGCAATAGTATTGTATGGTGCTTTTTTTATGAAGTTAGAAGGAAATATACGATTTGAATAGAACGAGCAAAAACAATAATGCTCTTTAATAATGATATTTTTATTTGGTTTGTTAGCAGTGAAGTACTCAACATAGACAACTAATCATTAACTAATAATTAACCTTGAGTTGAGATCAACAGAAACAGATCAGCAATTATTAAGCCAATCAAAACCGGGCAAACTTAACAGGCTGAATTACCCGGAAATTTACAAAATGAATGAGCAGCATTAAAAAACACCAACAGCGTGAAACAAATACAGGAGTCGCAATAAAACGCGAATGGAAAAGCTTTTATCAACTACTACAGTCGGAATGATTGCTGTTGTACAAAATATTAGACAATGAGTAGTTTATTTAGAAATCGTGAGATGCGGTCTGGTGTGATGTAGGTTTCAGAAAAACATTTTCTTTATCGTGCCAACGTTTCGATCTTTATTGAGATCATCTTCAGGGCACGATAAAGAAAATGTTTTTCTGAAACCTACATCACACCAGACCGCATCTCACGATTTCTAAATAAATATCGATTAACGGTCACTAATTACCACATAATGAGTAGTATTTAGTGCCCGTTAATTAGTGGTTATTTGGCGATCGTGAGATGACGTCTGGTGTGAACAGGTGAACAGGTGGTGAGGTTTAGAAAAACATTTTCTTTTTCATGCGAACGTTTCGATCTTTATTGAGATCATCTTCAGGGCCTGTGATTTATAGACATTGTTTAAATTACACAAATACATCTAAGATGTGAAAATGAATTTATACAATGATAGAAATGTTAGATCAAAGTATTTGTACTTACTCAAAGTGTTTTTCTGTGTAGATGTGTTCTTGTTGTGTGTCGTGTTGAGAGGAGTCGGCTTCTTTGAGGGGAAAGGAGCCGACATAGGAAAAAATGGGTAATGGTTTGTCGTTCGGCCTGGTTAGCCTTTCAGGATTATTACAGACAGGGATAATTAGGGAAAGGAGAGGCAATTTGTTGAAGACTATGTAGGAATGTTCGATGTGTGGAATGTAATGATTGTTTTATATGTTTTATGTGAGTGTTATATGTATGTTATTGATATTGAATTTGATTAATGATATTAGCGTAGCTGCGACTGAGCTTACATGGGTCTCTTCTGTAATTGATGCTGTCTGCATGTACAATTATGTACAGTTGATGTACATAATTTCTAACAAGTTACGTTTATATTTGTTTTGTCCTGTGTGTAATATTTTTGGATTGTTGAAATCGAAGTTGTGTTGGTGTTCAAATGGTGGCTAGCCAGTGCTGTAGGATTTGGTTTGGGTGTTTTGCAGTCATAGATATGTTGTTTTACCCTATTATCCAGATATTGGGATGTAATTCTGATGTAAGTTGCCAAACAATTTATACAATTGATTTTGTAAATTGTTCGGCAACTTACATCGGAATTACATTACAATATCTGGATAAGAAGGCAAAGCAACTATGATTGCAAAAACCCCAAACAAAATCCTACAGCACTGGCTACCCACCGTTATGAACACCAACACAACTATAGTGCATGACAAGTTTTGACGGATGATAGGACAGTTTAGAATGGAACCTTTTTTAACAGGCGAAATGATTAACAAGAGGAACATTTATGGATGGAGAGATTAGAAAAAAGACGTTGTCTATTGTTTTGAGGTCTTTAGGTTGAAGGGGTCTGTTAAGGTTGGAACATTTACCAGTCTCGACGAGTTTTAAGCCCTTATGCCCAAATATGAGCTGCAGGTAAAGTCTTTTGTTTGTCATGTGAGCTTAAATCGTATATCGAGCAGTTTTTTTAAATGATTTCTATGGAATGTTCAACGTCAGTCGATTGCCCAGGTAGAATCCGAGATGCAGGTGATTTTGGAAGCTGTGACTACATTTTGATCAGAGAAAAGGAATCAGTATCATCGGCAAAGGTGAAGGTGACAGCTTTCGGCTGTGTTGGCAGGACCTATAAAGTGTGTGGCTACCTGCTGGAATAGGATTGATTCTTCTAATTCTTAGAGCAAGGACACCTGTGGTAGGATGTGTTTCAGCCTCCACAAGCATTTCCAATTGGTATTGTGTTTTCTAGAGAAAAGGCTCAACTCTCACGTTTTATCCAAACAAAATGAATTATTTGCTTCACTTTCCTTTTTTATATTCTGGTAATTTTGTTGTTATGTTAGACATTAGAATGGGAAAAGTAGAACGTTTGCAATAGTCAGAAAATGAACACTAATTGACCTAGCAGTAAGAATATGGTAAATGCAGCGATTGCCTTACCTTATTTTATAGTCGTTGAGATATTATAATTTAAAATAATTTAAATACAATAAGCCATAAAAAGACAGAAGGAACAATTAATTACAACACTAAAACTAATATTTTCACTTTCAAATTTCAAGTAAGTGTGTCGTTTTATCTTCAGGCGTTTTTTCATATACATTTTTCCCCTATGTACATTAATTGCTAAGCGGAAATTATTTAAAACACAGTTACATTTTTGTCGACAAAGAACTAAAATTTTAACGTGTGTTGCGAGGCAAATATCAGGAATTTAAACCGGAACATATGAACACAAAAACGGAATATTTCGAAGAGAACGCTAGCTTTTTTGGATAAACGATCTGCGAATATTTTTGAACAAATCCAAACCTAATGGAGGCGTACATGTCTTAGGCTATGGAGCCGACATTAAGTCCCCGAAGCTTATCTCTGTGTTCCGGGTAAACGTTCTATGTGTGAATGAGTGTGTTAGTGCAGGGTAGTTTTAGGCCGATAAACTTAATACAGGCTAACATATGCATCCATACCCGTTTTAAATTTAATTTGCATTTGGTAATTACTGTAATATAATTAACATAAGTACAGCTAGTTTTAATTAAAGAAGCATCCACTTTATAACTGGAGGTGGTGGATTTGTAAAAGGCCTTACTGATCAAATCATGGCTCACCTGTATACTAATACCCGCCCTCCTAATGAATCCAAGCCCTCAGAGAAAAACCAATTAACAAAGCAGGGAATAAATAACCTTTCAGGGTTATTTTAATCTTTGTATTTTAAGCAACACTCGCTCAATCTCTTTTGATACAGAGACATAAATTATACACTTTCAACGTTTTTCAATTTTCACTTTTTTTTAAATATCTTATTGTACGATACTGAATCAATTAAGTAAAGCCTTTGTCCGTTCTTTATAACACTGCTTAATCGATTATTTTGATTTCTCATGGAAAAGCAAGTGTTAAAATATTTATTCTCTTGTGTTCTGAACCAATGTTTATTTAGAAATTACAGTTTACATACTCTGACAATTGATTAGTTAAGGCGTTAATTTAAAACTGAAGAAAAATAATGCATTTTCTTAATTTAATGTTTTTTTATTACCTCAAATGTAAAGCCACAGCTCGGCTGCTAAGCAAAATTGTCACGTATATGGTAAGGAGGCTTTAGAAGAAAGCTTTCTTTGACCTGGAATGGTTTGATTTGGATGGCGTCAACCCTCTTGGGATGAAATTCAGGTTTTGGAGTTTTTAACGGTAGGTCGATGCGTTATCTCTAGAATTTTCCTCTCTGAACATTGTTTTAAAGGACCCACTCACCTTGTTATCAGTAATTTTAAAAACGGGTCGTTTACATTGCGTTTTATGAAGGAATTGACGATGGAGATGCGTTCAATAAATTCTTTACACAAGATGGTACGGATGTTGTCTTATCGGTTTCAATTAAACATAAAGTAAACAATAAGTGCCTTTATTGTTTACATTCCGTCATTGTTTGTCAAACTCGCATTATGAGAGCAAATCTTAATTCAAGTATGTAAATAAATTTTACAATAATAACTATTCGCTACATTGAGTATTCCATTCAAAATGGATCGAAGACCACATTTTTCCGCTCAATAGCGAGTTGACATGTACGACCGTACACAATTCTTTGCAGGTGAGACGCTAATTGAATCGTCACTTCCGGGATAGGTGGATATGATCACATGGCTCGATATGTTCGCCTCCTCGGTCACTCGATTTAACTCCACTTGAATATTTTCAGTGGTGCCATTAAAAAAAAGTAAAGAAAAATAATTTTTTCTCCAATCATAACCTCTTTCTAATTTTCATAAGTAAGCTTATGATTTATAGATCAAAGAACACCATGAATGTGCATCACCTCTTTTTTCTTTTATTCTGTCCAAATATCCGTTGATCCATTTTTAAACTACAAAGTGCGAACAAGAGAGGATTTGTCAGCGAATTTTAATTCGATCAAGAGAGCTGAGTAACCCATTTGTGAGAATGTAGAGACATGCGTGAACAGAGAATTATCCTCGGATAACAGTGAGGGTGATAATTTAATAATCCGCTAACTAGGAAATTCAGTTATGACAGCGCTATATAGTCCCTTTAACTCTTAAGCACTCTTTCCTCTCAAGAAAAGGTTAGAACAAAAATTTGCCGATAAAATCGCCATTAGCCTGTTAGAAACTTCCGCTCAATGGGCGGCCATCACTCCCCCAATTTTCCGTGCAAGCCCATTCATCTTGCACTAATTACTTTCTTCCAATAACTTACTTTCTACGCAATACTTTCCAAATAAAATGCTGTTAATTAAAACCATGTTGATGACCGATCCGGACTAATATTTTGTGTGAACCGAATTAGTTCGTTTTTACTAGCAGTTTCTTATAGAAATAATCGTCAATGCGCTATTAACTAACTATTAATTAAATTAATGAATTCCCCTAAAAGGCTGACAGGCGTCAACTGAATTTTCCGCCATCGGCCCTCCCACACTACACATTCATGCCAATAAATATTGGGTTGTCCGGAAAATAATGCAGGATTTTAAGTTTTCATTAAAAAAAATCTATATAAAATATTCTGTTTACGTTTACAGGATTACTCANATGGGAAATTATTTTGATTAAAGAACATTGCTTTAAAGTAACTAGTTTCTTTTTTTTTGTTTAATACCAAAATCCTGCATTATTTTCCGGACAACCCAATACATTCTCTCGCAACACATGCTAGGGACACAAAACTATCAATGTTATAAAGCTGAACAACACGCCCTCAGCCAACAGGGGCCTTTTTAGATGGCCCGGCTGAATTTCTCTTGAACCAATGACGCTATAAAAAAATATATTTAATATTTTCAGTCTAGTTTCAAATTTTTACCTTTTTGGAGAAAAATTATACAGGGTACCTCAGGCCCAGTTCAACTTCGAAATTTCAAAAACGATCCTATACATCCTGACAAATCATTTTAAACGATTTATATTACACTGAAAACAATGGTGCAATCGGATTTTAAATTGGTCAAAAAATGACATAATATTTTGAATTATTGAGGAAAATGTGCTGAATATTTTACTGTAAGTTCCGGAAAATTAGAATTCATCTCTCCAAATTGTTGGAAGGATTTTAGGCTTTTCAAAAAATACAATTAGAGATGCACTCCTGTCCTACAATTTTAAGTTGCATCGCTATCATCTTGTCCAGGGAATTCGAAACTCTGATTATCCTCCTTGGCCATCTCGGACACCCGATTTGATTCCAATTGAATATTTCCTGTGCGGCCATTTAAAAAACGCGTGTCTACGTCAATCATAACCCAGCAACCTCAGTTGACGAACTGCGGCAGAGGATAGAAATTGCTTGTCAACCCATCTCCACTGACTATATCGCTCTGAGCACCAGTGAAGAGTGGTTAAAATGTTTGTTGTGCGATCAACCAGCCTTCATACGATGTTGATTGGGATTCGGGTTGTGGTCAATTTTTCTCCAAAACAGGTAACAATTTAAAACAAGACTAAAAGATATTACACATTATTTTTGTTTTTTTGATAGGTTATTGGTTCAAGAGAAATGTAGCCTGGCCATTTAAAAAGGACACCCTCTATATATGCACACAATATTACGTAAAATAATAAAACAATATTCTGTATTGTATGAAGTAAAGTTATATATGAAGAAAGATGCCAAAACCAAAAGAAGCTGCAAGTAAATAAGCCAAAAAATATTTAGTTTAAAAAAAATTAAAATACCCCATAAATAGTTTTACCCACCCTTTAAATCCGTTAAATACCTATGTTCATCATAATAGAAAGTATACATTTTGGGACGGGGTCAATTTTTTTCTCTACAATGATCGGCGTACCACTTAAAAATGTATAACTTCTTAAAATTAAATCGAAATTCATCTGAATTACAATCGTTAGATACGTGGCCCTCAGACGTACATCGAGTTGCAGAACGGAGCAAAATATGGAGAATAAAAATGAATGAAAACAAGTGCACCCATATAATAGAATTACCCTTCGAAGAGAAACTCCTCGCATAATACCCCTCAGCAGCATCCCTATTCCCAAAGCTGACTGCGTACGATTCCTCGGGCTCTATCTTGACTCACGAGTGACGTGGAAACAACACATCCAAATAAAATGACAGGAACTGAATAGACGATTCCGATTACTCTATAGACTACTCGGACGCAAATCTAATTTGTCGACAAAAAAAAAACTAACTAACACTGTACCAGAACACTACTGAAACCGATTTGGACATACGGACTAGAACTGTGGGGCACCGCTAAACCTGCCAACACCCAACCAATTCAATCCTTCTAATACAATGTCCTTAGAATTATACTTAACGCTCCTTACTACGCCACCCTCCACAATTACCATTTGTAAATAAGTTAATCCCGTCTAAATTCACTCAGTTCCACGACAAACTCTCCACTCACCTCACCCCACTAGCCCGATCCATGTCTAACATAATCCATCCCTACAATCCTGTCCGCCGATTAAAGCGGAGATGGCCCCGTGACCGCCTCATCAAGGACTAACCTTGCTCAAAACTGGGAAACTAACAATGGCTGGCGATTCCCCTCAAGACATGATATACAGTGTATAAATGTAAATATGTAAATAACTTCAAATTACGAGATGTATATTTTATTAATACAGGTAGTAATAAATAAATTTTTAAAAAATTTAAAAATTTAAAAAACTTAGACCAGGTTTGTATGATTACGTGAAGTTTATATGCTTCTAAAACTTTGTAAAATTTCCTGTAGATGGGTGAAGTCGCATAAAAATTCCCCCACTTTGTGTTTTTGAAAACGCAAGGTAAACGACACATTTTAAAAAGAATGATAACTGGGGATAAAAAAGGGTTTCTTATATTACAATTTTCAGAAAGGAAAATCATGGAGGAAACGCATTGTTATTTACTCCAAAACCTGGATTTTATCCAAAGAAGAAATGTTACGCATGGGGTGGGATTGTAAGGGAGTGTTTATTATGAGCGTCTACTGCCTGACCAAAATGTTAATTCTACTGTACACTGCACACGTTCAGAGATAATAAAATAAACAATTGGCCCAAACTGATCGGCATTGGCTGATTGCAAGGGAGATGTTGCCATCAGGATTTTTGCTCCCACATGTCTACAGACACATTTTTGAAATTTGGGATGTCCAATTCCACTCACTCTATTTGCCTGGCCCTTTCATATTTTCACTTATCCCTGGCTCTGAAAAACTCTTTTAATGAGAACAATTTTATTTCGCTTGAGAACTGCAGAAAACTCACCGAGGAGTTCGTCGCTTTAAACACAGAGAAGTTTTGGGAGATAGAAATTATAAAATTACACGGAAGAACAAATAATAAAGCAAAATAGTTTATACATTATTGATTAAATTTTTTTACAAGCCCTGAAATTTTCATTACGTTTATAATCAAAAAGACCCTACGGATTTATTTTACAACCCGAATTACATATTAAATATTCTCAATGAATAGCATTATTTAAAATGTATTGCGAAAAAACTGCAGTGATAACATCAAGAGCTTAACAATAAACTTTGATTTTACAAAACTTTCCACAGCTAGAAACCCTTAACTTGTTATAGCGCGAAAAAAGCTATAGTTTACAATCAGTGAAGAGTGTTAAGGTGTTAATCCCCAAGACTTAATCCCCTTCTAATAAGCGCATTAACATGCCATTCCCCAGTGTTGGCAAAAAAACTGCTTAGGTATTTACATGAGTTTTTATACATTAGAATATAAATTGAAATTTACAAATAAAAATATTAAGAAATTTACAGGATTCAAGGAAAATACAATAAAATGTTATTTAAATTTCATTACATAACATCATCAGCAATATTGAAAAATATGCTCCCGGACAGGACGATAAAGTGCACACACTCACATGCCCGTCAACACACACACTGACTTAAGCATACTAACACTACACTCACCCTATGGTTACCGCCAATAGGAGACCTGCCCTGTTGATGTTTGGAGAGGTGGGCTTGGGACCGGGGCATCAGTGTCAGGCGGATGTCCTTCCTGAGTACCGCAAGAGACAAGTGTCTCCGGGGAAGTCTGAGAGGTGTGGTTGGTAGCTGTGACGAACACATCCCTCTCAACTCCCTCGTATTAAAGGGTTATGAATGTTGTTCGTGCTGTGGTCAGTCCTGGTGTGAGCCGGGGGCTTCTGACGGCCCAGCGTAGCATGGGGGAAACATGCATACCGCAAATAAAACTCCAAACTGGGCAAAATTCCCAGGCCGTTGGGTGAAGGGAGCAGTGAAGAGAGTGTGCCATCTCACCTCAGGTGGTAGCCCCACCGACTAGCTAGCTTCGAGGAATAGCACTGCCGCCCGTAGCTGAAAATGTTACAAAACCTGCAACAAAGACCGTAAATCCGAAGGCGAAATGCCGGCCTAGTAGCGCCTTAGCCTAGTCCTTGCGGTCCTTTGTAAGTCAGCAGATGTCCAATGGCGGTGTGAACGGCGGCACCTGCTGTTGGATAAAGGTACAACGAGGTTAAAAAGGTAAGGTAATATCACAGGAAATGATTAGTGGATGGTCTCCTCTCAAAGAAGAAGAAATTGGAAACCGGCTCACCTAAGGGTAAGAAAGCAATGACGCTGGAACCGTACGCCTCTCTTCCCCAGCGTCACCGGCCCAGAAAAGAAGATAAGGCTATTCATGAGCTCGTATGCTCGTATGCCTGGTTCTCCAGCGGGATCTGAATGAGCTGTATCGTTGGCGAAGGAAAGTGGGAGAGTGGAGGGAGAAGTCGGGATATCTGAGGTAAAGATGAAGTAGCAGATTGGTCCAAACACTCTCGGTGGTACTCTCGCTCCCTGAGAGCAATATTCGGAGTAGTCCGATCCTTAGCGGACTCGGAAAAATCGTTCTGTTAGGAATTTGGAAGGACATTTTCTAATTTGTACAGGATATATGGGATCAACACTTGTGTCACTGTAAGAAAGGCCCCCATGCAGTATTGTTCACGCTCAAGGGATGAATGTGGTTTATAACTCTAAGCACTGCCGGGTTGAGGAATATTGAGAACGAAATAGAAGGATCGTAAATGGAAACATATTTTGAATTATTTTTCAAAGGAATTTTATTGTTATGTGAATCCGAATAAAAATATTTCGTTTGTTATCCTGTTCATTTCATTTCACATAAATGCATAACATTTAAATTATATTTTCCTGAATGGGAAACATCTGTGAAATAAAATGCAGGACGAATGTTCTTTTAATTTAGTCGAATTTCCCATAATCTGACACTCGGAAATGGAATTTTTCTGCCTAGTAGCACCTACAGACACATTATTAGGTACTTCCCCTTAATTTTCCGCAGGGTTTTTCTTTCTGTTAGGGGTCCCTTCATGTGGTTTGGTTGAAAAAGTATAAATATATTCCATCAAGCAACATTGTATACAAACATACAGATATTACGAAAATACAGTATAAAATGAGTAATAAATCGAAGGAAAACGATAAGTCAACATAAAAGTTAAGCGGATTAATTGAAACTTTAATTGTCTGTGTTAAATCCAGCAGTGGTATGTAATTCTATGAAGGATTACTCTACTTTATTTATATTCAGTGAATTGAACTTGCAAAGTAAAAGTGAATATTATGTTTTTATTTCTTGTTGCAAAGATGGAAGAAATCGTGTGTTTAATGCAAGGATATAACACCGATAAAACATTCTTTTTATTAAATTCTATTTATCTTGGAACAGTTGTTTCGCAAAGTATGACTTATTTTTGATAATGGATATTGAAATGTTTAAAAACATATACTTTGGGTATTTTAAGTATTGAGGACAAATTTTATAACTCGGTCGTACATGAAGTAAGAGAAAACCATTTTTTTTCTAATTTTCCTATCGCAAGCGAAGTCACATGAGTTGTTGTGCAATCATCTTTAAAAAAGAAAAAAAGGAAAAAAACAATAACTAAGCTATCGTCTGGCTGCAATGGCCATCATTGAAGGTTTTATCGCATGGAATTAACAACCATAAAACGAGTTTCGGTATAAAAGCAGATAACCGAGGAAAAGGTTTTCACACACTTTTCATATTTTATTTATTTGATGGCTTCTGTTCAGATCTTACCGAGAAGGTTCAACTTGCAATTTTGTCCCATTGATTTAAGCGATTTCCATGGCAGTTTATCATAATGACATCTTGGCTAAACCACAATAAAATTTCCGAGATTATTTTCCATACTTGCTTACATTATGTAATTAAATAATCTCGTTGTCTTGACTTATGGGATTTATGTTAAAATAGTTTTTATTATTCAAAATAACTCACTATATTACAAAGTCTGTTACTATCTTCTTAGAAACATTCTCCAACGCTCAGTTCGAGCCCTATGTGTGTGTGTGGCTTAAGGAAGGAAAGGACGCAGAAAGGGATTGAAAGTTAATGTATGTTTAGCGAGCTTAAATATGGACAATGCTCTTAAGAAATGTGGAAACTTGTTGCCTGGCAGATAAGACTTGAGCTTTGGTGGAAAAACAAAACCTTTGTGCCAAATGTGTAACTCCAGCCGATACGGGACCACTTTTTCTGTATGTAAATACAGAAGTATGTTGAACCGTCAGCTACTCCTTCTTCCCTATTGCCCTTGAATTTGTAAAATATCCGGTTACAATTAAAATATGATATATAATGATGATTCTTTATATATTATAATTATACATTACCCGAATTCGCCAATTAAAATTTTAGCTTAGATGACATTATTTAACAATCATTTGAATTCCGATCTTGTACCATTCCAAAGACGGAGTGGCTGAATCTATCTGAGAAGCATGATAGAAACACCAACCTTCAGATTAATGATGTGTGGTGACAATTCCGATAAAGCATGTGAATTTACGAATACAGTTGGATAATTTACTACTTCATCTTGATCAGTAACAGTATCTATTGATTTGTATGTATCTGCTGCTTCTGGTAACGTATGTTGAATGCTGATATTAATGGAATTTACATCCATATTTTTTGCGGCTAATATTACACCATTGATTTATTGACCATTGATGACCTTTATAATTGTTTGATATTTGGAAATACGAATTGAATCATTTACTCTTGTACAATACACCTATTAACAAACCGTGGTGCTTCACTTACCCGCAGGAGAATATGTTTTCGGACATAAAAAGTTCAACATAACAACTCAACCACTGAAATCGGGCCCATTAATTAAGTTCCATGATGAACTAGGACTTACCGGTGTGCTTTAAGCACTGAACGAAAGGTTCAATAGCTCTTAAAGGGCCCTATATAATAGGCATCACGACTAATGCATCTATTATCTATGATAAAATCTACTTCCAGTTAAATACCAAAACTTTTTTATTTTTTTATTATTATTTTTTTTTTATTGGTAACATACACATGTTATGATATATCGGATACATTCAGAACATTCACCATAATTTTAAGACAGAAATCCTTTGTTTATGTTTGTTATCTGGTATAATACATCAAGACCATGGTATTTTGGCAAATAAGAATTTACTAACTGTCTAAACTGTTTAATGGTGTTTGAACGTTGATAATTTAACAGCACTACATTATAAACAAGGAACGATCCAAAATGATTTATTCATTTTCTTCTGGTCAAAAGCCAAATCCGGTAATTGAATTTCAATATGGTAATAGTCCTCTCACGTATTGCGAAAACATTAGTCCATCATATGTAGATTCAAATTGACGAAACTGAAAGTAATTTGATATTACAGACACGATGTATAATTGTAATCCGCTTACGCACCAGTAAAACGTTTCAATTTTTCAACATCAAGGTCTATAATTTTCTTTGAACCGCTTTGAACAGCAGATTACGCTTCCTTCATCAATTTTGGGTTTTGGATAAGAGTACAGCAATTTATATTGGACTCGAAGGGATGAAAAATTGTTGAAACTGTCTCTGAACACACATTTAACGGGAAAAGGATTTTAAAACCCTTACAAGTTATTTGTAACTGCCGGTTTTAGGGTCAAATGGAAGCTTAGAAAGATTCAGACGGGGTCCTTACCAGTGTCTCTATCAATCACTTAGACTGACGTCATTTCTAGAGTAATGATTATTCTTTTAAATGATCAATACCGTTCGTTTGGCAAAGGATTGTTTCCCATTAAGCCGATTTTGCTGCAAAGTAACGGTCACAACTAAGCTAAATTCCAGATTGTTTCTACGAAAACTCTGAAAAAATGAGGATACATTTTTTCGTCAAATAGAAATATAATGCGAATTTTTTCACTTACGTATAATGTTCATTCAAGCAGTGTGCTGTACATGGATTGTCGATTTTCTGTTTCCGTGTGTCACGCATTTATTTTCTGTCTAGCTAATGTAAACTAATGTCAAAACCTAAACTCTAATATCCCACAATAAATTACATAAATTCGATCGATAAAATAATAAGTTCAGTAACAATTTTCCTATATCCATGGTCTTTTCAATCCATAATACTATTCTCTAAAGGAAGTGACCAAATTAGGAAAACTATATTATTTATTCGCGAAACAATTCATGTGAAATTCTAGAGCCTAATGCTAGTTCCTACCTTCAGCTAATCCATGTTTAATGTTGTTATAATCCTTTGGTAGATATTTCACCTTAGCGTAAATGCTCTTGGCATTAACCTTTTTTCCGGATAAAACGTATACACTTTTGTTATTACTTTTAAATTTTAAATCGATGTAGCATTATATTGATACTTCTAATATATTGTGGGATGACCAAATATATTCGTTTATCTCATCCATAACATAGGTTTCTAACAAAACGAAAATATCAAGAGTCGAGAAATCGCAGTTTATATACTGTACTTAAGCAAACTGTAAACTTGTGCACCACCTGCATTCCAAATTTCAAACCCTCCTTCTCTGAGTACCAGAACGGATGGTTCATGCGCTTCAAATTGCGGATTCGAGCATTTTGCTCGTGCAAAACCTCATTCTTCCGACTGATTGTTTCTTTCATGAGGACAGAACGTTTTGACCTCATCTTATGGTGACTATTCTTGTAAACTGAACTTCGGCAAAAGTAATAACGTCCATGCTGTAAAACACACAGATATTTTTGTGTTACCTCGTTGTAAGGTAATTGAAAAATAAAATGTGTTCTATTGAATACGATTAGGGCTTGACTTTAAGAAGTTAGATTGAAGAAGAAACCCGAAGCGAGAGGCAGAAAAGCCCAATAAAACGATTTTTTGCCGACAACAATCAACTCAACAAGAAACACAAAAAAAACGATACGAACTTTCGCACTAGGGTGTTCTGCTGTAAGCCCTACTATATGTGACGTTTATTTCTGCCAATCATCACTTGAATTTGCATATGAAAGGGTGAGAGATTAATAGAGAGGTAGATTGATACGTAGGCAGAAAGAGGTAGACAAACAACCTGAAAGGATAGCTAAACAGCAGATCAGCCCTGATCCACCTATTCGATCGTGTAAGTAACATGTAAGAAACATTTCGACATTTTCTCCGGCGTTGTGATTTCTTGATTATAAAAATTATAGAACTGTAAAATGGGGTTAAGCTTGAGAAAGAAGGGAAAACAAAGTAACATAAATTTCAGAAATTTATGTGATCAGTAAAAACACTCAGCCCTAGCCTTGCCAATTTGCGGTGCAGTTTGAATTTCAACTTCTCCCTTCCCGCATCTAAAACTTTACGTAATACACAAACTAGTTAAACTCCTAAATTTATCAACCTGTTGATAATTCGCCGAGGAGTTGCCCGGGTAGGGCGAGATTGACTTAATGCTTTCGACGGCCGGGCAATTATATTGCCCGACAGGATTGGGAAATACCATCCTTTTCCAGGTGAGTCTCGGCCTCTAAACCTCGCCCGGCTAACCCTGAAATATGAGATTCAATTTCACAATACGATCTCTAGGTTTAGAAAGCTAATCGTGAAAAATGTTCCTCCTGAAATGCGATTGCTCTTGGAAACTTCTAATTAAAGAGTGGGTCGGGAAAATTCTTCGGCCTTAACAGTTCCAACTCCCACGGGAACTGAAATTCGTATTCATTCTATTGTATCCTTTTATACTGTAAACGATCAGGAACAAACGTTTTCTATTTTACCGCGGAAATTAATTCATTTGCACACAAATTGTAAGAACAATTATCGCAACATTGATCTCTATATATTTATAATGTCGTTAAGAAGACTAAATTAACTTCAAAATCTATTTGCAAATAATTAAATAATAGTTTCAATCGACAAATATTCACATTAATTGTTATTTACTATCCTATTGTTTAAATTCACCTATGAATAACAAAATGATGTATATTTAAACATATTAATGTTAATTTAATTTTTTAAATAGTTAATATCACACCAAAATTCATCCACACTGTCCCAGAGTACTCGATATGTTTCGGGATAATAAGTATACCCTCCATTCACTCTACTAAATTACATTCACACACCCAATTTATTCACTTTACCCTAGGGTACTCGTTATATCTTTGGGTAATTAGATATAAGCTCCTCCATTCACGCTAATGAATACATTCTTTGAGATATTTGATCAACTATGATCTAGCTCTCCCTGTTGCCGTGCCCCAAGACAGCGCATAGGTCGTACAGGGTATTTCTTTCTTTGCAGGCTTAGTTATTTCCAGTCTGTTATTATGCTTGGTCTTACCCCGATTAGAAAGTGTTCGTATGTGCACTTGGTATTAATGGTTGCTTCTAGTCAGTGTTTAGTCCAAATTTTGTCCTCGATCCTTCAAAAAACTTTTAATAATATATAATTTAATTTAAATTAATAATAGTATATATTTGTAAGCATCGTACGCCATAACGAAGCCTTTAATGGAGACCTTTTTCTTATGCAAATTTGTTATGATAGGATAAATTTCTTGCACTGGTAACACTTTATTTTACATATATTTTCTCAAGGAAAAAATGTTGATACTACGAAGCAATTGTTTTAATAAAATAAAAATTCGATTTATAATTGATAAAAATTAATTCACTACTTTCGTGGTCCGCTTGACCAATTAATACATGACAATTGATTAAGGTTTTTAGTTGAGATGAAAAAAAGTTAATGGCACGAGAGGGATTCGAACCTTCGGCTATCTAGCGTATCTACGCCGCTGCTCTACTACCTGAGATATCCTTTTGCCATTTTTCATGGCGGGAAAACTCATAAGGTGGGGTTGAGATAGGAAGTTGATGTCCGAGTGGATCGAGGTCACGATAGCTCAGGTGGTAGAGCAGCGGCGTATCTAGCCGAAGGTCGTGGGTTCGAATCCCTCTCGTGCCATTAACTTTTTTTCATCTCAACTAAAAATCTTAGTCAATTGTCATTGATAAAAATATTCAATACCTCCACCGTTCACTTCTCCATAGATATTATAATTAATTTGAGTAGGCCCGAGGGTGTGTTTATTAGCATGCAAACAACACTATAGTAGAAATGGAAGGGCTCGCTCGTTTTTCTCCCCTAACCGACAATTAGATATTGCCTTCAGAGCTTGGTAATGGAATGAAGTGGGAACGGGGCTTAACTCATCCGTTGTTGAAGGCTATTAGTCGTAAACAACACTGAACTACTTCTGATGCGACAAATCTTATGAAAATTTGTAATAAAAAAGACATGTAATGGTTCAAACTTGATTTCGTAATGTTTGTATTTATCATAATAACTTTTTTTTCATTTAAAAACACGTATTATGCTTGTCAGTATTGTTTACTTGAAAGAGAATGTATGGAAACTGATTTTTAACTTAAAGACACGTTTAGAAAAAAATTCAGTCACATTGAAATAATTTCAAGCGCAATGTTTGGGTTATAAGCAGCGAAAAGTAATAATACAATAAATCTCTGTCATTTAGTGTAAAAATCAAACGCGTACGAATAATATCCCTACAAATACCATCCTTAAGCGAGTAGAAAATTGGTAGATAGATGCTTTACAAAGCTTTAACGAAATTCGAATATATAAATAAATCGTTACAAATAGTATTACAGTCTCACGAAGGGTATTATTTTACCAGATAGTTTACTTTTCGAGTTACTTCAATATTTCACAACTTTTTCACATATGGCCCAATATCTCATTAAATGTTAATCCTACTCTAAATTAGGTTTTACCAATGAAAAGAAAATTTAAAAAAGATGGATATGTGATTTTATATTGTAATGTTAAACAAAATCCAATATCACAGAAGATAAACATATAACCAGTTTCATAAAGTGTAACCAAGATTCTCTTGTTTCCGTAAATACTGTCAAATATCCGCTTACAGAAAAATTTCCACTACTAATGAAAACTTGAAGCGCTAATAAAGAATATTTTTGCCAATAAAAATAGACAGTTTTTACTGGATTCGTCGGGTGGAATTTTTTTTGTCTCGCCAATGCCCAGTGTTCTACTGAAAAATTCATTGCTCATCTGGATTTATCCAAATTCTGTTATTACAAACTTGGATTTTTCATCTCTTAGGTAGTATCAACAATCCTAAGATTGCTCTTTGATTAGAATAAGTGAGAAAATAATGATAACATTTAACAAAAAAACTTTCCCAAATATTAAATATCTCCGGTTTTAGTATATTTACGGAAGCGACATTTGTACCATTATGTGTTTTAAATTCTTGTAATTTTTCCTAAGAATCAATACAGTCTTTTCAAAATCATCACAATTTTTGCTATTTTCGAAAACAAATCGGAGGCATTTGTAAAGAGAATAATTTGTGTAAAAAAATCTTTTTTTATTACTAAATTTGGATTAAGGATTTTAGGGGTGCGAAATACGAATATCAATTTTGTTTCTTCTTAAACAAATATTTGTTTCTTAGGTTTCTCATTCATTGGCTGAAAGGGGTTGCTGTGGACATAGGATCTCCGATTTTGATGATACTATAACGAAAAATATTATACACGTGTCCGACCGTTTTTGATAAAAAAAAGGATAGATTCGTTTAAAGCCCCCCCTTTACCCTTTAATACTTTAAAATTTAAAAAAAATATATAATAATAATTTAATATTTTAATAAGAAAATATATTTTTGGATTGGATCAGTAATGGACATTTTTTTCTCATGTCTTTTGTTCTACTTAAAAATGCATAACTCTTCTGGATTATATCCTATACCCACGACATTAAAATTTTGAAAAGCTTGATTCATTTTACAGGATGACTCGTGAACAGACATCAATACTTACTTTAACCTTTAAAACATTATTTCATAAAGTCGACCGCATCTCATACATTGTGAATCCTACTGTAAATTTGATTCCATCCATGACCGATTGAAAGACCAAAAGTAAGGGTTCTTCATTAGTGATCACAGTCCTTTGAAAAATTAGGTAAATGCTTAATGCTTATTAGTACGGGCAACTTTTCTTTAAGCGCCATATCGGTGAGTACGTATTGAAACAAGAACATCTCCCTTAAACTTTAGACAAGAACTTTGGAAACTCTTAAAAGTTTATATTCTTTGTTTTTGTTTGCTTATAGCAACAATAAAAAAAAAATTTAAAATCTCTTACAGTTTTCAATGCTGTTTCCATTGATGTCACCGAATTTATGGTAGGATTAACGTTTTATGAGATCCAGGAAATTTGGAGATAGTTTTGAAAGATTGAAGTAACCTGAAACTATATCGAATACAATTACAGCATTAATAACCTCTTGAAGTATTGACGTCGGTTCATGCGACAACCTGTATAAGTGTATGTATTAGACGGTGTAAAATTTCCTCATTTGACCAGTTTTAATAAATAAAATGTATGGAAAAAATGGTAATGAATATACATAAAACTTTAAAATATTGGATTCCAAAGTCAAGTAATACAAGTTATATTTTACCCTCAGAAAGGTTTTATTTATAAACTTTATAGTTGATTGTTTTGCTGCACCTTTCATTTTATAGTTTCTAAATAAATTGTTCTATAATTATGAAAAGTCATGTTATTTGAAGTTAATATATTTTATGTCAAAATGTGGGGCAAGTATTATATAAATAATACGTGGATTGTTCATCAATCAAGTGGACGGTGGAAAAACCGACGGGCTATATTTTTAATCTTTAGTCCTGTCGAAAAAAATCTCATATAGCTGTCAATGCCTGTCGAGGGGCTTGTGTTTGCTTCGGAGAACACCTGTTATGCGCCCTATATTTTCCCTCTTTAAAGAAGTTGTTCCAATACCATATCGGACTCTCATATCGGGTAAAACACAAAAATTCAAATGATTCTTCACCCCCTTATTTAAAGTTTTAGCAATGACGAATGAAACCAATTAATTCTAGGGGTATATATCATAGATCCTTCATTAAGTGAAAAAAAAAGAATTTTAGTTAACAATTAAACGGATGGATTCATTACCACGCAATTAATGATAATTAATATTTAAGCTTATAAAACTTTATAAAATAACAAGTGAAAAAGAGTCTTGTCTTACCATGTTGCTTTAACTATTGCCCCAGTAATATCTAAGATTATTCGTAGCCCTTTATTTCCTACGGTTTTTCTTACACCTTTCTTATCTTCTTTTCCTCCGAGCAATTTCCTTTATTTAACTTTTTTCTGTAATCAGATTGTAAGGTGTCTGAATCCTTTTACTTTTGGTAATCTACCTTAATAGAATAATTATCAAACTTTCATCCACAACTGGGCTGATAATTAACTTTCATTACGGAAAGTGCTAATTTTATATTTTATTTTAAATGTTTAATTTTTAAAGTTCAAATATACAACTTTTTATCCTTATAAATCTAACATGTATACTTATTTCTGAAAGAAGAATGAGCCATCAGGCCCATAGCAAAGGAAAATAGGTCAACAGGCCAAAACAAATTTGTATTATTTCAAATCAAAGAAATTATAAATATAAATCTCATATTTCGGCACTTGTCTACTACAAGACTAAATTTAGGCAGTATTTATGCAATTTCTTTGTTTTGTTATATTTTTTTACTATTATAATATATAGGATGTTATTACTGCAACTCAAATTTGAATAAGAAGTTCCTATAGCCCAAATTCTGATTCTCATTTGTATTCCAGATATTCCATTTTTCATGTCAATTCAATCTTTCGCCACTTTTTTCTATTAAGACCCCGTGTTGCATGAAATGTTGGATCTAAATTAAATTTGATTTCAAAAATAGAAAGATCATTGAAAAACCTATGATGTTCACCTGGATTTTTATTGTAAACTTGTAAACTAACCCCAAAATAACTTAAAATAGGAAATTTTACGAATTTTCAAAGTACCTGTCTAAAGTTTAAATAATTTTTTTTTTAAATACTAACTGATGTGGTTATTACACAAAAGTTCCTCCCACTCACGACCTTAAACAAATATACTTCATTTTTGAAAGGTCATTTATTTTAAAAAAAGCAACGTTTAATTGCTAAAGATTTCATTTTACATTTAGGGGATTCTTTTTACGCCAAAAAACTCACCTCAAAAAGAATGTGTTCATCGAAATTTGCAACTCGGTCTGGTCTAAACTTTTGTCAAACTCATCTTTACCATCTAATATTAAGTTGAAAGTTTTTGAGGCAGTGTGTCGTTCGACGTGCTAAGTTATCCGGTTTGAAGATGCTAGCTTTTCGACCAGTCGAATCGTTTCAGCTTTCTTATTCCAAAATTAGTCCATCTTTCGCATTTTCAACCGTTCATTATTTGTCTTTGTTATTTAACAGGACACAGTTGCGAGATTCCAAGAATCCTTGTTGAAGTAATATATGTTAATTTGTCCTGGTTCATTCAATTCACTTACTCCCATTATTTGAATATTGATTTTGTGTTTTCCCTTAACAATTATGATGAATGATTGTGTTAGAACTTGGCTTTTGTATGGGTTTTTGGCATTCGAACCGAATTGGCCCTTAGATCCAGTACATTTCTTCTCGACAGGCAACTCAATAAAAGGAATTTTTCGGTTTAACCAATTATTATGAATTTACGCTGGTTCTTCATACTTACTTTCCAACATCTCTACCTCTGAGAGCTGATTCGGTTGAGTACTCTGAAAGTTCTCTTCGAGGAAGGGCAGTTTTCATTTTTTGGCTGCGTGTTCCGTTCTTTCAAATTTTCGGGTTTCGACACTACGAGACTTTTGATTCCAAACTTAACTCTTCTGATTGTTCAGATGTTGTTGATTTTGCAAAGATTGCACTGGAGCGCCACAGAGAGCTCGTTGAACAGTTGATTTTTTACTTTTATTCAAAATTCTTATTTAAGTGAATTTCTCCCAACTACCACCTTCAGTAGACGGTTTTGCTTTTGTTATTGTTTTAGTACACTTAAATAAACATTTCAAGTTACGTAGAAGAATTAGATGATTGCATCACATAATACTATGAGGATAATGCGTCAATTCATAAAGAAAGACGGTCTTGAACAGTTTACTGTAAATTACAAAATATTTTCTTTCTCACGGTTTCAAAGCCCTAAATCCGTGCGGGCTTACTTATGAACTTGAGGTCGGTACTAGAGCGGCCGAGGCAACACTGCGTTCGATGATGAAACCATAAGTGAGCGCACTGCCCACAAGTCGTTCAAAAAGTGCAAAACGTACTTCACCAAACACAAAGCATCGCCTTTTGTTAGTGAACATTCGGTTTTCGCGTCAATGAGAAATGGCCATTTCGTGACAGCCAATGGTACGACCCCTTGGGTTACCTGTACAAGATTCATTTCTCGTCGCATGTGACAATCCGGTCAAAAACGTCTCTACTTTGTGGCGTGAAAGCGATGAAAGGCAAATGTTTCGACACTGAAGATGGTTACATCGGTCAATTCATGAGGAACCCATTTACTTAGCTTCCACGTCTTCCCATGTCGTTGTAAGGTTGAGCAAATGGTTCATCTCTTACGTTGAACACTCTGGCCGGCTCTTGACATATTTGACTCGAATGAAGTTCGATAACTTCCTTATTTTCGTTGTCATTCAAGACATAAGGTCT
The DNA here is from genome assembly GCF_000648675.2 of Cimex lectularius. Lineage (NCBI taxonomy): Eukaryota > Metazoa > Arthropoda > Insecta > Hemiptera > Cimicidae > Cimex > Cimex lectularius. The sequence goes on along the minus strand of NW_019392824.1, from coordinate 529,541 downwards.
ACCAGACGGGTTCATCTTAAATCCTCTCATTCCAAGAAACAAACTTTTTGAACCACTATTAGGCAGAGCGCTTACTTATTGTTTCATGTTTCATCACCAGATGCTGTGCAAATTTTACGAGAAGCCTCGGCCGCCCAACTACCGAAAATTTATTATTATGTTATTTTCTTTTTGTAAATGCAGTTTTTTTCATTCATTTAAATTTTATGTTACAAACGGGTCAAAAAATTAATCATTAATTTATTGAAATAATAATTAAAGATGAAAGTAATACGGTTGTAACATTTTTCAGGAAACGATTTCAGTCTCGCATTCTTCAAGAGGTGGACATGCTGAACATTTGATTTAATTTTTTTTTTGTAACGTTCAATTTTGTCCTAAAAAGTCTTTTAAGTTTACTTTGTATTTAATAAGTCGATGGATAACAATGGCTAAATTGGATTAAATTGATTTTCAATAATTGTTGGAAATTTTGACCTTCATTTTTAATAACCTAATCCTTTTGAAATTCAACTTCGCTGAACGCAGATCAAATATAATTCCTTCACGTTAGATAGGGGCGTAAAATTTTCATATTTATTTTTTAATTAATCAAAAAAAAATTCCATAGGGCTTCAATTTATGAACCACACAGAAAAGCCATTTTTTTACATTTTTAAGATATAGGAAAAAACTGTAATTATTGCAATCTTTACAAGTTAAGTTTATGGTAAATAAAAAAATTTGTTTAAATTGATTTTTCTTAGTTAACTAGTTTGAGAAAACCAAGGTCTATGCGAGTAAGTTGGGACCCTGGTTATGTATATTTGTGAGAACCGCCTTACAATTTATTTTATTGTTCCGCGACCAGGATTAAAAACCAATTCCTCAAAGAGTTAATCCTTCTAGAAAGCAGTCATAAAGGCTTTATAAAAGAGATTAAGCTTGAAGAATTACGTGGGCTATGCTATATCTCGAGGATAAATACCCAATTAATCATTGCCTTCCTTACATCCACACCTTAGGAGTCATTTATCGTCTTTTGTCATGTGTGTCAAACAGAAATGCCCTTTTTACTGGTTTATTGGCAATCCTTGTGATATATATTTTATACATTTTATATGCGAGTGAAAATACAAAGCAAGTAAAGCACAAAATAAAAATTACATATAGCATGTACATACCCGTATTATTTTTTCTGTTTTGTTCATGCGCATGGGACTTGATTGACTTGTAGCTTTCAGTAGCTGCTACCGTAAACCACACCGTTTACACTTCTAGGTTCATAGTACGCTCTGTCTGAAGAGCAGAAAACACAAGAATTCCATTTATGTTTACCACTTACTGACTCTGAATAGCGGTGAAGCAAAATAAACGATGCTACCTTTCGCCGCCTTCACTCTGTTGTAGTGTAAACTATGAAAATTCCAAAACAATGAAACCTCAAAACTTCCTACATCATAATATGTATTTTTAAAATATATTCTCGCAATTTCATGGCGGAGCTTTTTTGCACATATTCATGAATAATGTGGTAAAACTAAAAATAAGTTTGCCCCTTTACAACTATATAATTCCTGTAAATTTAAAGTAGTATACCTGCAAAAATTGTTGTTCATAATGCGACCTTTACGAGTTGGGTATATACGTGTAATACTGGAACTCATGTGGCTGTGGGTATATACGTGTAATACTGGCTCATGTGAAAGACTAAGGTCAAGTAGGTCGCGGGGCCATCGAGGAGCCGGGATGGGAATGTGTAGAAAGGGCACGAGCAGTAGGTATAGGTGAGGTTGGTGTGAAAGTGTGGTGAGGTTTGCAAACGGGACAAGATCAGTTAATTGATAAAAGGGATGTGAAGGTCATTGAGGATAGTGAGGTTAGTGACGTTGTAAGGAGCTTTGATGATTTGTCTGAATTTTGATTGGAAAGATTAGATGCTATGGATGTTGAATACTTGGCAGAACCCGCACAGTTCCACTTCCTATATCCAAACTGGTCGCATTAAAGTCTTCTATAAGGTCGGTTTAGTTTTGACGGTAAAGTAAGAGTTCGGTCATAAAAGTCTTCGTAGCTGTCCAAGTCTTATGTTAAGTTGTTGTCTCTCAACTCTTATGTTGGAGAAGTCCACGTTCGTAGGTGTAGTGTATTTGACCAGTATTCAAGTCGGTATCTCTTTGCTGTTGATGTACAAGAGGGCAAGACTTCTTTCAATGCGATCTTACACTGAATATATTTTTCTTTATTCAGTCTTGTCCTCCAAATTTTGCACTAGTCTTCGATAACCTCAAGATGTTCTTGGACGTTGGAGTTTGCATAGGATTTGAGTTAGCTGATAAAATTGCGGTATCGATCTCTAGGATTATGATGGTATTGGAGTGTGTAAGTAAGTCAGCAGTACAGATGGTATACAGGATGGGACCAACAATGCTCTCTTGCGGGTTGTCGGCTAGTATCGGTCGGTTACCTCGAACTCGTTGCAGCACCTCGCTCTGATGCAGCGGTCGGTTAGGTAGGATTTCTAGATAAGCTAATAAGGGGAGGTTAGGAAGCGTTTAAGTTTACAGAGGCAACTAGAAAAAAATATATTACTCCTGTTATAGCAAAGAATATTGAAAATTGTACGAATACAAATTGCCGTGTATGTCAAAATATAAACATAACACTAATCCCGTCGAAACGTCAACAAATCACTTGTAACGAATTTGAAACTCTGGGACTTATTTCATCCGATGACGATTAATTGGGAAGTATCCAATAATGCCAATTTATTTTGGGCAGAGCAAAAAGTGGCATGCTTTATCGATCATCTCCTGATTTATATTCCGTCCCACTTTTACATAATTCCATCCCCCCATTGGTTTTGCGCGCTAATTAGTGTCTGCGGTCAGATTTCATCATGTGGCCTGTCTTTCGACGAAGTTGCGTGATAGGGAATAACAGAAGGGGAGAGGAATGAAAGAGATAGAATGAATGGGAAAGTAGTAACTTTAAAATTTTTATTCTGAGCAGGCACGCGACCTAAAACAATTCTGTTAAGGCCGGCTTTTTTTATGTAACAACAAATCATTGAAATTCACATTAAAATAGAAACAGACTCTACATGAAAATAACATATTTTTCAATTATTATGTTAATCAACCTTGATTATTCCTAAACCTCAGCCTAGTCAAACAATTTACAAACATAATTACAATATCTACATGCACGTTTAAAAATGTCTTTGAACTTAAGTTGTTCCTCTTGTTTTTAAACAAAAAAGAAGGTTGGTTTCATAACTTAATTCAGATAATGTGTATTCATAATTGTATTCATAATATTCATAATTTGATTGACCAGAGGAGGTACGAATATGGGATCACAGATTTTTATGAAACTTTTACCTTTATGATACTTGATCCGAACATATGTATTAGACAAATGTCCGAGCTTCTTGCCAAAGTGCCCTAACAGCGGATAAGAAAAAAATGTTACATGTAATTTAAATATAGTTTTATCTTTTTTGTGTAGGTATTTTAATTTTATAATATTTCAGTGTATGCAGGATCGTAGTAAATGAGATTAGATAAATAAAACGTTACAAAAGCCAATAAACTCTCATAGTTAAATAGGCCAAAAAAATTATTTTTGAAAGAAAATCATTTAGACTGCTCTTAAATAATCTTTAAAGCCATAAAATACAAATTTTAAATTAAAAAAAAATGACAAGCGTTTGGAATGCGACAAATTTGAGAAAATATTTGTTTTTAAGTTCAAAAAAATTTTTCGGGGCTTTTTGGGGAATGACAATTTTAAAACGATAGTTATAGTTAGTTGTTTTCAACGATCCGGATTTCAAGATATCTCATCATCAGGTTGAAGGATTTTAAAATTAAAATTAAAATTAAATGAAAAAAATTAAAATTAAAATGATACATTAATAATAGGCTAGTAAATTTATGATAACATTAATTAATAAAAATTAATTTGTACGTCTAATATTATTTAGATACATATATTAATTAATTAATTAATTACATATATTGTTGCGTAGTTTTAGTGGACTGTAGGAAATAAATGAGAAATAAAATATAGTGAATAAAAATAAAAATGAACTCACCTTCTGCTGCTGCTCAGCATCTAAAACAAGGGGTACAGGGGAGAAATGAAAGGGAAAAGAGTGTTGAACGATGATGGGAAACGCTTACCTCGTCTCGGCACACTCCAGCGAGAGCTTCAGAGGGTGGATTCGTCACGACAGTCGCGAAAGAATTAACTAGCTTAAATATTTTATCTGTGCAACGATCTGCAGAAATCGTGATTTGAACGGACCAACTTACCAAACGAACGGGACAAAAATTAAGATGTTTTATCTCCGACTGCGATACGTGGACTGATGCCGGTTGAAGCATGGTGGGGCCGAACACCGGCCTCCCGGTCCAGGGTTCAAAGGGCATAAACATACATTAATTAATTAATATATGTACCTAAACATATTTAAAACAGGAGGTAAATTAAAATGTATTATATTATTAATGCATTTATCTTTGTGTTCAATTTTACATTTTATAATTTCAAATTTCTCAAACCAATCTAGTTCCCTCCCTTTGTTGTAACTATGTAACACTGTTGTATTTAAATTGAAATTGTGTTTTCTTTCTTTTAGATGGTCCTTAAATTCCGAAAATTAGTTCGATTTAGGCTAGTGTTCTTTAACTCTAGTTTTAATTTCTCGACAGCTTTGAGCTATATATGTAATAACGCAACCATTAAAATTAAGTTGGTAAACCCCGCTTTTTGCCAACTTGTCTACCTTGTCTTTAGGTTTTGAGAGGATGTTTCTAAGTAAACATGTACCTCTCAAAGTTATTCTAAAACATTCTTGTTTAAGAATTTTACCTACTTTTTCTGATAGTTCATCAATTTATGGCAAAGAACGAGAACCTAATAATTCATTTTTGGTGGGGTGGCTGAGTCCTATTGTTGGTTGCTTCTTTTAAAGTTTTTTTTATTCTTTTAACTCGCAACCCATCAATAAATATTTCTTAATATCCATTGTTTTTTGCTAAGATTTGTTTACAATTGCTACAGTTTGTAATTCTTTTTTATTGTTAGCAGGTGTTAATAGGAGTTTTAACATACGGTCTTTGAGCCAAATGAAACCAGCAGCTTTTTGGGTCCGTGGGTGAGAAGAATCCGCTGATATCATAGTGTCTAGTTGCGGGCTTTCTACATATGTTTGTTTCAATTAGGTTGTTTAATATGGACAGATTTAAGACTAAAAAGTTTCAGCAACCACCTTTAATAATTCGTTCTTTCTCAACTCATTTTTCTAGTTCTGTCATAAAACCACTCTCCTGTGCACATAGATATGGTTCTAGTCCCGTGTTTGACTGAGCTACCCCTTTTTTGGCTTGTTGGTCAGCCTTTTCATTTCCATTCACTTCCGGGACCCACTTTAAAGAAATCCTGATGTGTTTTCCATAAGCCATTATACATTTTAGGTACTTCCATACACGTTTGGATTTGACAGCATACGTTTATTGCTGCCTGACGTTCTGAGTATGTCAATCTGTACACCTTTCATATTTTTTATAAAACTCCAGTGAAAAGAGTTTTATTGTAGTATGGATCACACAATCAAATTGAAAATTGTTGGGATTAGGTCAGGGAGCTTTGCTAGGGTAAGAGTTCTGCCCTTTTACACCTATACCTACTGAGTTCCAACTTCGATCCATCTGTCTACCAAATTACGGCCCCTTCCTGAAACTTAACGGTATCTTTCTTCCATAGATCTCTATTATTTATAACCAGTTGGAAGGGTCTGTCAAATTTTTTTCTCGTTTTGTGAAGTACTTTTATAGCCATCACATTTATATTAATTCTCTCTCCAGAATTTTTGGCTCCTTGTTAGATCTGGCTATATTTCCTTGTATCTAATGAATCTGTTGGTACTCTCAAAAGTCTGTTTTGTATGAACAAATATTTATTTGACAATCATATTTGGGAAAATATGTAAGTTTGGTTTAGATTGCTGTAGTGTGGCAACTGTGTATTGCTCCTGTTATATTAAGACAATGTCAGGATTGTTAGGGTTGGCCTATTCTCTCCCTGTAAAGACGAAGGCATCTTGACATGCACAAGTGGTCAGAGCAGCGGCGTATTGAGCCGAAGGTCGTGGGTTCGAATCCCGATGATGACACAAAGTTTTCATCCCAACCAAAAACGATAATAGTTAGATAAAAAGAATAATTAATTGGAAAATTAATATGGTCAATTATGACCATTAAGGAAATATGGATTAATTTAATAATAATGTTAATATTAAACTGTCTATTGATAATCGGTTTCCTATCGAAACTGTACAATCTATTCATTTGTAGCTAGGTTTTAATAATGTCTGTGTAAAAGTCAAAAGTATTAATTAACTGCTAACGTCTTCAAATTTTCTAAATTTCTCCTGCAATCAGTTACTCCATGAATGTGAGAAAGGGTTTTTTAACCGGTGACTATGATTACATTCAGACAGACTTTAGCAACATAAAGCTTCACAAAGAAGCTTATAATAATAATTAATGATTGAATCTAGAACTAGATGTGCACTAATTCATTTGATTATATTGAAGCGAAGTTTAAAGAATATTTTAATTTGTCCGGCACAAAAGCGAAGAGATATAGAAGGTTGCTTTCCTCAGCCAATCCTATCTTGTTCCTAATTATAATGACGGCACCTTTAAGGGTTTTTTCGGCGGATTTTACTTACCTAATTAGTTTAGAAATTACAAAGGCTAACTTTATGGATAGCACTTTAAAGGATCTGTACAGAGGGGTAGATCGGCGATTTTTTTGTCATCTGGTTTCCACGTCAAAGGGAAGGCTTTAAGAGACAGTTCATGCTTTAATTAATTAAACGTTAAAGAACGATAAGAGTCGTTATAAGCGAAGAGAAAAAATATATAGAATTGAGGTAGTAGTCACGTTTTCTCGTTTCCGATCAGCACGTATCATATTCGGATTTCTTTTATTAACACTACAAGCTGTTAGCTCGAAGCATAATTAAACAGTAATAATAAATACAGATGTAATGATTTAAACTTAGCGAAACAAATTCATGTTAATCCGAAACACTTTTACAGGTAACCGTTCTGGTCACTGAAAATATATTTTTTTGGACAGTATTTGGTAGTAATTTAAAAACTTAATAAAAATGCCTTTTGGCGATTTTCCTCTTGACTGCTCATTACAAGTAGAATAATTACAACGAGGTATGAACTTTTGTTGTTTACAAGGTACAATGGTGTGGAAATATTCTAGCCGTTGTTTCAACAAAAGCTAAAAATCATGTTGCGCAATTAACAGAAAAATTTTCAATTTTTTTTCGTTTTGGACCATTGTTTTATACATCAGACAGCATGTGATACTGGTAAACATAATATTTGTATGGCAATTTGTTTAATTTTGGCTTTATGCAGTTTGAAAATTTACTTTAAAACAAAATAGATTGGACATCTTTATTTTTAAAGAATGAAATTATTTACAGTATTCTGTTAAATGTACGAGAAGTAAAAAAATTAGGCGGGCTCAATGGAAAAGGGATTACACGGGCTTTTTGTAGATTCGTATGTACATTTACACTCACACAGAAAAAACATAAACAAATCTTTTATGTTGATAAAACCAAGTTTCACTTTTATTGTAATAGCTTGGATCATGGATCCGATGAAATCCACTATTCATCCCCCAGAAAAATAATTGTTTATAATAAAATCGAATTGACGTCAGGAAGAAATTAATACAAGAGTTCGTACCTGAAGGTCAGGTATATACACTGACAAGAACAGATAGGTAAACAAAACTGGTTCGTAAAGTTTTGTAGGCCCCGATGTTAAGTTCTCAAAGGGAAAGTTTTCCGGAGGTAACTAAGCTAACTTAATAAATGGAATCGGGGAAGAGTCCACCGAGAAAGGTTAGAGTTTGCAAACAGCCCCAACAAAGTAATAATATTCTTTGGATATTTCTTAGAATCGTGGGACTCGGGATGTGCCCTTGTTACAATATTTTACATAATATCGTTAATAATACACAATTATTAATATAAAACTTGCAATTAATTGGATCGTTAACGAAATTAAATTATGTTGGAATGTTTCCACTTTGTTGTTATACAGTGTACGAACATTGCCAAATTTATAAGTCACATAGATAATAATTGGGATCAACCTTGTGTTCAGGATTTTTTTTACTATTTGTAGTATCTGTACTATCACTACACTCGCCTATATCATTTGAAAAAGATAAGAATTACTTGCTATTTGAGATATAAGTTGAGATGTTCTGGAAATCTTCAATAACGGATAATGTGAATAGTTTTTTATACTTTGTTGTTCTATATATTTTTAACTTTTCACTATACAACAAGGTCAATCAATACTTGGAAATTTTATAATAATAAATTATTAAAAATAACAATATTAATGTTAAGAGTGTAGCGACAGTTTTTCGGACGAACAGCTTTTTTCTCTAATATTTCGTTTAACTCCACTTCCCTTCGATGGATTTTAATTTTAATTTGCATTTCCTTTTTAGGTAAATCTTTACTTTCTGGACAAGCATTAAACTCTAAAATGTTATTGGATTTCAGTAATTTTGCAACGCTATGTAGTTGTTCAAAGGGTTTTTAACGAGTTGCAAATTGAGAGCTAAGAGTTTTTAAAAATATTGAATTGTTAAGTTGTTGCAACGACTTAACAATGTGACAAAATCGTTGCATTATTTTTTTATTAAATAAAATCCTCCGCTCCGTGGCGTTAAAATGCTTATTAGGAATGTATGCCTGTTATCCATGTACAGGTCGAATCCTTTCAATATAATGAAAAATTTGGAGAAAAGTGCTGTGAGAAAAGTTGAAGAAGTACTTTTCTAATCGAGACAGATATTTTTCCATTGCCCCTCAATTTACGTCGTAAAACCGTTTAACATCAATTTTTCCTGCATTAGGAAGTTAATAAACAACGTTTTAGTTCGTAAGGTGGTTTTTTAACACAGAATATTCTTAAAAGACGAGTTTTCAGACAAACACAAGAACCTAGCCGGAACACGATTACCAATCAAAAAATTATTTAACTCATTTTCAAACTTTTAGTCTAAAAAAAGTCTTTCCTTTTTTAAATTAGCGTTTTTTCTGGAAGATTAAATATTACTGCGTTTTTGTTTCTTTTTCATCGATGAGTCGGCCAAGGAAGAAAGAAGACTAAACAGCGGCCACTGGGCGGCACGTGAATGAAAAAGTAATAAAAACGGAAAACCACACGGTCGATTAAAACAAAAATGTCGATGAAAAAATTTAAAATATCAAAAATACAACGGTAACAACACCGAAGAGAAAAATAACAATAAATTATTTTCTGTGTACATTCATGTATATAACTCTTGTACATCTAAACTCAAGTTTTTTTATAGTAGTATAAATTAATATTATAAAAAAACCATGTAATGATCAACATAACAACGACAAAATAAACCTTAAGAAAAACACATGCTCATTGATTGTGAAATATGATCTGTCAAATTGTTTAGTTTCTATTTGAAAATATTTTTTAAATGTTTATCTAAAATTAACCAGAATTACATTTGTTTCAGGTAAAGGCCCAAATATAATAAATATCTCGTGTCAACATCGTAAGTAATAAAAAATTATTTTCATAGTATTGGGATTCAGAAATAGGCAAATATCTCAAATAATACATTCAGTGTGAAAAAAATATGTATAGTTCACATTGACATTGTTCGTTAAGAGAAGGATTAAGGAACGCGCTTCAAGGCCCTTCTTGCAGATATCTATTATACAATCTTTTTATACTTTAAATTATTTACAAACTTTAAACTTTTTAAATTGTATTTATTTTTCATGGCGTATTTGCTTTCAAAATATTACCATGGTTAAAATTATGTTTCTACTTTTACGATTGGAAATTTAAATTAATTTTAACACTATTTTCGAATGTTGTCTTTGTTATAGCTTTATACATCAACAATTATCAGTTAATTAATAAATGCATTTTAGAATTTTGATCATTTATTATGACTCATCATGGAAAACTAATATATTCATTTCATTCATTATACGTTTTTTACAATTCCAGTATATAGGAATTTCGAAAGAGTTTCTAATAAAGGAAATTCACTTGTTGACTTGTTTTAAAAATGTAGTTTAAAAAAAATCCTTCCACATAATTATGTATCAGGTGTCGCTTTCCAAGGAGTGTCGAAACCAAAACAAACCAACAAAATAATATTAATACAATACTGTTGTTTTTTCTTCTTACAAGTGGTTTTGTTTTAAAATATTTTGAGACTGATATTCTAGGACTAAAGAAAAGGATAAAATATAAAAGAAAATGTGTAAAAAAAAATGATATACATAAAAGAAATTAAAATTATAATAATCTGATTATAACAGACTTCATATTGTTATAATAACAGGTAATATAATAACAGTTCATTAAAAGACCCTCATTAAATAATAAAATATTCTTGAATAGGGAGGAAACAAATAAATGAGAGGTCTCAGCATTTCAAACAGATAGACAGCAGAAAGCTGAGCAGATGTGAAAGGAAGATCAAGGTCTTGTAGGCTATACTTTATTTACCTAAAGAAGATAAGCCCGAATGTTGTGGGATAAACACTTCTCCTGGTACGAGTTAAAAAACTGAGCACAAAAAATGATTAACTTGAAATAAGAGCGTAATAAGCCAGCATAAAGATGGCAATTTTTCTAGACAAACATTTATTCTGCATCTTTGGGTCATAACTGGATAATTCTAATTTAGGCCAAACATACAAATTAGTGGTATAATAGAAGAAAGAGGCCTGATAAACAAAGCGTTTTCTCGTGGGACGATGACAAAATATTTGGTTATTGCTCAAGAAACAATTCTAGCACTATATGGGCAGAAATGGATAATCATTTGTTGAAAAACTTTTAATCTAGTGGATTCCTTTTGAAAAGAAGGGTCAACCTTCAGATTCTACGTATAAACGATGAATGTGGCTAGATCGCAAGTCGCTAATTGACTTATGTCTGCATTATGCAAACTGCTGATTATTTTTATAATTTTTCAAGAAGCAGAACCGTAGGCGCAACTATCATCTTAAGAGAGAAGTTCAACTCACTTTGAACGAAAAGTACTATTCTACTCAATCTTGTTGTTTTGGGGCCCAATTTCGATGTGTATAAAATGAGTTATTGATTTATGAAAGCTGTAAATTGATATATTTTTTCGAGAAGTGCTTAAAATTTTAGTCATCCTGGTTTCTAATTGTCATAAGTAAGCTTGTGATTTAAAGATGAAAGAACAGTATGAATGTGCGTCACCCCTTTTTTCTTTTATTCTGTTCAAATGTCCGTTGATCCTTTTTTAAACTACAAAGTGCGAACAAGAGAGGATTTGTCAGCGACTTTTAATTCGATCAAGAGAGCTGAGTAACCCATTTGTGAGAATGTAGAGACATGCGTGAACAGTGAATTATCCTCGGATAACAGTGAGGGTGATAATTTAATAATCCGCTAACTGGGAAATTCAGTTATGACAGCGCTACATAGTCCCTTTAACTCTTAAGCACTCTTTCCTCTCAAGAAAAGGTTAGAACAAAAATTTGCCGATAAAATTGCCATTAGCCTGTTAGAAACTTCCGCTCAATGGGCGGCCATCACTCCCCCAATTTTCCGTGCACAACTCATTCATCTTGGACTAATTAATTTTTCCCAATAACTTACTTTCTAAGCAATACTTTCCAAATAAAATGCTGTTAATTAAAACCATGTTGATGACCGATCCGGACTAATATTTTGTATGTGAACCGAATTAGTTCGTTTGTACTAGCAGTTTCTTATTGAAATTATCGTCAATGCGCTATTAACTAACTATTAATTAAATTAATGAATTCCCCTAAAAGGCTGACTGGCGTCAACTTAATATTCCGCCATCGGCCCTCCCACACTACACATTCATGCCAATAAATACATTCTCTCTCAACACATGCTAGGGACACAAAACTATCAATGCTATATACATTAAAACAGGCCAGTTTACTCCAACAATCCGAAACGGGGTCCCAGATACTAATTGCCGGGCTCAAGCACAATTCACCTATAGGTGGCATTCCAGCACGACCTCTGCAGGGTGACCTTTTTGGATTGCCCGGCTGAATTTCTCTTGAACCAATGACGCTATAATAAAAAAAATACGAGTTTAATATTTTTAGTCTAGTTTCAAATTTTTGGAGAAAAATTATACAGGGTACCTCAAGCCCAGTTCAACTTCGAAATTTTAAAAACGATCCTATACGTCCTAACACATCATTTGAAAGGATTTTTTTACACTGAAAACAATGGTGCAATGGGATTTTAAATTTATCAAAAAATGACATAATATTTTGAATGCTTGAAGAAAGTATGCTGAATATTTTACTGTGTGTTTCCGAAAATTCGAATTCATCTCTCCGAAACGTTGGAAGGGTTTTAGGTTTTTCAAAAAATAAAATTAGAGATGCACTCCGGTCCTACAATTTTAGGCTGTATCACTCTGTATCACTCCAGAGACTTCGGGACTGATTATCCTCCTTGGCCTCCTCGATCACCCGATTTAATTCGACTTGAATATTTCATGTGAGGCCATTTAAAAAACGTGTCTACGTCAATCAGATCGACTGCTCCCTTGATACGTGAGAGCCCGAAGATTTGCCATTTTTCAAAAAGAGAACTTGAAAAAACGAAGTATTAACAAAACTTTGAAAAAAAAAACCCCACGTAGGCTTAGAAAAGAAGTATTTTATCATTACACAATTACATATATTACACATACTTATNTATATGCATTTTATATGTTTTACACAATACCAATTTTATAAACCTCAATGAAATATTGAAGAAGAACAACTTACGTAACTTGCCACTTTTTTGTTACACAAACACCTGCTCGTTCTACAATCACTTTTGGTTTTAAAAAAATAACTGAGAATAGAAATAGGTGTTCTCCAGCATCTTGAGCACTTCTGGATGGGTTGCGCAAGTTTGCGCATTTAAAAGACCTGCCAGGCGTCCCGGTCACTCTCCTTCCTTCTCCACTGCCTCTACTTCTTTTCTGCTTTCTACTTCCATCGCCTCTACATCCAGGAATCATCACTAAACGATACCTTCCCCGTGGTCTCTTACCACATGGATGTCCATCATTAACCTTCCACGGTGTTAGATCCAGGCTTCCTTCCTTTACTTCACAATCAAATCCATCTCCTTGATGTGATCCTCATTTTTTAAAATTTGTAACTTCCGTTTTCCAAAATATCCCCTCATAGCAATCATGTCCCAGGTCTCCGACCTATTCAAAATTACTATTTTGATGATCGTTTTATGGCGATTTTTTCAAATCTGGACACATTTCTATTCCAAAGGGTATGGTGCAAAGCTGAGAAACTCTTATATCCTGCCTAAACCCGGATTTGATGTTCTGTCCAACCTCGTTATTTTTATTGGGTATCGAGCCTATATAGTTGAACACACGGCTTGAAGCTCAACTCTCATGTCCCCGAAACATTCTCAGACTCATGGTTGAGTTACATAATTGTCCTACATTATCTTTAAATACTTTTATAAGTTTCATATACGTCCTTATAGTTCTGCCCGTATGTTCGATGTATTATTTCTTTTTAGATATATATTTACCGATTTTGTCGGGCGGGTTAGTCTTGTCTTATAATTTTATAAAAGACTTTAACATTCTTTTTTAATTTCAGCTGACTCAAACAGTACACCAATTAACTTGACCTAAATTTAATTAGTATCAATTTCAGTTGTTCAATAAAATCAGTTCAGCCATAATTGTACTCTTCTTAAAACAGGATAATTTACGTTTCCTACTGAATATGAATTTTATGTTTGAAAACGGCTGCTGGACCATGGCCTCGTTATAATGTTATATTTGCTTTCATGGCATGTCTCATCATTATTGAAAAATGAACGGCGGCCTATTCTCGCTGTTTGCTTTTGGACACACGTGGTTCGGTTCATGCATACATCAGTCACAGATGTCGACAAGAATTATGCAGTATGTTTCTCAATGAAAATACCATCAAGTTTTAGCAGTTTCCATTAAACTTAAAAACTTTGTCATGTGTTTGCTCATTGTATATTTTAATGATAGATGTGTTTTACCATAGATAAATCAGGAGTCTGTACACGAGAAGTTTAATTCCAGCTTCTAAATTAATTCTTGCTGAGAGCCATTGGAAATTTGAATGCAAATACGAGATGGCATTGTTACATCTGGAATAACTGAAAACGAAATTTACCTTCCCTGAACGTGATAAATATCTGGATGGCTATAGAGCCGTGGATGAGAATAAATCCCTTTAAAATACTTCGGTACGGTTGTTTTCCCAGAAGGTTAAACGGCGAAGTGGCTGAAGTGTTTTTGGTTTTTGGGGATGGGAACATATTGACAAATGTTTCTAGTTTAGGATTGTATTTGAAGTGTCGGCTGTAGAGCCCTTTATCTTCTGTAGGCTTACTTATTCAGCTGCGAGACCCCACAAAGAGAGGAGGAGCCGGACAATAAACCCGCTTCGGGTGTAGTGGAGGTCGTTTGTAGGACGGCGGGGCCGTAGAAGGGGATAAGAAATCTTACTGGTTTAGACAATGGAAGTGGATTCGCTCGCTTTCAAAATAAAGTTGAAGGAAATAAATTCCTTTTATGCCACTTACAAAACAAGAGGAGACAAATCGGCCTGTGTAGGACTGCTCAGAATATATCGAACTGTTCTGGCTAAGAGAAAAAAACTACTACTAAAAGAAATTTAAAAATACTATTTTCAATTTAAATATTTTAATATATTGATTTTGAATTTTTCAGGTTCGATATATTGATCGTAATATTGGTCTGCAACTCAAAATCAGGGATAAAGTCAATTTGAAATCAAAGAACATCTCAGTTTCTTCATCAAGCTTTCGAGAAATATATCCGCTTCATCAGGCTTATACTACTGACATTTATGGGTTTAAAAATCTACTTATAATACAGCACATAGATGTTTATTTATTAACTATTTATTAACCTATAAATAGTTAAATAATAGTTTTAAAGTCTTGAAAAAGAGATAGATTCATGCAAAGTTGACGAAAGAATAGAGTGTTTTTCTACTCTTTCAACTTTCAAGAACATTGGAAACTCGTAAAAGTTTAGTTTCTAAATGATTTTATAATTTGTTTTCTTAAGATTACAATAAAGTAAAAATTGTATAAAAAGTATCATCAAGATCTTTCCATTAGTGAAATTAAATTTGTAGTAGAAGTAATATATTATGTTATATGGGGGACTTTATGGAATAAGTTGCGAAAGGTTGAAATGGCCTGATAAGTGAAATGTCTCAAATACAATTAAGAATCAGACATGTAGGAAAATCTCCTTAATTAACGTCGTCAGTTCTAAGGACACCCTGTACATAGTACAGTATACAGTATATTTGATTTGTAAAAAATGTTTAAAAATTTAGGAGACTTTTTCCTTTCTAAATTTATAATTTGAATGATAATACAATGGTTGAAGATTCTTTTGTTTAACGGAACTGTTTCAAACAGACAAGAAGATATTTGATGGGGAAATTTTCCCACAGAATATCCAATCGGGACGTCTTGAAATGGAAAAGTTGCCATTTCAATGAGTGCTGGGAAAGAAATTCCAAATGACGGTTCGTGTCAGTTCTATAATTAAAAACAAGAAGGGTAGTGATCAGTCTTGCCCCCTTCAAAATGAAATACATCAACAAAACAAGTTTTAAACAATTCGTTATTTTCTATTTTCTATTATATATTTATTATTCAAAAAGTCCGATTTTTCAAAAGTAAAACATATACATATATGCATGTATGTATGTAAAAGTGGGACTTTATGGGCTGGCCAACGGAGAGAGTCTTCAGGGAGGAATTTGTATAAAACTTCAAAAACGTAAAAAAGCTTTTAAAAATAGTTGTGTTTTTATTAATCATTTTCGGAAGTGATTTTCTAGTCTTTTTTAAAAGTCTTAATTTACTTACAGCCAGATTAATCGTGACAAAAATATACCGGTAGAAATAATTGCAATATAAAAGTCAAACGGTGAAATTATTTTAAATAATGTATATGTATGATTCAGTAATGGTAATTAAACCTGGGTACAATTTTAGAAGTGGAAAAGTTATGGAACTGTAATTATATTTTCCTTTGGTGATTTCCCGTTTCATTTTTTTCCGTTTACAATTCTTTTTATTACCCACCCTATACGGCTGTGAATGTAAGGGACAGAACATTTTCCGTCCAGGTTTTTTGTCAGAAGAGCTCGCTCGACAAAAATATAGCGATGGGCCCTGAAATTTTAGAACGGTGAACTCGACCCTTTAAACACGCCCTGGGGTCACTATATCCTTGCATCGATCTACTCGAGGGCATAGCCATCGACAATGGCCTTTTCGTTCCTTTTATAACGCCCCTCCCAATCAGTTCGATCAATTTAATTCTACGAAATAAACATATTTGAAAATACATTTGCCGGATTGTTCTTTAATTAAATTATAAGTGTTAAATTAATTCTGCCGTTTATTAAATTTTCCCATTATTTGCATGATTTGTTTTAAAATTTATATTATAACGCTCAGTGCTTGATGGAACGAACATCAGTTTTTACATGACATCATTCACCTTAAAAATAGGGGTGTTCACGATCTGTGTTAACTCTGTTAACTCTATTAGGTCGTGTTAGATCGAGAAAAATGATGACGTGGACTTGTAAGAATCGGCAAGTTAACATTGCTCGATCTAATAGGGTAGGGCCAATGTTCGATGTTAAGTGGAATCGAATAGCAGTTTAGTCACATTGTTAGCCGTTAGGTCGTAGTTAACAACCATGGCGACAATTAACAGGTTTTTTGTTGACAAGTATTTTTATTTTTAAATAGATTAATTAAATCAGACCAACACATTTCTTTTGTTAATTTCTGATCTATCTTTATACTCTCACTCATAGTGAATACATCCACCTATCCTATAAGTAGTAGGCTGTTAGCCGTTAGGATACAAGTTAGGTATGTCGGCATAAATTGAAGCGTGTCATTTCTTATTACTTTTCGAATGCATATATAGCATTTTGAATGAAAACGTTGAATAAGTTTCCCTTTTTATTAACTTCTAGCATCTTACAGGTTAATACAAAACAAACTAAAACAACCCTTCAAGGACTATTACAGTTTACTTTTGGTTCAGCATTGGTAGAAGCATTGGGAAAAATTAACATTAACATCTTAAGAGAAAAATAGGGGGTGTTGATGATCGTACTAGATATACCTGAATTCGAGTTAACACGAGTTAGCATCTAATAAACATCGTAAATACCCCTAATATTTTTGGAAAACTTTATAGTTACATTATCATACTATTTTAAATATAAATCAATTAGAACAAAAAATATTTGAATTTGGATATTGAAGATGTTATATATTATTTCACTACACCAATTGTTTTTATTAGCTTGCTTATTTATTGCACACCAACTTCTCTATGAAGCAAGAACCTTAAAAGAACGTGAAAACAACCCTTTGCAACAACAAAAAATTATTGAAATAATAAATCGTCGAATGTGCGTCGTTTTTGACTCGTTAGAAGAGGGAGAAACTTGAGAAATGCTGATACTTTCTGACACCCTAGAGTGTCTCAGTAGGGAGAAATGTGGAGAATTCAGGGAATGAGATATAGATAGGACATGGACTTTATGGTTATGATGAAAAGAAAGATAAGAGTAGGACTGAAGTTGGAACAAGAACAAATTGGAATTCGGTAGTCTTTGTGGACAGTGAGGTTAGAGATGTATTATAATCTAGGAGAATTCTCCTGAAGACGTTTGACTGTAATGTTTGGATGAGTTATAAGGAGGGCAACATGGTATCACACAGTTCTTCTTAGTATGTCCAAATATTACGAAGTATTGTTTTGTACGGAGCTAGTTTATATGTTACAGTCAAATCTGATTTTCGTCCAAGCAGTCTTCTGTTCAGTTCTTGTCGCATCAGCCTCCTGTGAGGATTCCACGTCAGTCTGCGGAATAAATATAGTCGTAAGTGTTTTAATTGTGTGGGTATCGGTAATTGCTTGATATCGGCATGTAGTGTAGGGCAAGTGGCAGCGTAAATGTGATTGATAATTTGTCCTCGTTTAATTTCACCTTCATTTTTTTTCAATAATCTTCCATGAGCTCGAGGAGTTTGTGGATATTGGCAGTGGCTAGTATGAGATTCAGGTCCGTACATAATATTGTCATTGGCAGGAAAGCGGTACAAATTCGGTACAGGACCAAGAATGCGCCCTTGTGAGACGCCGGCTTGGATCGGCTTTATATTTGACAACTTATTGTCCCACTTTACTCTAAAGCAGTGATTGATTGGGTAGGATTTACGGATTAGGTGATACGGCTTAAGCAGGAATTGTGTTAGTTTGTAGAGGATAAGAGAATAATAGAAAGCGGACGATATAACACCTACAATCTGACGTTTTGACCACAAGATTTACGAATCAAACGGGTAACTCACTTTGAAATTGCCTATTGCAAATAAAACTTATTTGTCAAATGTAAAAATTAATGTATTCAGTAGCAGATTGATAAAGAAAAATGCAAAGTTTGGCAGAAAAAATTAGAAAGCAAAACACCATCTCTGGATAGTGCAATAGCAATGAAAACACCTTAGTGTGTACTTTTGACGTGTGAAATTGAAATGTTGATCATTGACACGGTGAACCACGAAACGTAAATTTCTGACAAAATATGCTACATCTCTCCAACCATAGAATTGAAAATGACCATAAAACCTAGAGAAAGAAAGTATTAACTGAGTTAAAATGTATCAAAATGTAATGAAAAACAAAAGATTTTTCCAATACAGTACTGCAAAACAATGTAAAAAATTGGTTTGTTTTTTAGCACCTTTTAAAATTTCTAAAAACGAATTTTGACGGCAATAAAAATATATCTTTTGACTGGATTATCCAAAGGCTCCTGCGTTTCACGTAATAAATCATTCCCCCTCTGTATTTTTTCTAAATCCTCTGTCATTACAAATATTAGAAAGTGTAATTTCTCTTCTTTGAAACCTTAGCGTATGTAAAAGAAAAAAATTACAGAAACTCTCAAAATATTTTATTATATATCACTTATTATATACTTCTAAACTCCTCTTGAGTTTAGTCAGCTGGAATCGTTTCAAAGCTATCAACTCAATGATTTTACTTTACAATCTTATATTTCAAAACTTCACCATGTTTTAATACTTTAAAGAAAATATTAATTGAAAATTAAAAGGGTTAATTCAAATTAAAAAAGTGTTAATATAAAATAAAAAAAAGGTTAATTTGAAGTTAAAAAGGGATAATTTTAGGAAAAATTTAAGTCGTATTGAAGTATTTACTTAAACGTAGTTTGATTCATTTCGACTCGCCAAAAGGAAAAATATTTTTTTAGTAGAAAGCAAAGTTGATATTCCTTTTCTACACCCCGAAGCTTCTGAATACAAATTTTTTGGTAAATGTAAATATTTTCTTCTCCAAATGTTCCCTTCCAAATGCCACCTATTAGCTTAGCTGCAATAACCATCTTTTCTCTTTCTCTTTTTTAACATTTTTTAAAGATAAACAGTTTGTGATAACAGTTACAGTAACTAATTTTTGTGTAAGGGGCACTTCACACTGAGTACAATAAAACCATATAAAATGCAACAGGGATCACAACGATTTTGCGAAAAATGGAGCTTTTAAAGTGGCTATTAACAGGGGACCGTGGTTAAATTTACACTTTATTTAACCATAGTAACCCTTCTTTGGCCGGTTTTTTTATTTACATGTTTGTTTTACATTGAAATATGTAAGGTCATTTACCGAAAGAATTTTTAATATATTTTTTACGTACGAATATGTTGATGACAAGGCTGCAAATTAATTAAAATAAAAACTAGTTAATGATTAGTACTGAAAATATGTATGGATCTCGAAATCCCCCTCAAACAATTATCAACTATTATTACCATAATAAAATATTCATTTTTCAATAAATGTATATTTATCCTGAATCCCAACCGGTTTTGAAAATAATAAATTGGTTTTTTTAACATACAATATACACGCATCCTTTAACAAAAATCAAAGCAGTTTTTGTGTTTATTTAAAATAAACACGCCTCGGCATCATCAACGTCTTAAAACGCTTTGTATCTGAAAGCATGATTCACTGAAAAATATGTATATCAGCAGAAAAGATTCCGGCTGAAAAGAAGATAAGAAAATTTAAAAAAACAACCTTTGAATCTAAAAAAATGTTTCAACGTCCATTTTCGTCATTTCTTTAACGTTGCTAATCAATATGCAGTTTTTGATGTCAATGAGAAAAGTATCATTAAACTTGAGTTGACACTCTTATAATCATTTGTGTATAAAAGGCTAGTCAATTTCTATTATTGCGATGCTTTTCATTACATGGAGGGAAATCTTGCAACCTAACGGGTCATTTTATTTCATCGGGCTCACAAGTCCGGTCCGGACATTGGGCGTGGTTGCTGGGTAAAAGAAAATCGACTCTTCATTTCTGGCATCCTATTAGCGATGTCATAAATTCTATTCTCACTCAAATTAAACCCAATTCCAATAAAAATGGGATAATTTCTCATTGATTTTTTTTTAAGTTAAATTTGAAACGTGATTTAAGACACTGCTTTAAAAATGAATAACTTGATTATTTTAACAATTTAATATTGATAGTTTTAGAAATCTGAGGTCTGATAAAGATTTTAAGAGAGTTACAGATTTGAAGCTTTATAATTTTAACATGAAAAAGAATGGTGGGAAGGTTCTTATTAACGTAGAATTCATTTAACAAACATTTATAACATCTAAGAGGAAATTTTCGCCCAAAAATATGAAAATAAATCAACAATAAGTAACATACGAGCTGGGGTCCCAAGACCTGGCACTTCTCGGTTGTGTGTTACACACTGAGCTACCATTCTCAACAAGCGGGCCACCTCCGCGGGATTTTCCCTAAATGCAGGTGATCGTTTGTCAATCGGGTCTGGCCTATCCCCAAACATGGGAGCACGTTCCCTTCTTGGCGTTTCAGAACGAGTATAAATATTGTGGCGAAAAAATTCATATATTTGGTGTACTGAGGGCAAATGTATATACAATAAATAATAACCAATGTATGGCTCATGACGTATCTTTTAATTAAAAAAAGCAAATAGAAAAAATGAAAAATTAAACTTTTTCTCTAATGATATGTCATGAACACTGGTCTCATTTCTAGGTAAAAAAATACATTGTCATTTATAGTTTTTCAATTGTGTGGCATTGAGTTAAGAATAATTTTTCCGGCGAACAGTACAAATGCCTGAGTTGTGACGAGACAGCTTAATGAAAAACCACTATTGGACCGAAGGTAAATGGGAAGGAATAACCCTGTCTATTGTACATATTAAGTTGTTTGGATTTATATCTTATTGTAGATAACAAAGCCGGAAGGGTCTACTTTCTAAATCGAATTACATTCCTACATAAAAGTTGGCTCGCTTTGCTCACTTTCCAATATGTTCTTCCTTTTCACCCAAGGAACGATTTCGCAATTTATCGCTATCCCAAACTGAATAGGTTGGCTAGAAAGGCTCTCCTCGAAGATAAACTGTACTCTTATGTCAATATCAAATGGGGTTCAACAAATATTATTTTTTGTTTCCTTCTTTTAACCCCATAACAAAAAATTAATTACTCACATATGTTTTGCCTCGCTTTTTAGTGGAAATGTTATATCACGGGCCTCCGAACAAGTCCTGATTCAACAGTTCAACGGCTTTTAATTAATTATCGATTTTATTATATGTAACACGCTAAATGCTCAGTCCTCGTCACGCAACCGTAAACAATCATAGCACAAATCTTCAATTGTACTGGTTTTTAAATATTCACAAAAGGTGGTGTTTCGCAACTGGGAAAAATATTAAAATAACACTTAGACTTCCAATAAATTGGCAGAGGAAAATTTTTGTTTCGTCACGAAGCCGACGCGGTATTTCAGAAAGTGGAGGTGACAAAGTTAACCCGTGTTCCACAATTAAACCTCTCTGTATTTCGGAGGTGATTAATATTCAAATGTACATAACATAACACCCCACTTAATTAAAAACTTTCGAAAAATAGAAAATTTGAATTTAGCATACAAATAGAATCTGTTTAGTATTGAGAGAAATTTATGAATGCGGTGTCTGGTTAGTAACATTGTTTCAAACATTCGCGCTTCATGAATTTAACTTGGACATAGTAAAGCGTAGTTTTCAGTCTGAAAAAAATAATAAATCACTCAAAACAGAAATGTTAATCTACAACAGATGAACCATTGGCTGAGGTTATAAAAATTGAATAAAAATTATTTCTAACATTTTTAATTTGTAAACAAATACGATTAGGGACAATTATATATAAAACGTAGGGGATAGAAATCATTATTTGTATACGTTTCTTCTGCTTTCATAAAACGAGGTGTTTATTTATTATATTAAAATATTGTAGCTCTGAAGAAGGACCAGGGACGTGGCCCGAAATGCATTAGAAATTGAAATGTATGGTATAAAAATAAATGGTGTGTTAATTGCAAAAAATAAATAAGGAACATTCTAGATTTAAAATATTTTATCGATGACGTTTTCGCTACGTATTAATCTCAGATATTCTAAGAAACATTAGAGTGTGTTACCAAAGTTATGGTAAAACCCTTGTAATCATTTATTAATTAAAACGAAATTTTTTAAATTTATGTGCAAATGTGTTCGTTTATTTCTTTTTTTCCCACTGGGTTCTTACAATTTTGTATATTTCATGTACGAGAACAGTTCAACTGTGTTTACAGCCGATCTACATAAAATAGAATATCATATTAGTTGCACACCACCCCATAACTTGTTTCAGATAGTCTCGAGTTGAATACTAAACTCTACCTGATGTTTTGATATTTCGCATCTGATGATAATTTAGGAGTCTGTGCGTCAATCTAGGGTAAACTATATTGCCACCATTCCTATAATATTTTGACACCTGTATATCAATAATTGAAAATACTTTTAGCTCTTACGTAAATAATAACGAAATGAGAGAATTCAACATCATTAACAAATCATAAATATCTTAGGATTATTTTTTTCTCCATTTTAATCAAAACGTACTAACAAGCAAACTATATGTACGTTGAAAATTCGGTAGTTTATAATTTTTTTAATATTTCTATACTCTCTCTCTTCCAGGGTAAAACAACAAAACTGTTCTCGTGTTTTGCTTTCTTCATGTAATTCGACGATGTCTAGTGCCAAAAATTAAAAACTCTGAAGTTGTTCAAACTTTATTCCCCCCTCGACTATTTGAATGTTCTCTCACGGTTTTCCATGTATTTTGTGCATTATTTACATTACTTCCATATAACCTCGTGTCCGGAAAGTTGTAACAAACCTTTACGAGGTAAGTGGATAAATAATGTTCCAAATCAATTTTAGTTCTATGTTTATGTTTATTTACAATTTATCAACAAAAGACAATGAAAAACACTTGTAATTATTCTATTTAAAAATACCATTATATTTTGTTTTCAAATTGTTATTTTTTTATTAAATATATTTTTGCATAGATAACTACAAACAATATTTTCATAACATTGTACCAGTTTTAAAAGTTTTATGATCGCAGTTCGGAAAAATAAACTCTACTCACATAAACAAGTAAATAAATAATAGTAAATTAGTTCATGACAAACTGTTTAACGAGGGGATAAAACGTACGAAAAAAATGGGAAAGAAGTTGTTAATAATCATATCAACAACGCAACAAAGGCATTTCATTCAAAAATAAAGAGAAAACAGGTATATTTATTATTTACCAAACATGCATAAATGGTAACACCGTGGGTTAAAAAGTGTTGTTATTCTATACAAAATTAACTTATTATTGCCCTGCGATTGTTAATGAGAATAGAAGCGTGATTTATAGCAGGAAATCCTTTAAGATCGTCATGATATATGTGAGTCTATGGAAGGGCATTATTCAAACCAGTTTATTAGCCGCATTAATCAATAAATTTGTATAATTAAATATTAATTGCTATTTTATGCGTAGGCACTCAATTTTTAAATAATTTTTTTCACCTGTAGACAGTTCCCACGAGAAGATGCAGAATAAACTTCAAAAAATAATGATTTATTTTTATTTAATAAATCAAACGGTTTCTTATAAAAGTTTAGGAGATTTAAAGATGTTATTGCTACAATTCTCATCCTTTACTGTATTAAATAATGTTGTTAATTTAATGTCGCCAGTTTATTGCTAATGTATTCTTGCCGTTTTTTTAATTTCAACAAAAATAATAAATTTTCCTGGAATGGAATATCTTGCCTGCGAAAAGAATATTATATGCGAATTTCAGGCTGGTTTAGGACTAACTACTATTTCTCATTTTTGATACTTCTAGCTTGATAATTTTCTTTGTTGTCTTTTTCTTCAGAAGATTGCAAGCCTTGACTATTCATAGGAAATTGTGATTCAAGCTGCCCAATTTGCTCATTTTGGTTCCGCTGATAAAATTAAGAACACGGTTGCTCAATATTTTCCGATTGAATCTGGGGTTAGACAAGGCTACGTCTTAATCCCTTTGCTGTACTCGCTTTTTATTATTTTCCTCCCTGATGCTGTATATTTCTAATTAGCCGCTCTAACGAATCAGTTAAAAGCCAGCTGAACATACTAATACATAATAATATTACAGATGAAGTGATATGTAATAATACAAGTATTTATATATATATATATATATATATACAAAAGAGGAATAATCTCAGAAAAGCGCAAAGAAGATATAAAAGAGTAAAACAAACTAATCTTTAGTACCGCTGATTGAAAAAAATAAACCTCTTGTTTCTTCATTATGGTTTCCTTCTTTTCGTATTATCTTTTTTGTAAGCCTTATTTAGAAGTTGTTTTGTTGAAATTATTCCACACCTTCAAAATAAGGCCTATCAAAAATACTTTATAATTATTTGTTTTAATTTTAGTATATGCACAGCCTAAGCGAGTACTTTGAGGTAGTGTGAACGCAGTCTGGTGTAGAATGTTATTTATTAGAGGGGATGGAGAGGCTTATTCACATTACCCTGAGATAATGTCAAGGAAGTCTGGTGAACAATGTAATTTATTAGGGTGAATGGAGGGGCGTAGACACAATTACTTTGGGGAATATAGAGTATTCCGAGGTAGCGAGAACGAAATGGTTACTAATACTCTCAGGTAGTGTGAATAAATATGTGAATTAATTTATTAGCGCGAATGTTGGAGCTTATCACCAATTCCCTCGATGAATATCGAGTATTCTGGGATAGTGCGACTGCTAATCAGACTATCGTTATTTATCTTGTTTCTGGTTTTTCGGCATTTGTGTTTGTTATTTATATTATTGTATTGACAAGGTCCTCAGGTACTCAAGATAGCAATAGGATAAATAAAAGACACATTTCGTTACCGTTCTAAATGACCTGATCATTACATGATGGAAGAAACAGGAAAATAAATTAGTAACTTAACTTTATTAACAAATTAGTAATTAAACTCACTAAGGGAAGAAAAGAAAACAAATAAGAAATGGCTGAGGATGACCAATTTAGTTCGCGCGGCCCTAAAACACACACCAAAAAAATAAACGGAAACGATGGTACTTCAAGTCTTATATTTTTTTCATACTATTCGATCTATAATAAATCATAATCGAATATAATTGTAATTGCAGTTTTAGTGCTGATATAAAAAATCCACTCCTATTATTAACATCTTCGAAAGTTAGATTGCTTAATCAAAGAATCAGCACTTAAAAGGTATATAACTAAACAATTTTTTCGTGATATTATCATAATCATTCTCATTTAGTAATTATTCCAAAATTGGTTTTATAATTAGAATTGAGAAGAACGTGCCCAATGAACTATCCTCTTAATATCCTTATTAATCAATCTAAGGCATTTTTCGATTTCGAATGTCAGTTATCTACTCACCTCAATTTAAAGATATAGTTATAAATCACAAAATCCTTTTCGTCCAAGTTCTTACAGTTTGACACACATACCTAATTTCTAAAAGATAACTTACAAGAAAACTGTAGTTTTTTTTAGCAACAAAACAGACAATAATTTTTATGAATTGTGGTGGAATCGTTTTGAGATTGAACATTCTGTAGTATTTTAACAAACCTTTTATTCCAATTGCATTCCACAATTTGTGGCCATTTATATTCAAGAGTTGAAATGAATTCGATTTCATATAGATGATTCGCGTTCAATAATTAAGCCATTGCGTGAAAAAAATCTTGTAGCATTCGGATTTACGATTTCATCTTATCAGCCCTATATGCTAGCGAAATATAACAAAAATGGGTAATTTGTAACGAACTTTCTCATAGTAATCGTATGATTAAATCTGAATCAAATTCCATGTGACCTCACCTGGCTGGCTTTCGAGATTTCATTTCTGATTAATTTAGAGATGTCATCAGCTTCTGTTTATTAACTCACCGCTTAATCAAAGGAAGAATGTGAAATTGAATAAGAGGTAGAAATTAACTCGTCAACGTCCAATTTGCCTCCCATCTCGAGTGTTAACCTTGCGTTCTACCAAACGTTCTTGCAGTTGGTCTAATTTCCCCTCTAAGTACAATCCCCTCGGTAATATATTTTACAAGCGAAAGATTTATATTGAAAAACTTTGGAAAAATAAGTAAATAAAGGTTGAGGTTAAAAAAGAAAAGCGACTTTCAGAGACTTGAATTAACGGCCGGCCCACAAGGATGACGGATGTTTTTCCCTGGAAGGCGCTCAACACGTAAAAGCTCTAGGGGGTTATTCTCACGCTGCTTACAATCCTACGACGACTGTAAATGTTTTCGTGCTGCGTTAGCTAGACAAGGCACAATTTTCACATATGTATCGACATAGCATTTCAATACATATGTATAAAATACATATATCAACACTTGTTACAGAAGAACTGAAGTATGCATCAAAAATTATTTTGTGAAGAGTTATTTTTTAAAGAACCCAACTGCGCTATGTGTAGTAACATTTTATAATTAGACTAACCTTCATGTTTCACTTGGAGCAGCAAAAAATTAATGTTGGTTAAATTGGCAGAAAATCAATATCGGCTTTGTTTCTTGNTTCGTAAAAAATGTGCTAAAACACGAAAAGAATCAATCTGCACTGACATCGGAGAAAATCCTGTCAAAAAAGTATACACTTTGTTTGAGAAATAAACTCATATTTAAAGATTTCAAAGCGTAGTTTAAACGAATCCGAATGGTTTTTGGGCGTCAACTTTAAGTTAACACAACACTATTTTCATCCAAAATGAAGGGCTCAGTATTGGCATCAGTGGCTGTAATTTTTAAAACATCCACATAAAACATTTTGTAAGTTAGAAACATGTTGGGGGGAAGGGCGGATCTTATTTGACCCTGCAAACTTCCGTACCCGTTTCAAAAGGTACCATTAAATTTTTTTTTTCTCTTTTAAAAAAGGTGGCAACTATGTATTATACTTAAGAGGTTTCGGGAAAAAGAAAGGGGAGCTTGATAATACTTTAAAGTAAAAATTGAATATTTACAATTTATTTACACTAAGCAAAAAATTAAAAGAAATTTCTTTAATTATCCAAAATAATTCATAAGCCAACCTTTTGGCCAGGGTTTTAAAAAACAAAAACAAAAAACTAATAGGTACTTGGTGGGATGATTCCTCGCTTCTCCCAGCAATCGAAATAAGCGGTGTTGAGATGGAGGTTACTGCTGGGTTCCACTTCGACGAAGGTGCCTGTAGAGCCGGATGACGAAACAGTGGACGTAGTCCGTAAGGTCGGTGATGTGACGACAAGGTGTTGAACAGAAGAAATCGATGGTGAAGGTCCAAAGAAAATCGATATTAGGTTCGATAATCGATTCGGTAAACGGTGCGTCTTGTGCTGACCCAAGCAAGCGAGAGACTAATTTACTCACGTGCAAAGACCGAAGATACCGGCGTTATCGCTTGCCAAAATAAAAACAATAGGGCCCTCAGCGATTTAAACAGGGCCTCCCGAGGCGAACCTTGGTCAGCCGAAAACAACAAAAAATTAAGCTTCTTGGGCGTCAACAGCACATACTTAGATTGTAATGAACAATTTTTTTAACAATAGATTGACTAAATCAGCACTAACCACTGATACTTATCAATAAAAAGTCAGCTTCAAATCAGAGTGGAGAAGTGTTTAAATCTACTAGTTAGCCGTATCAGCAGTCAGCCGAGCATTATCTTTTCTCAACGGCTATAAACGGTAGAATTGTTTAAATCGTGCCTATATAATTGACTTAATGAACACAAAACATTAAGACAGAAAACCATTATTAAACTGTGTGTTGATAGTCCATCTTATAAAAGATACTATTTGTTTTGCAATTGATACATCAAAATATGATTATAAACTATAGTTTTTTAAAATCAAGAGTTCTAAAAAGAATATTAGTCTGTTTTAATTATACTTCTGTTGTTCTTAATATTTATTTGCCTTTTATTAATGGATAGGTTTGTGGTAATGAAAACAAGATCGGTTTATATAAGGACTGGCTGGAGTGCCTAGTCGATATTGGAAGAAGAACGTGTGGATGCCACGTTTACACTTAATGAAGATGGACTCATAGGAAACTGGAACGTCTGAGATTAAAGTAATGAAAAACCTTGCGAATTGTTGCGCCTAGTATGATGATGATGATGATGATGTTCATAATAAAAAAACTGAGGAAAGAAGGCCTGTGGTAGAGTTGTGTTCTAAGCTAGATCCTCAAACTATGCTATCAACGAAAGTTTATTTAAAAAGAAAGAGAAAGAAAATTTCTAAAACGATCACGTTACAGCATCGCAAATGGAAGGCAAAAACTTTCAAAAGGTTTTATAGTAAGGTTAATCATTTTTTTATATAATTTTTCTATCAGTTATCTAACTTTCCCTCATTTGCCTAAATTATTTGTAAATTTCAAATAATTTTTTTATGACATTTTGTTGAATACCAAAAACTCAGCAACGAATTTTTTTAATCCCTTAGTTAGACAAGGTAGGCATATACAATCCAATCAGGTTTTCATGAACTAAATATAATAAATCTCTATGGAAAAGACAAAGCGCGTGTTTCGGACAAGGCTCACGCTAACTATGTACGTTATCGTGTATGGTTGGGTGGAAATATTTACATGCGATTGTGCGCGCGTGTGCCCGTGTGTACTGTTGGGTGGGGGGCTGCGGGCCGATTGATTTGAATACAGCGAAAAAAGAAGAGGAAGGTTTTTGATAAAATCTCATTTGTAAGTATGTATCCAGGAGCCCGGGATTCGAACCCCGGAACTTTACCTTACAATGATGAGCGTCATTTGTTAACTGTTGCGGCCACCGACCCGATGGCACGTTGGCAAACATTGACTTAATAATTAAACCATAATGTCCTTAGTGATACAAAAAGGTTTGATTTAATAAAATTCAAAACGTTTTAAATTATTTCCGTTTTATTTTCAGAAAAATAAAACCCTCCAGTAGAACAACTTTTGAACTCTGGAATTAAATAAATTGCTTATACATGAGGAGTGAAAAACTTATTTGGCTATCAGTAGAATAAGGGTGCAGGGAGTTAGAAACGCTTCTCCACTCTCTCTCGAAGTTTTCTTTCACGCGTTTTACCTACAACCTTTAACTGTCTGCTTTTATTGGGTTGTCCGGAAAATAATGCAGGATTTTAAGTTTTCATTAAAAAAAATCTATATAAAATATTCTGTTTACGTTTACAGGATTACTCATTTGTATGAATGTCAACACTTATTAATCCTCTTCCAAATGATATTGTTTGTTTACCTCTGTAGCATTCCGCTACTTGGAAATAATTCAGTCATCCTTATAATGTCAAAGCGAGAATTTCGTACGATTTTCTTTTACGAGTTTAAACTCGGCCGAAGCGGAGCCCAAACGGCTAGAAACATTAACCAAGTCTGGGGCGAGGGTTGTGTTAATGAGTGCACTGTGCAAAGGTGGTTTAAAAAATTTCGGGAGGGAGATTTCAGCCTTGAAGATGAAGAAGGTCGTGGAAGGCCTTCCTCTCTTAATGATGATGTTCTGCGATCAGTGGTGGAAGAAAACCCCAAAACAACTGTTCGAGAACTTGCAGAGCAACTCAAAGTCAGTAAAACGACCGTCGCTGACCACCTCAAGGCGATTGGAAAAGTGAAAAAACTCGAAAATTGGGTTCCACACTCATTAAACGATCGCCAAAAAAATCAGCGCTTTGATGTTTGTGCATCACTTCTTTGTCGAAACAAAAATGACCCATTTCTGGCCAGAATTGTTACATGTGACGAAAAGTGGATTCTCTACGATAACACTAGACGTTCTGGACAGTGGCTCGACAAAGGAGAAGCTCCAATACATTTTCCAAAGCCCCCAACTCATCAAAAAAAGGTAATGGTTACGGTATGGTGGGCTTCATTTGGTTTAATACACTACAGCTTCTTAAATCCTGGCGAAACCATCAATGCTGAATCATACTGTAACCAAATTAATACCATGCATCAGAAATTGGCAGTAATGAAGCCCTCTTTGGTCAATCGGAAAGGGCCCATTTTGTTGCATGACAACGCTCGACCACATGTGTCACGTGTAACGTCACAAAAATTATTGGAGCTTGGCTATGAAACTTTGCCTCACCCACCCTACTCTCCGGACCTCTCGCCTACTGACTACCATTTTTTTAGACACCTGGACCACTACTTACAACACATAATATTCAAAAATCAAACGGAACTGGAAAATGCATTTATTGACTTTATCAATTCTAAAAATTCTGAATTCTACTCAGACGGAATTAATAAGTTACCAACACGTTGGGAGAAATGTATTGAGAGTATGGGAAATTATTTTGATTAAAGAACATTGCTTTAAAGTAACTAGTTTCTTTTTTTTTGTTTAATACCAAAATCCTGCATTATTTTCCGGACAACCCAATAGATTAAATTGAAACCTTACAATACATTCCTTGCAAATTATGACATTTATTGAACTGTAATTTTTTTATAACTAGTTGAATTTAGTAAATTGTTAATTTGATAAATACTATAACATAATGGTACTATTTTGTTCTTTGAGATGTGCTTGTATCTATCCAACACCTGCTTCACAAGACTCAAAACGGGAGGATTTCAATAAAATTCAATGAATTTCAAGCTGCAAATAGTTTCATTTCAACCGTTTTCCTTCAAATTCCAATAGTTCCAATTAAAAATAAAAGAAATGAAATGTCAATTAAGAAAATAGGTCAAGTATAGAAATGGGCACTTAAACAGAAGTTTTTATAACTTTATTCTCTTGTTTGAAACTTTACATCAATATTTGGAAATTACAAATAATATATGAGAAAGGTTTGACGAAACAACTGCCGTCCAGAAAGACTTTTCTTCAATGGCTTCTCTTTTTTTAAAAGGAAAGATTGGAAAAGCTTGTATGGAAGTTATAACCTGTCGAACTTCCGTCAGAAGAGGTTATTGGTAATAGATTGGCTAACAAAAGTTCTTACAAATAACAAAATATTTAAAATTAAAAAATATTTAATCCTATAGCAAAAAAGTTATATTTCAATTAATTAATTTGAAATTGAAAAAGATTAAGTTGAAATTAGAAAAGGTTAATATGAACTCAAAATAGTTTAATTTGAAATTAAAAAGAGTTATTTGGAATTAAAAAAAGGTTAATTTTCAGTTAAAAACGGTTAATTTGAAATTATAAAACGGTTAAGTTGAAATTAGAAAAGGTTCATTTGAAGTTGAAAAGTGTTAGAAGGAACGATCTAGAAATTATGTTCTCAACCCGCAAGACTTAAAAGTGTTGAAGAAGTTTTGGTCTGGCGCCGTTAAGGCAGACTGACAAATAGCGTTACACTAATTTATCAAGTTTACACTAGTTAATAAATTAATTGTTTAAATCACAAGTAATCAAAAATGTATTTAAGACAAAAACTTAACGATTAATACTAAATCATGGTCATAATACTGTGAGAAAATCGTTGTAGGTGATCCTTGCATTTACTAGAAATGTTTTCAGGTTATTTTTCTATGATGTTTATTGTTATTTTATAATAATTCCGAATGGTATTAATAATAAATTTTCTGATATTCCTTCTCAGTAATGTTTGAAACCATTTGGAGTGTACTGTTGAAACTCGCTCACTTATTCGCATTTTCTAGCTGGGTTTGATTTGTCGGAACTGGTAGTCCCTCACTGAATATGGCATAAAGTCGAAATTCGTTTGAGTAACGTACAAACTCGTGAGTGTAGACCAAGTTTAATTCAACATGTTTTCACCGACTAGCAGAACAACATCCATTGCCATTCTTTATTCATTAAATTAGGATGTCTAAATTATTTATCAAAAATACAGTATCATATTATATACAGTTTTCAGTTTTAATTTTTAAAAACATTAAAATCGTGATTTGTTGACATTCTTATAAAAATGTTCGAATACTCACCTATTATTTGTGTGTGATGTATTTGTTTCAAATTAGCAATATTGCCGACTAGGTCTATTAATCTTTGTTGTTCGGAGCAATTGGATTCAACACTAAATATCCTGGTCCTGTTTTTCCTGATCAAACTAAAAATTTAACCTATTTCCGACCTCTGCCGGTTTTCGCATCCCTAGGTGTGGATCTCCTACTTCGTCCACACATCGGGTCAACCGAATGACTGAAGAAAATTCCAAATAGTCAGTGCACAATTTCGCTTAGTTTGACCATATAGCAGAAAAGTTCATACTAAGTTAACCCAGCAGTATACTTCAATGATGAAATATGATTAAAAATTCTTACATATAAT
This sequence comes from Cimex lectularius, assembly GCF_000648675.2. NCBI lineage: Eukaryota > Metazoa > Arthropoda > Insecta > Hemiptera > Cimicidae > Cimex > Cimex lectularius. The sequence goes on along the minus strand of NW_019392824.1, from coordinate 496,570 downwards.
TTTATGCAAATCTGTTTTTGAAACTGTCGTCCTCCCAACAGTAACGCTCAAGTAACGCGGGACAGACGGTAACCGGTAAGTACATAAGCCGTTAGTTCACAACTCATTAACCACAAGTTATTAATGGAACCTCCAACTAGCAAATTTCTCCTGTAATCGGTTCAATGGCAATAGTTATCGGACTTGGGGTTTAACCGAGAGTTGCCATTTTCATGCCTCCAAGGACTTCGGTGACTTTTAGACCGTGGCGAATCTCACCTAATAGCCTCATTCACAGAGCCTTAATAACTGGATGGAACAATCATTAAAAGCGTTTTATTTACTTTTCTTTACAATCCTTTTTGAATCTATGGCATCTTTATTAAGAATTTCAGTTTTAAAACGAAGGGATGATCGTTTTACCCTTTATTCAATTTCTGCTCCTGGCGAAATAAAGTTAGAAACTTTTGTACTTAAATGCTTTTTATATTCAATGATTTAACGGTACGTTATTAATTACAGAAATGGAGGAAACTTTATAATAATTAATTTATTACTTCCCAGACGTATGTTACATTTTTTAATGGAGGCTACCCGCTAATGGAGTCTTATCAGCCCCCAATGAACTGTGAGGTTCGATCGGTACTCGATATTCCACCATTTACTTACTGACTCTCATAAACTTTATACATACACAAATACATTATACATAAACAGTGCGTTACATACAATAAATTATATATGTATACAAACATACATTATATGCAATGTTTACACTACAAAGATTTGGAAACACCCCTGTTTCCTTTAAAAATCCAAACAGGGGACTCGACTACATACTCTTATGTCGGGTACCAAGCCTACTCGCTCCCTGAAAGGGGACAAGGCCTGACACTCCACGATCACTGCGCACTCTTTCTCTACAAGCGGGATACCTGCACAGGGTTTTTCCCCAAAAGGAGGTGTCCGTGTGTTAATCGTGTGTGGCGTATCATGAAACGGGTGAGCACAATCCCTTTCCTGCGTGTCTGACCATCGGAGTGCCATCGCTCAGTCGTGCTCTAGATGTGCAAGAATATCTCTCACTATCCGGCTTTGTCGCCGCCAACATTCTTTATTGCTCGTACAACGTCACTAGGCCGGATCGCGGTGGTCCTGTCCGGAGGACGAGACGTCCCAGGTTTCGCCGCCTCGTCTGCACGTTCGTTGTCCTCTAGCCCAACGTGTCCAGGTACCCAAAAGACTGCAACGTTTTTCCGAGACGCTCCAACTCAACATATCTCTCTAATAAGAGGAAGGACAAGAGGGTTCACCGTGAATCTGCCATAGATACCCAAAACCGCACTTGGGGAGTTAGTACAGACGACAAAGGCAGAGATACGAATCAACCCGAGCGCATGCCACCAAGTCGAGGTGCCTCCGGTATACACGGCGCAAGCCCTACCATCGCTCGCCCTCGATCCATTCGTAAAGACGAGGCAAAAACCGGCGAACCCCGATTTGACATCTAGGAACGCAGCACTGTAAAGGTGCGACGGTATACTTGACCTGGCTAGTACCGCATACAAAAAATAATTGATTCACTTGAAAAAAGTAAATGTATCCTTTAAAAAAATACATTTTTTATTTTTTTATAATAATAGAAAAAGCAAGAGTTATACTAAAAATTTGAAAGTCAGAAATTTAAAAGTGAATGGGACGACAAACCCCTGTGAGATTGCGAATGTTGGTTCAAATTAAATAGAAATAAGTGGATCCCCTCTGCCTTGCAGGACTTCTAAACATTCATAAACTTAATAATCGCATATTACACTTCTATTATTTGATAACAAGTAAGATTTTGTGGAAAATTAACAAAAAATATAAGCAAAAATTATAAAGGTTGCATAAACCACCGACTCGTAGCGCTCTATTGCAAGATCCACACTAATAGTGTGATTAGTTTATAGTTTCAAGTCATTTCTTCTATCTGGGTTGGATGAAATATTGAGGAATGAGTTTTTAGTGATACGAAGATTGACTTCTTTCTTGGCTCGTAGAGCTAGTGGTCGTGGGTTTTATATATATATAGTCACGTTCCTTAGATAATATGCAAAGTTCATAAGGCGAAACCTCGGACTTCTAGTCCCGTACGTTCATAATGGTTTGATTGTAAGCTATAAGGCAGGGTTTTTTACGTAGTGAATAGCTGGATCGTTTTCAATTAATGAGAGGAATTTTGAACACTTATTCACTTTTTGTCTTAAAATGGAGACCTGTATTATCAGTCGTTGTTAGTAAGGACCTTTAGCTCCACCTCAAAAGAACCCAACAAAAGCTCTAGCTTACAAAGCTTGCTGTAATAAATATTTAAAAAACTGCAGATCAGTAATATATAAAAATCATAGTCATTATTTAGACCACAAACAATACATTTTAATAGAAAATTGTGAATGTTGAACGGAGTAAATTCTTTTAAAATATTTCTCACAAACGAACAGGATGATCATAGCAGGCTGGCCATTATTTGGTTAATGAAACATTTTATTAAGGCAAAACTATACATTTTCTTCATATCTGAAGTTAAATAAGGTGATATTGAATGATATAAAGTTCCTTTGACGTTCAGAACAAGCGACATATTTTGTCGTAATTATTTATTTATAACATTACCAACGTTACCGTTTACAATTTTTTCTTAGCCACGTGCAAACGTCAAAAATCGATTTTACCCTTTGAAAAGGTTTTGCCGTTTGACAAGAGCTCAAAAAATCATCGTGTCAGGAGCAGAGCTATTAGCGAAGAGACAAAACAGTGATGGCCATGGCAATTAGAGAGGAAGGGTGGCATTAGGAAACCTACTACTAGCCCATTAATTCCTTGAAATTGCAGGAGGGTAAAAAACTACCCCCTACTCCAAATGAAAAAATGCTTGGCATTGAAGGACAACGTCAATTTAAGATATTTATAAAAGGGAAAATCTAAAATTAATCTAAAATAAAAAATTCACTACAATATCGTGAGAGAAACGAAGAAAAAACCAAAACATTTTATTTTAAAAACTAAATCACTTTCAACCGAGGGGGAAGGTTTATTTATAGTATCGATCAAAATGTAGAGAATTAGCTGATTATTCAGTTAAGTACGTTATTATCACAAGCCATTTTTCGTTGTCCTCATATTCATTTTTAATTCTTAAAAGATGACTTTTACACGATCTGAATTATTATACAAAATCTGATGGTAATAAAAACTTATTCTTTATAATCCACTTACAATCAATTGGATGGTATTACTAACAGCTTAAATTTTTTTATAACGTGTGTGGCTTTGTGTGTTTTTTATAATCACCGTTATTAATGATTATTTGGAGATCGTGAGATGTGGTCTGGCGTAGGTTTTAGAAAAACATTTTGTTTATCGTGCCAACATTTCGATCTTTATTGAGATCATCTTCAGGGCCTGGGATGTATAAACATTGTTTAAATTATACAAATAAATGTAGGTTGTAATCAGGCAGAACCATTACCCATTCTTTCCCATTAACCTTTAACCTCGAAGAAGCCGACTTCTTATATAAAAATGTCTTTCTATACCGACTTCCTTCCCCACCCCTTCAAATCCCAACGAATTTACACTTTTACAATTTACAACCCAAACAAAAAACATTAATATCTCACTGGCACTCTCACCACTACACCCAATAATGACACATCTACACAGAAAACAAACAGTTTGGGTGAGTAGAAATACTTTGATTGAGTCTAAAATTCCTAGCATTGTATAAATTCACTTTTTTCACATCCTACATGTATTTGTATAATTTAAACAATGTTTATGCATCCCAGGCCCTGAAGATGATCTCAGTAAAGATCGAAACGTTGGCACGATAAACAATATGTTTTTCTAAACCCTACGTCACACCAGACCACATCTCACGATCTCCAAATAATCATTTTTTTATAACATTTCTTGTCTTTGCTACCATCTCAGTCAAAGTTGCACGGTCCAGTAGCTGTCGAAAACTAGGCCATTCGTAAGTTGTAGTAAATAGTTGCTAATAAATATTAAAGAATAAATTAAATATTAAACAATTGAGAAAATGTAACGGTAAAGATTAATAAAACTTATATTAAAATATTATATTCAAATGGTCCTGTGAAATGTTCTTGTAAAATCATAAGATGCTGAAGATGGAAAATTAGCCCGAACGTACAAATATAAAAAATTCAATATACAATTAATTGTAGTTTTCACGGAAAAAATTAAACAACACAAAAATTCGTTAAAAACCTATTAGATAAATAATAAATACCAATAAATAAATACTAGAAATGTTTATTTATCGTAACAAAATCTCAAAGGCATATAATTGTACGCAAGTCTTGTAAAAATAGGTTTAATTAACATGATGATTCTTCATTATAAATGTTTGATTTTGAATAAAGAAACCTATTAATAGATTACATTTTTTGATCTGAATGTTAATAAAATAATACAAAATTGTAGAAAACGCTTAAGTTGGTTTTAATAGGCTGTTTAAATAAGATATGCATCCTCCAAAATTGTCTTGAACTGTTGAAAATCAGGTATATTAGCTCCAAATACATACTATTGTATTTTATTATAAGAAAACAACAATAAATAAAAGTACTTACTCTTTTTGAACCTCGGTGGGTCTCAACCCGCGACTCTTCTCGGCATACGTGTTCCATTTCACACTTCTTCATTATGACCAAAAACAGCTTGGGATGAACTATTTCGGAAATCCGTCTTAGAATAAGCCATTGGGTGAAGGATTTTGAACAGAGCCAGGACAGACTCATGTCGATGCGATGTCCAGTAGTCGACTCCAGTATAAGCTTATTGATGAAGGAAGACCTATGGCCGAGATAGTATATGATATTGACTACCAACCGTTCGACGAAAGTCAGCAGCACGATGAAATCGCAGTACCACATAATGGCAAATAGTATCTCGTAGTAGTAGTACATGAACATGATGCATGCGAAAACTTTCTCATTTTCGTTACATAGTTCGTAACTGGTCTGACAATAATTTAAGCTTTTGATTTCTTGTTTGAGCGAGCTAAACTCCAGCCCAAGTGTTAAATATCTGTTGTCTAAAAATACATTTGATATGTAAACGCGAAGTAAAAAAAATAATAATAATAATAATTCGCATTGCATAAAACTCCATGCCCAATTGGAGAAACGTTTCGAGGCAAGGATGGTCTCAATACGCCTCTTATAACGTTTGGTATCTCTGTTAGAAATTTTCACTACTCGAAATTTTCCATTAGTGTGTTGAATTTGTGGAGAGTCAAGTCCCCTCGATGAAGATGGTAAACGCCGATTCAGTTTAAACGTAAACTTTTTCAGATTAGTGGGAATAAGAAACCCAACAGTAATTACACTTTTTTGCACCACGCTTTCCCAAAATTTAATTGCTACACAGTTCATAAAAATGTGTGTTATAAATACATAAATTGAGAATTGATACATCACTTTTGATCTTTCGAAATCCTCATAGCTGCTGGGAATATCTGACCCATTGATAAAGTTCAAAATTACTGTGTCTTGGAAGCAGTCGTATTTAAAGTTGGGGTTGCGTTCTCCAAAGCATTTCTTAACTGGCCGGCAGAGAAAGATCATAGATATAAGTGTGGCAAACATCAAATAGATCATCATCGGTCCTCTAAGAAATTTGATGACTGGAGTTTGAAGACTATCGATAAACCCTCGGTAACGTTTCGTCATTGTCCGACTCATCGCGACTGTCCGTTAGCTTTAAGTCGAAGAAAAAACAAATCCCCCTCCTGTTTCTATCCCACTTCCGTCAAAAATTTATCGCCGATTTACAATAATAATATTTACAAAAATACGTAATAACAAAAAAGAGTTTTTCTGATTCATGTTATAGTTCCACAACTGACTGTTTATTTCAGAACGTAGCATTTTTCTCATGTGACTCACTCACTCGGACTCTCGGGTGTTAAGTTTAATAATAATCGAATTTCGCTTTCTATCTGATGATCCGTCTTTAATACATGAACGATTAGCATGATTTCACTTTTAAGCGTGCTGTTGAGAACTGGAGTCATGATGATATTGATATTGTTGATAGAGTTTCAGACGATTTCCTAAATGTTTACATAATATACTGTCAGCTCATCTGTATCTAAACACTGACTCTGAGCAATCAGGATATGATATTATAAACCCTACCTTAAACTTGGAGTCATACGGTGTTAATTATCGTGGGCGTTTTTATAAAAGACGTACTTGTTTGTCTATTTTCTTGTAAAACTAACACTAAGTGTGGTTCCAAAGGTAATTTTCAAGTAGAATCTGCGGGTTCTATCTGAATTTTAATATGTGGGCACATTAAGCCGACCTGCTGGACCACTTTTTTCAAATTTGTAATACAATAATCAAGATAAATTTACATTATCGGGTTCTGAAGGAAAACTCAAACGAATCGATGAAGTTTTGAGTTTCTAGAATATTTCTTTAAAACGAAAAACAGTTTCAAAATGTGTGAAAAAATTAATCATATTCAAAAATTCATCGACTTGTTCTAGAGATATTGAATTCCTCCACAACCCGATAACTATCGTTTTAAAATGTCTCCAAAAAAAGGCATTACATTTCAAAAAAAAAAGTTGTTCAACAGGTTGGTTTAACGCGTCAACTTATAAAATTCTAATAGCGCCAGATAATTATATGTAAAAAATTACCTTTGGAATCATACTTAATTTTATATAAAAAAGACAGCATAAAAAAATCCATGTCTTTGATAACAACTCCTATGGTATATAATGCCATTATCGTTTTAACTATTCAATGATTGTTTTTTTTTATTGTAAAAAAATACTACAAATATTCTCAGGCAGTATGTTAAGGAAAACAGAAAGTTTAATAAGACGAAACTTATTGCTATTCATAGGAGCACCCAAACGATAGAAAAAAGTTTTTCACTTTTGGTAGTTTTCTTAAAAGTCCTGCAAAATTTGAATTCCCTATCTAACTTTTCTGTGAAACAGCAAAAGCCTAAAAACCACGTACACACAGCCTTCCTTTCAACAATAACATTCAAATATTGAAAGAAAACAGTCTACACCGTCTGTGCGTTCTTTTTACAATGCCAAAAACAATCTGGAAGAACTAACTGTTTTTGTCGAAGCAGATAGTTTTAGCCACAATTTGACTAATTGTTCTTCAAGCTAGTATATTAATTATTCAGAAATCGTGAGATGCGGTCTGGTGTGATGTAGGTTTCAGAAAAACATTTTCTTTATCGTGCCAACGTTTCGATCTTTATTGAGATCATCTTCAGGGCCTGGGATTTCCAAACATTGTTTACATTTAATAAATACATTTAGGATGTGGAAAAGTTAATTTATACAATGCAAAATATATTTTTTATATTCAATCAAAGTATTTCTACTCAGTCAAAGTGTTTGTCTTCTGTGTAATTGTGTTATTCTTGCGTGTCGTGTCGAGAGTGCCAGTGAGATTTTGCTATTTTATGTTTATATACGTTGGATTTTGAAGGAGTGGGGAAAGAAGTCGGTATAGAAAAGATATTTTTGTATAAGGTGAAAGAGCCGACGAAGAGAAACAATGTGTTGGTAATGGTTCCTGAATAATTATCGATTAACGGTCACTAATCACCACACATTTCTAGTATATTAAGAACAAAACTCATTTAGCAAAACTCATTTAATTTCGTCAGTAATTAAATTTTGATTCCAAAGTAAAAAGGTACGAAAATTGTTTAAAAAATAAAATTACTTCATTTGACGGAAGCAATAGATCAGTGTCAATAACTCAAACTAAAGAAGAATTTTTAGGTATATAAACCAAATGGTTAAGTTATCAAAGACTCTTCTTATACTGCCTAACCTTAGAAGGCTCAGAACCTTAGAAGAAATAACTTATACACCTAACTTTAGAAGAACATACAAAAGAACGTATAAACAACAAAAACGCAAAGACTCAATTATTGAGACCCTGAGAAATTAAACGTTCTGTAAAAAACGTGCTAGCTACTGATGGAATCAATTTAAAATTAAGCCTAAAATTTATATTTGTAATTTTCAAATATTACTCTTTACAGTGAAAGTTATTTCAGAATTAATTTAGTAGGAAAAAACTGTAATATATTTTAGATATTGTTTTGAATTTATTTATAAATTGAACAATATGCTCAATTAACAGTTAAAATTCATAATCGTTTGCGTGTAAATTTTTAATTAAAGTGTGTGAATAACTTGAACGATATTGATTCGTTGTTCGTCTTTAAATTTGATTTACGTTGTTTACGAGTGAGAAATAATGCCAGAATCCCCGCTTATTAATTGGTTCAAACAACCATGCCTTAAAGGTCTGTTCATTACTTTTATCACGACAAAGGGAAAAATATACTTTGATGAGCTCGGTAATTATTCAAATAGACCGTTTTCACGCGAACTCTTTGCCAGTAGTCAGACAAATAGATTAACCCAGTTCCAGCGATAAAACTCCTATTAGCAAGATTTAATCCCTCGTCCTTCATTAGGTTTACCTTTAAATTGTAAACTCGGTAAAGGTATATCAGTTGAGGAAAAGGCGGAATGTCTGTTTATAATTATGAAACTGGAAAACCTTTCGTTACGATTTGAGATAATTCAAAGACGATTCTACCAGTCGACATTTTAATTTAATCTCCATCGATCACCAGGGGGTTTAATTTGGCCTCCAACTGCCGTTGGATCATTGTCTCAGCATTATCGGTAATTACCATATACTTATACACTTAAATACACACACACACTTAAATACACTTATATACACTTAAAAACAATACTAGGGACGTCGGAGGCCGAATCAGTTAAAGCGTTGACACGGCACTTATCGCTAAAACGTAAAGGGCCCGGGTTCGAATCCATACATACAAATGGCCTTTTTCTCAAAAACACCGACACCCGACGGTTGATATGACCTCGACTGTTGTGAACCATAGTACAAAATGAAAATAATACTAACAATAACTTTATTTAATTAAAAATAATGGTAAAACATAACAAATAAGGACTCAAAAAGAAAAGAAGCTACGTTGTTCCCCACTTTACCACCAATTATTTTTCAAGGATTTAATTTATTTGGTACAGACAGCTTATTAAACTGGACCTATTTACTACACAAAGCAAGAGAATTCCCGTGAACAGATGTAAATACCTCGTCGTTATCCGACATGGCCAATTAGACTGAAAAGTGCAGATTGTACAATGTCTGAACTCAAGTGTAACCGAGATATTTCACTTTTCAGAATACTTCATCCTTTCAAACCTTTTTTCCGGCAATTTGTCTCGTGAAATGGTACCCCTAGTGTAAACAAGATTTCACCTATTGAAAGAGCACAGAAATTCCAATGAAGTTCATTAAAAATAGTTTCAAACTCGTGTTGAAAAGAATATATTCCTCGAAATATTGGCAATGGAACTGCGTGTTTTTTGCTTTCAAATTCATCTTATCATTGATATTTTATATACATGGTGTACCATGAACACAGACGTCAATATTTCATGATGTTGTTCTGCATATCAAATGGGACTGAAAAGCTCCAATTGTCCATAGTCTGATTCTCGATTGTATTCGAGAAATTTCACTTTTCGTGTTACTTAATTTACCTACTGTAAATTAGGTTTTACTAATTGAAAGAAAACTGAAAACACTATAAGATTTATTGTTTATTGTAATCCTAAATCTCTACAGACTCAAGTAGAAAGACAAACTTTTTATTTAAAGTTTAAGTAAGATTTTCTTGGTTCTTTAAATATTAAGAGTTCTGGCGCTTACAGAAATTTCTCACGTAAATATGTATTTAATGTCTGAAAAGTAGTTACCAACAATGTAAAATTAATTTTAATTGTAAAAACGTTGATTATCGGTTACAAACTGGCAAAAGTTAATCATTAAACCATTATTCTTAAAATTCTATACAAAATAATGAAAGTAAAACAAAGTAAACAAATAGACTCTTTGGTACAAAATTAAAGCAAGCTGCAAAGTATCAAAAAATTAAATTAAATGTTCAAAATCTCTCAGGCAGTTATGTTAAAAATTAAACGCATTTATTTATAACCCGGTAGTAAGGACAACATTGGGAATGTCAATTAGACACTTAATCCTTAATCCAAAACAAGGGAAAAGAATTTTTCAATGTTTAATTTTTACGGAATTTAAAATGTTTATTCAGTCTTATTCGAATTTTGGAACAATAAACTGTTTAGTTTCCATCTTTGTTTTCTTAATTTCAATTTTTAAACTTAAAAATGCCACTTAGCGCCGAGGGTGTATAGCGTGGTGTAGCACTTATTGATGATGGACGTTTCATCAGGTAGCTATTGCTATCTCAGTTCTCTACGAAACACTGCGAGACGGCGTTAGGCGTTTTCAAGAAACTGGGTACTGCCATCGAAGGCCCGGTTCTGGACGCCCTAGGGTAACAGAACCACAGGATGACCGTTTTTTGACTTTGAGAATTTTACGAAACTGGCACCTTACTGTTGTTCAAGAGATTCATCAGCTTCAGGAAGTTCGATGTTTACACATTTCTGAACGCACTACCCGAAGAAGATTAAATCATTATAGACTGATGTCTTTTCGCCCCGAAAGAGGACCACAATTTACCAGAACACATAAGAGTTGCACGGCTCGCATTTGCTTGAGAACACAGCCATTGGTATTTGGATAATTGTGCTTTTTATAGATGAGTATAGATTTGCTCTACGATCTCCATATGGTTGTGAAAAAGTGTGTGGAAGGCGAAATGAAATGTACGAAGCCTGTAATTTTTCCCAGATCCAACCTTTTCAACGAAGCCCAGTGATGGTGTGGGATGGTAATTTCAAGGGTGAATCGCACAAAGTTGGAGGGTCTTTGACGGCCACTCGTTATGTGGATAACATTTTGGAACATCATGCGTTGCCTATCCTCCATGAAATCAGCGACAATCCTATTCTAATGGACGATAATGCCCATCCACATGTCGCTCGCTTAGTACAAACGTACCTTCAACAGCGTTAAAAACTTAAAACAATTTTTATCTGTCTGTCTTTAAAAAAAAAAATATTTTCCTTAGCAATTTACATTTTTTTTTTTACTTTTTAGACAAAGACTCAATTATTAAACGTTAAAAAACCTGAAACTTTGATTAATATATAAAAATGTATGCAAATCCAGCTATATTACAAGTGGGCTTAATTTTGACTGTTAGAATAACTACCTTACCTCTGTTTCCTACAAACATCTCTTATTATAATGGTAAATTAGAATCAGAAAAGTTTTTTTTTGTTACTGTTGTTATATTTATTGTTAGTTATATTAAAATTTAAATTTTAAAAAGCCAAATTTAATTGACAACCTTCCTTTTCATGAGGAACAAATTGAAATCCATACACTATAAATATAAGTAATCAATTAATCTGCTAATTATTGAAAAAATTAAACGAAAGCATGGTTACATACAACATATAACAATTATACTACATACCTATGAATTGTAAGTGTTCACGCCAATTGTAAATTTTAGGTTTTGTAAATAGTTTTGTACGCTTAATTACAACTACGCTTATGAAGTGGTCAAGGGGTGCTGTTAGTGAAGTCATTACGTCTCTAATTATTATATATGAGTATATAATAATTATTATATATTCTTTAATTGTTATATATATAATTGATATACATATCCATATATATATATATATATGAGAGAGAGAGAGAGAGAGAGAAATATTTTTTATTAACAGTAATAATATCTACAACATAGAAGAAAGTATATACACATGGACAATGTCCGCCTGTCGAAGGTCGTTGCAGAAAGAAACAAGAATATATTGACAATGGCGACTTAATATAAACATAGATTGCTACTAAAAATTATAACACAAAAAATAAAGCTAAAATTAAGAAAGCATAAACTGAATTTGAAAATTAACATACACTAACTGATAAAATAAAAATTAATACGAATAAAGGAATAAAAAATGAACAGAAAAAGGGGGAAAAAGCATTGAAAAAGAAGACATAAATTCAACATTGGCTATGAATAAAATTGGTAACGGTACAAATAAGCAAAAAAAAATTAAATTAAATTAAATTAAATTTAGGAAAAGAGAAAAATTTAGTTAATTATAAGAAATGTCCACTCGGACACCAATCAATGGCAAAAAGGGGGAAAACTCGAAAGGTTGTAGGTTAAGGTGAGGGGTTGGTGTCCGAGAGGATCGAAGTCACGATAGTTCAAGTGGTTAGAGCAGCGGCGTATTGAGCCGAATATCGTGGGTTCGAATCCTCCTCGTGACACTAACTTTATCATCTCAACCGAAACCTTAGATAAAAATAATAATTAATTTAAATCATTAATATGGTCAATTATGACCACTAAACATACATGGATTAATAAAATCTTTTTATCATAAACCGAATCTATTTGCAACACGTCTCCCCTCCATTGCATCCTGCTTGGAAAAGATTTATATGGGGAAAGGTAAAATGCAGTGGAAGCTGTTCTTAAACATTTCAGGCACGTGTTGATTTATGAAATAATGAACCTAAATTTTTAGTAGCTTTAATGGTTTACCGACAAAAACCGCTGAGAAACATTTGCTCAAAAAAGCCCTGCAAAGCAGTTAAAATCAGCACCCTAATCTCCACTCCTCCAAGCCCCCTTCTCTTTTATTCGCATATATTCACGGGGATTCTGATTGGAAATTAATGCAGATGGTTCTCCAGTAATACGTTTATACGGACTCAAGGCAATATTCATACGGTGCCTAAGCTTTCAAAATTTACCTCGGGAATTACCTTCATAAATGAAAATCGGCCCTCGGCCCAGCCGGTATATATAATTCTTCTAAATATTTGCATTGCTTAATGCGTGCTATCAACGCCGGCTCCTATATTTGTAGTAGAGAACAACTTGAATAAACTGGCGTCGGAGGGATATCGGGTGTCCTACCACAAGTGGATTTGGAAGTTTTATGCAAAACGTCACCACCACACTATCTACTCTAATGGAATTAAAAAGTTTAAAATTAAAATGTGATCAATTATATGCAACGATATTTATTTGTTTTTATTGTTTGCACAAGAGTTTTATTTTATTATTACACTATAAAACTCTTTTAATTTTTCACCGTACCATGATCCTATTTCAGGTTTGAACTAATTTACCAGCTCCTTTGCTTTGTATTTGTTCCTCGATCATGTTTAAGCTAGAAATAAATTGTTACTTATCCCCTTCCAATGTTTAGGTCGTAGTCAGGTTTTATAAATTTCAATAATATTTCTATATTGTCTATATATCTTTACTTCATTTTTTTTTTTTTTTGTAAATTTAGACTAATTTCACTTTTTTTAACCAATTCGGTTTTCCTTCTTTGGTTTGTAAGTGCTTCAGGTTGCTTTCAAAATTTATTTTAAGTTTCGATTGCTTGACGTATTGAGATATCCCTGTCACATTTTCTTTATTACTCAATGAACGTTCATGTTGTTTTAATCTATTTTTAAAAACTGAAATGTTTTACCTATAGACTTCACTTTATATTCACATTGAATCTTATAGCCTATATGATTTTTTACAATTTATTAGAGTTAGCCCTTATTGCTGGTAACAGTAAATTTGATTGATTCTTCACAGTACAGTAAAATTTTGTTTTTGTTTTTAAAGTAATTATATTTGTTACTTATTTTTAACAACATTGGACTTAGTCTTTCTATATGACAATTTCTTTGCCATTATATGCATATTAAAATTTGTCACGTGTTTCGTGGCAAACAACCGAAGTTATGGGTGGCGGTAGTTCGGCATAGAAGTTCGCGGTGCTGTATCAATAAATATTGTAATGCCAAGCATCAATAATGGCTATCTTTCGCTGATTGATTGAGGCACCGAATACGCTGGGGATTGATGGAAACACGAACAGTCTCTCTTTGCATTTTCCTTAGATCAGAAGGACACGTTTGGTCTATAGAAATTTGAGGACCTAGACTATCAACTTGAATACACCGCTTTGTCATATTTATGTTTGTCGACTTTTGCATCATTTATTTTTTTCCACGCCAGTAAGCTTTTCTCTTTGTTATTTTAGTAATGAAAGTTTTTTAATGTGCTGAAGCTCGTCAGAGCCGCAATTCCTTTTTTTATTTTAAATTAAAACCCATTTTTATAATTGTATTTAAAAGTCTTTATTTCTGTTCCATTGCCACTACTCTTCGGTCGGGGAAACGTCTACCAACAATTAAGTTTTAAAGTTTTGGTATTTTTGTCAATAACATGATCTGGGTCATAAATGTGGTAGCAGAGCATTAACCCATTAGTGCCAAATAATTACATCATAAATTAAAAAGTAGTTAAATTTAAAAAGAAGATAAATCGAATAATAAATATTTCCATAATATTAAATATTTTGATAGATAGCAAATAGTATTACATAGTAAATTAATACAATATTTTAATTAAAACTGCAATCACATACAAACAGCAATTAAATAAAGATGACCAAAAAAAGCAAAACCCGTACACAACGTGTATGATCGTTCATGCATTCTGCAATAAGGGAAAACATGTTGACCATAATCAAAGATAAACTTTTGTCTAAATTGCCAGATTCAGAAGTTTCCAAAGCATTAGACACATTAAATAAATTTTAAAAAACTCGTTCAACAACAGTAAAACAAATAACCGAGACATAACGATTCCCATGAGAACTTTTTGCCAAAAACCTCCAACATAACAAAAACTTTAACGGGAGATATTGATTTAGCAAATTTCAAAATCGCTCTTAGCAAATTGGAATTAGAATCCAAACAACTCAATAAAGTTGCAAGAAAATATGTAGAACTAAAAAACTCTTTAAAAAAAATATTACTAATGCAGATTTCCAATTCTCTTCAACATTTGCTCAGCCAGAATACAAAAAACGTTTTTTAGAAATTTCCGGAATTTACAATAGAAAAATCAATAATAGACAAATCAGAAAAATATTCAAATGTCAGTATCACATTCAGAAATATCTAGCCCAATGCTTAAAAAGCATTCAAAAATATGTATATCCCCAACATTAGAAGATAAGTTACTAAAATTGAAAAAGTTCAAATTATATGATCCGAACACATTAATATTTTTTGATAAAATTTGCACCTAAAGCTCAAAGAAATAAGTCCAAATTTAAACAGTTTTTGCTTACATTAGCAGAAAGAGAGAGACAAACTAGCATCAAATTTTTTATATAATGCAGTTGATTACCCACTATTATGCTTACAGCAATTTTGAAATATTCTCCGAATTTTCAATGAAAAACGGAATGTTTCGAAAACAATACTTACAAACAAAAACTTCTCATCATTTGTTCATCCCTCAACGAGAAAATGCAACGCTGTGTTCCTATGTGGATAACCAAATAAAAACGATCAGTTCTTTCAACAATATAATGAAACAAAAAACGTAAAATATATTACACAATCTATTCATCCAAAATATTTACTCTTACTAGGAAATACGGATAGCATTCAAAAGTATGAACAATAAAATCAGGGAAATAGAAATACGGGTACATGAACAATATGGAACACCCATTTTCAACAATCCCACAAATGCTGATGTATTGAAAACATGTAAATACATGCAATATCAACCTCATCTCGGGAATAACTTTTACGGTAATAATTATCGGAATCAAAACAGTCAGGAAATTAGTTATCGTAATTCAAATTAAAATAAAAGGGGCAGTTATTATAATGATGGCATCGTCCCCACCCCAAGGAATATCGAGTGCTCTGGGAGATTGAATATAATCATTTCTCTATGTTTGTATGGGGTGTTGTGGTTATGTTATTTTATTGGAATAAATGTAACTTATTAGCTTGAAAGCAAGGAGTATCGAGTACTCCTGGGGGCGTGAATGTGATCAAACTTCGACAACGATGTACTCTGCCGTAGCGCCGTGACTTGGGCGGGGCCGCGCCTGCCCGCCGTGTTTTTCCGGGGCGTTGACAACCTGAAATTTTTATTATTATTGTTATGTATATTCAATTTACACTGATGGACACAAATTAACGCAACCTCTCATAAATTTAATGTATTTATTTTTATTCATATTTTGCATACCAAAAATAGATTTCGTTTTAAAAATGGGACATTTAAAAAGAAAATGTTTATTAATTGATTCTGAAAAAACTGTTGGGTTAAAAAAACGGAAAATTCAAAAACAAATTAAAATGTGCAAAAAGCTTTTTGTCCTATTTAATAGTAAGTATTTCCACCTCTGTCACGAATCACATCCGTTAAACGTCTTTACACTCTTTGGAAAAGATCTGTAAAAATTCTGAGGAATTATTTCCCATTCATTAAGAACAGCCGTTTCCAACTATTCTATGGTGTTACGACCTGGGATTCGCCATCGTATTCGCCGCTTATGTTAGTCCCAAATGAGTTCGATTGGGTTTAAATCTGGACTTTGAGATGGCCACACAAAGCACTCAATTCCAATCTCATTCAGTCCACAATAAGTGCTCTATGAGGTCTGGCGTTATCCTGCATTAGCAAGAATCTCTCATCGATGTGAGGGGGGCAAATGGCACTAGATGATCTTCGATTACGCCTCGTAAGTACCTTTGTGAAGTTAGAGATCTTCCTCGTAAAACAAACAATTCGGGCGTCCAAGGAAATGCCACCCAAGAACATCAATGACCCATCAGGGAATGCCACCAGAGGAACCATAAAGTATGGGGTGTACCTTTCTACTAAGCGTCTGCGTATGAAATTTCGCCCATCTTAAGATTTGTGGCCAACACTCACCTCGTATGTAATGAGAACTCGTCCCTAATCTTACAATGCCCTATTCACATGTTCCAGCACGAATTAAAGCCTTGCGATTTTCTGATCTGGGTTAAGAAGAAGAGCCGGGCGCCGGGCCCTAAGATTACTTTCATTGAGCTTTCTTCTTACAATCCTGGAGGAAATAGAAACTTTTCCAATTTTTATTATCAGAGATCTTATCTCATTTATCGTAATGTTACGGTTTCGTACTGCCTGATGACGGATGTGTCTATCGTCTCTCTCGCCCTGAAACCTAGGTCGACCCCTGGAATTCTAGTGTGAAGCCTTGTTTCTCTGAAGCGCCGTAGTACACTTCCTATTGTAGTGATTGACTGGAGCGATTGAAAAATATTTAATAATAAGAATAATATCAAATGAAATCAACGAAAGAAAAAGATTAACTGAAAGCGATCTTTAGGCGTAGCAGAATGGAAGGGCATAATGCTACTTTTGTGCAAAATACATAAAGGAAGTAAACAACGCATTATTTACTGCTTATTTTGACTACAATAGCTCGTAATTACCTGTAAGTAATGAGGAAAGATAATGGATTTAATTTGAAACTAAATAAATTGAACGATGCGTTAATTTTTTTCCATCAGGTATTGTATACCATTCTTCGAAATGAAAAATTTGTACCATAGGCTGGATTCGATATGATTAATCGCCAGTATCTCTCATGGTACACATAACATTTCGATAAATATAAATAAACCGTAGTTTAAAGTGAAAAAAAAAAAAAAAGATTTATTGTTGTTGCGATATTTTTGACGAGGATTGTGTTTTAAAAATACATTTTAAAATATACTGTAACATTAAACTTTATAAAATTTTAAATAACAGTCCAGCCGTTCGTTTTATTTGTTTATTTGTTTTTTCTTTTTTTTTAATTAATCCTCCCTTATCGTTTTTAATATGTATATCGTTTTACTATGGGATTTTATCATACGTTAAAAATATATATGAGAAATAAATTTAATAATCTAAAAACTAGAACTTGCCTTTGAATAAATTTAATATGGTTTATCTTGTGTTTGTAACATAATATTTATTAATGATTTGACGTTAGTTAACCCATTCGAGTGAGCAGGTGTTTCCTCATTACTGATCATCACTGGGCCCGGCTATTGATGGTGTTTGTCCTAGGTCAAACGCGTGAATGAGCCAACATAGATATTATCAGCAATTTTCAAACTACTGATTATCCACTCACAGACCGAGCAAGCCGCAAGGTGAACCCCTTAGGTAACGGAAGATTCGTAAAAGTTTAATAATAAGCAAAATGCCACGATGAGAATTTACTTTAAATATACTAAATTAATTAGTGATGCTATAGCAACTGTTCGGCAACCCGAAAAAAGTGAATCAAACCGTGAAATAGAAATAAGGGTATTTCATGTTTTTTGTTGGCGAAAAAAGATACAACTGTTTCTGTAGGTCTTTTCAAACAGCCAATTTCTGGAAAAATAGGAAGTTGAGGGTCAAAGAAACACAAGGTGGAAATGGATGTACATGGCTCTCATCTTTAAATTGTTTCTTTCGGCAGGACAAAATGAAGTTAATTTTTTTTATCTCGACGACTTTGGTCGTCTCCCCTTTTCGATCAAAGGGACCAAATTTAACTCAATATCCAATCGAATAAATCCCAAAAGGACTGGAGAGAGATATTCAACAAACGCGACCAACCTATTATTCAATAAAATTAATTAATTTACTTTTCAACTCCAATAAGCAAAAATTATTAAAAATAAATAAATAATTAAAAATACTTATTATTTCGATGAAAAGTTTATGATAAGTGCATTACAGTCGAAGAAAGTACTTACATTCAGACTATGTTTGTACAACTGAAAGTCTTAAATAAATTATATAATTAAATACTAAAATTTTTGTCAGTTTAAATGATACTTGATGAAGTAGTAAATAACATAATAATAATGACAGCCTGTGCTGCGAGATGGGGGTCGTACTTCTGGAACTGAGGAGATGGCTCTCACTCTCGGATAAGCCGTGGTATTTTCTGGCTGGAACGATCCTTCAATGCCTGTACACCTTTTGGTCGTTGCCTGCAGCGTATATCCGGCGGAATTGCATACGATTTGACACGCTCTATAGGTGGTATGGACCGAGGAAGGCTCAGCTTTCCTCGTATTTACCGACTCTCTGAGCGCCGTTTGGGCTTTACATGATAGGTTCTCTGTGGACCCTTTCGTCGTACACTTGTTAGAAAGGTATGACGAACTGAAGGGCCTCGGAAAAACTATGGTTGTGCTGGTTCCTGGACACATCGGCCTGGAGGGTAACGACGCGGCGGCGAAAGCCGGAACGTCTCACCCTCTCGACCGGACCATAGCAATCAGGCCCTCTGACTCTAAGCGAGCCGAAAAAACAATGATAAGATGGCAGCGTCAGTGGGCGGGATCGCCCGAGAGGCTATTGCGTGTTAAGAGCACGACTTGCAGATGGCCCCACGTGGGCCTGTACTGAAAACAAGGAATAGTCCTTTCCAGATTAAAAATAGATCATACGCGTTTGACACACGTGCACTTGCTCGTGGGCCAACCCCCGCGCACGTGCCCCTTATGCAGAAAAAGATTGTTTGATGTTTCCACATACTTGAGGCGTGTCAAGCCTTGGTTCCTTATAGAGTGCAGGTGGGCATGCCGTCATATATAAAATGGGATCTCGGACACAGTAGCCAGTTTCAGGGTCCCTTGTTCCGCTTTTTAGAGAAATTGGGAATTTTTTTATTGTATATAGTCTTCAAAATATGTGTTTTGTGTGTGTGTATTTATTAGTGTGAATGGGGAGGGGCTGATGGTGAAATATAATCTCCATCGCCCCTCGATCTGTGTGCGTAACTTGAGTCGAAGGCGGAATATTTATAAAAGTATCCCGTTGATCCCAATTAGATTGATTTGTTATTGGGTGCAGATCGATGGAGGAATATTGAATATTTCATCTGCTAAATGGAATGAGCATTCAGTACATAGGCGTGAATATATTTATTCGTGTGAATGCGTATTGAATGTGTGTTGTTATATTTCGCATGATCTCGAGGTTGAAATGACCTACCTGCCCTTGTAATTAAAAAAATAATAATGACAACAAATATCATTACTTGAGTAAGTAAAGAATTTTTGGTATATGCCATCGTCATCATATTATAAGTCATATTTTTTAACATGAATTATTCAATTGTTGTTCAGATAAGTTACCTCAGATAAAAAAAAATATCGTTTGTATTTCAGGTTTATTTTATTTTATTTTTTTAATTGTTTTTTTATTGACCTTGTGTTTCCACATTAGCCATGGGAGTATTTCAGGTTGTTAAGTCGGATTATTAACAATTAAAAATTTCCTTCGTTATTGTTTCTAGAACGCCGTAACCCAGTAAAACGTGCTCTTTTTAACGCAACGACAAGTCAGTGGCAGAACCGGTCCATTCGTTAATAAAGGTGACAACCCAATTAAATCAACTACAGAACTTCATTACGTATTAACATATGTAAAACACGATGTTATTCCCTTCCTATTCTTCTACTGCGGACAATAATTCAATTGTATTCACTAATCTTATTACGCATTGTGATTGTATTACCATTTAAACTCACGTTGAATAAAAGAAATCTATAACCGATTTAGCCATGTAACATTTGTTGTAGTCGATTTTAATCCAATTTATTTTAGCCAAGGTTTTAACTATAAAAAATACCTGTTTTTCAATAATACGTAATTATATATGTGTGGTATTTAGTGACCGTTAGTCAATGATTATTTGGAGAAGGGAAGGAAGTCGGGATAGAAAGACATTTTCATATGGGGAGTCAGCAAAATCGATAACATATATATATATCATCACATTACACAAAACATATAACATATAAAACAATCATCACATTCCATACATCAAACATTTCTACATAGTCTTAATCTTGCACAATTTAGCTTTCCTTTCCCTAATTATCCTCGTCTATATAATCCTGAAAGGATAATCAGGCCGAACTATTGCCCATTTTTTCCCATTGTCGGCTCCTTTCACCTCAAAAAAGCCGACTTCTCATATAAAAATGTCTTTCTATCCCGACTTCTTTCCCCACCCCCTTCAAAATCCAATGTATATAAACATAAAACAGCAATATCTCAGTGGCACTCTCAACACGGCACACAAGAATGACACATCTACACGGAAAACAAACACTTTGAGTGAGTACAAATACTTTGATTGAATCTAAACTTTCTAGAATTGTATAAATTCATTTTTTTTACACATCCTACATGTATTTGATGTATTTGTGAAATGTAAACATTGTTTATCAATCTCAGGCCCTGAAGATGATCATTTTTAAAGATCGAAACGTTGGCACGATAAACAAAATGTTTTTCTAAAACCTATGTCCCACCAGACCGCATCTCACGATCTCCAAATAATCTAAATATATATATATANATGCATTTATTGACTTTATCAATTCTAAAAATTCTGAATTCTACTCAGACGGAATTAATAAGTTACCAACACGTTGGGAGAAATGTATTGAGAGTATGGGAAATTATTTTGATTAAAGAACATTGCTTTAAAGTAACTAGTTTCTTTTTTTTTGTTTAATACCAAAATCCTGCATTATTTTCCGGACAACCCAATAGTAATAGCTTTCCCAGTAAATTAACTCAATGTTGATCCCTTAGAAGTGAAATAGCATGACGCTTTAGCAACTCTATTTGTTACAACGTTTAAAAAGGAAGTCTTTCTTTCAGCATTAATAAATAGAGTACTCGAAGGGAAATGTTGTATCCATTAACAAAAAATTAAAAAAGCTGACAGATCCAGTCTCCTCTTGTCAAGAATATGCAAATATAGACTTAACTATCTCTAAGATATTTTATCTCAAGGATAACTAAGCGGGTTGCTTAAATGGGCTAGTGGGGAAAGGGGGAAAATCGGCCTAGGGATGTTTACACTCAGTTAACGCCCCGGGTTTAGTCCCCAAAGACGTCCTACCCATTAAACACACAAAGTTATTTTCCAAGGATAATCTTCGGTCACTTATTGTCCTGACGGTCAATGAATGTCTCTTGGTACAAGCAATTAACATGGAAATCCAAATGCGTTTATAAGACAACTGATCCTCGCTGTAGCGAAAGACACATAACACATGAATAAAATTCAGACATGGAGCACTATAATGGGACTTGGATGCTCGTAAAGTTAACAAAACAATCATCACTACCTCTTTCCGACTCTAATTAAGAAAAAAGAATTGATTATGGCGTAATGTTTTCTCAAGAAGGAAATAATTATTTCAACATTTAAGAACAATTTTATATACAATAGTTTTATCTACGTTTACATCTGCATCTGTTTGTTTTTTCATGATAATATTTTATTTGCAATCTAATTAAAAAAATAATTTACCCTATAATTTATTTAAATTATAGTTTTTCAAGTAATTTAAACGAAATTACTGTTATAAACGCGAAGTTCAGTTCAAGTAGAATTTAATGTTAGTTTTGGTTAGCCAAGTACGTAAGCACGTTCAGACGGTATTAGGTTTAACCAAGATTAGAAGGGAGTAATATGTTTTTCGGTTAGTACTTATTTTCTTTTTTCTAAATGCGCTTTTCTGGAAATTTCAGTTTAATATGACTAAAACGGATTCGTTTACTGCAAGGAAAATAAAATAAAATATATAAAAACTTCCAACTACATTAAACACTGGACTTTTTTTATTACGAGTGTTTTACATTTCCATCCCTTTTAGTGTACACTTGCAACAATATAATATGGAATATAGGTAATTTTACGTTTCAGATAGACTTCAAAAATTACACTTTCCTTGATTACGTTAAATTTAAATAGCACGGATAATAATGTAAGAAAGAGAAAAATTATTCTCACACACTCTTGTGTACAGGGTCGACGCCGGAGTCTCTCAGGGTAGCGTCCTCGGCCCGCTACTTTACTCTTTATGTACTGCTGATATCCCTTCCCATCCCAACACTACTATCCTAACATACGCTGATGGCGCTGCCATTTTGTCTTCTAACTCCGACCTCGTCATAGCTCCGAAATCTCCAAACACCTATATACATTAAGCAATGGTTCAAAAAATGGCCAATCAAACTAAACACCACCAAGTCCCAAAACATAACCTTCAACTTTCCGTGTGACAACTCATTTTACAGAAATTATGAAGATCATTTTATAACTGTATAAAATTAAACGTAAATTGGACAATTATTTCTATTTAAAAAAACAGGCTAATTTCTGACAAAAACTTTTCTTATTTTATGTATTTTCTTATAGAAATCTATTATATATTTTTATAATACATAAATTGTTTTAAAACTTTTTTCAAATGGTATGTTTATCGTTAAAATCCTTTTAGCCGTTTGTGAATTGTAGCCGTTTCAATCAGGTATTCCAACAACGACTTCTTAAAAATTGGCAGACTTTTAGCGGCTAAAAAATCAATCAATTTAAATTCAGAAAAAAATTTAAATTTAGGGGTCTTTAGTGGTGCTGAAACGAAATTTGATATTAGTTTCACGAAAAAAAATTTATGACATAGTTTACTTCAAAAATATTTTGTTTTTAGAAATTTTATGGTTATTGATAAATTTTGATAGATTTTACTAAATTTTTAATGCTATATACTTAAAAAATGCTGTGAAATGATATGTTCTTATAGTTGATTTGTGTAAATAAAATGCCGAAATAAAAATATTAAAAAACGTAAAATTTTAACGTTCAATTTTTTTTGGCAAAACCAGAGTCTATTTACAAGAAGTTCCCGATACGTGTCCAATATTTTGGAGTGGAGAATAATAAAAAACTGTTTGGTCCAAATCCGTGAAACACCAACCTGGTCGCCACCTTGTTAGTAGTGCTTTGACTAGATAACTTCTCCGCTCGATTTCTTCTCGTATTTTTTTTCTCTTTTAAATAGTTGAATAATAATAAAAATAAATGTATTTTGTTAATACTTACAATACAAATGTCTTTTGTACTACAAAATATTACAAATACAAACTTCATGAACTATGTCTGTCTGTCGGAGTGTTGATTCAGAAGTCTTTAAAACACAAAATTTAAAAATAAAAATACAAATAGAAGTTCCTAATTAAAAGTAGAATTCTTCAATTACAATTTTTCTGTGATTATATGATTGCAGCACGTAACTTACTAAATTTTCCCAGTAGCTACCGATTCAAATAATTCCTATTCAAATGATTAAGAAATTCTTCCCACTCCGATTTTTCTTTTTTTGAAACGCCTTTTACGGTAATATTTACAGATTGGGCATATTGCTATGAAGTGGTACATGTTTTCAATAGCTTCCGTATTGCTCAGTGCTCACTCCTGCCGATCCTGGGGTCTACCCACTGAGTAATTAAGTTACAATAATTCACCCCTAATCTTAAATATTGTGGCCATAAAATACCTACTACGTTTATTATTCATATAATAATGCCCTCCAAGTTGAACATTTAACATTTTATACACAATATTGAATTTGGCTTCACTTCTAGCATTATATAAATTTGTCATAAAACTTAGTTTAACTTTTTCTACTATTTCATTTACATAATTACTATCTTTTTCATAGATATAGTTCACGCCGAAATTGAATTTACAGCCAAGCTCATATCTTTCCATGAACCAGCCGATTTTCTTAGATACAACACAATCTGCTAAATATTTTTAAGAGAGAATCTTTTTTGTATCAATACTTTATTTATATAGCTAATGTGAAGTCGGAAGGTCTTATAAAAGAGGAGTCAATCTGTTTCCAAATAAACCAAATAATCCAGGTAGATCCTATGCCCAGTTTACATGCAGTCGGCTACACCATTATTTTTGACTTTTATAGGTTAACAGTTCCAGGTTCCACAGCTGACAATAATCGTGTAGTTTTTTAATCATGTTTTGTAGTATATGCGACTCGCTTGCTAAGAGGACGATATCTTCAGCATACAACCAGCATCTCACATTGACCTTTCCTACCCAAATTCTTCCCTCTATGAACTCGTGTAAATCATTTAAATGTAGTGAAAAAAACTGCGGTGAAAGGAAGCAGCCTTGTTTTACTCCGGCATTTGTTTGAAAACTTTTGGTCCTGCCATATTTCCTCAAAACTGCGGATTCTGGGACCTTATAATATTTTTGAATTATTTCCACTAATTTGCTCGAGACACCACACCTATATAATTTATAAAGAATAGCATCCCTGTTGGCGAATCAAACGCGCCACGAAAATCGACGAAAAAGATATATACTTTTCTCCTTTTTAACTGCATTTTGATTGTAATTATGTTTAATACATTAAAAATAATATCTATTGTGATATATCCCTTTCTAAACCCAGCTTGATATTGATTTAGTATATTGTTACACTCTACCTGATGTTGTAATCGCTCTAGTATTATCCCAGTAAACAATTTTGTCATTGTATCGGAAAACGAAATGCCTCGATAATTTCTTTGCTAAATTAATATCGCCTCCCTTATTTATGTAGGGGGAAATTATTGATTAACTGAAGCATTCCGGTTTTACAGGATTTTCAGAAATGTGATTTACAGTTTATTTTTAAAATTGTCCGGTGAGTTTTTGAAAAGTTGATATGGTATCCTCTGGTATCTACTCTAATTCTTTCCTAGTAGTAAATGGCTTATCTACATATTCAACTCGCATAAATGGGGATGCGTAAGAAATTTGTAGTGCATCCATTTGTGGATTAAGCAAAGATAAACCTTTTGTCATCATTCACAAGCTTCCAGACGTCTTTGGCACATCTAACTTTTCTGAATCTCTATAAAGAAGAAAAGTATTCACCTTTTGTTTGTTTAATTAACTATTTATATTCATTTATACTTTTAATGTACAGATCTCGCGTTCAAAATTACATCTACTGTACAATTTTGACAAAGCATACTTTTTCCATTTTATTAAAGCTATTTACTATTGAACCATCCTTGCTTTGGCCAGTTCCTATTACAATTTTTATTTACATTTTTAAAATTCCAAGAACATTTATATATCATTATATTTAGTGGTCTGATTGACGGAATTACTTATTTAAATTAATTATTCTTTGTATGTAAGGTCTTGGTTGAAATGAAAAAGTTAGTCACGATAGCTCAAGTGGTTATAGCAGCGGCGTATTGAGCCGAAGGTCGTAGGTTCGAATCCTGCTCGTGACACTAACTCACATACAAAAAATAATTAATTGAAAAAATTTATGTATCATTTGTGTTAGACAATTTACCATTTCTTGTGTATTTGTAGGCATATTTTGCATCATATTCAGTGAAGTTTAATTTGAGCAAAAGTGTTAAAAGGCTCTCAACATTGATTTATTTATTTGGGATTTTAATTTCTAATGCAGTATTCTGTGTACATTTGTTGTCAGTTAAATTTTACGAGCACAACCATGTAATAAATTGTTCGTTAAACTTGTTTTAAATAAAGTTATTCCGGTGTTTTGATAAATTTTCTTCCTAACCATCAAAATTAAATATTTTTTAAAAAACTTATGAATTTTACATTAAAATATGAATGTTGTAATTAATATAACGACAAAATTACATGTACTTAGTTTAAAATAAACTACAAAAAATATGAGTGTCCTGTCTTGACGCTACTCGACGAAAATGATGTAATTTTATGAGCAAACGCATGAAATAAATAGTTTCCTTTATGAGCAAACCGTGTAATAAATTGTTAGTTAATTTCGTTATATCAAAAAATGGTATTCTGGTGTTTTGATCAATTTTCTACCAAACCATTAAAATTAATTTAAAAAAAAATAAAACTAAAGAATTTTCATCTCGGTTAATTTGGTTTATATTAAAATACGTATGTTGTAATTAATATAACGACAATAATACATGTAGTTTGAATAAAAATATGAGTGTCCGGTTCTTTTGTCTTCGACTGTACTCGATGCTACCCGACGAAAATCTGGACAGTGGGGATCGTAGAGCGTAGAGTAGGGTAGCGTTGCATAGCATCGGGCAGATCTGCACGTGGGTAATACGATCTTATGGAAAATTGAACTTTGGATTTGCGACGGGTAGCATCGGGTAGCGTCGCATAGCGTTGCGTCGGGTAAGTGTGTTCCTCGCTTAACGCTTTCACAAAGAATTCTTTATTACTTCCACTTTGTCACCTTCGCCTTCATCCTTCCTCTAAATATTAATTTTTTCCTTTGTTTCTGATAGTCACTCAAAGTTGTTTATATATTTTAATTTTTGTTCTATTCACTCGTTCACAAGAAAGGGGTAATAAAATGACGGTTGTTAATTGTTATGTAAACTTAATTAAATGATGAACAGTCCAACATTCTTCGTTTAATTCTTTTTTTTATTGAAATTAGTTATTTGCAATCATAGAAAATGGTTGAACAGTTCGTAATTTTTTTATATAACAATCCCGAAATTCAGCCAATAAAGCTTCACGATTGGCCCGGGCTCTTACACACCGATATTCGAAAACCCCGCCAAAGTTTACGCATGGATTTTTTTTTCGCTCCCCATTCCCCAAGTTATTGTTCAAAAACTACGATTATTCGCACTCTCGCTAATTTTGTCAAAATAAAGTAATTAAAAAATTTGATAATATTTTGTTTATTCGTACGATTTCGATTTCTTTTAATCATTTTTTAAAAAGTTCAAAATATGCGAGTATTGTATTATTTATTGTATTCTCCATTATCTTATATGAATTTCATTTTATTCATACTAGCTACTAATAAACAATAATCAATAATTGACAGGATTTATGCATTGATGAGAGAGTTTTGGCTGTCATATACCCACACTCGGAAATAACCATTGATGGCAAGTATAGAAAAAGGATTTTCGAAACGCGTAACGGGAGAAAGTGACAACCATACAAATGAAATCCATGAAGAAAGAGAACTGGCGGATGAGTCTGTACAGTACAGGATCCCCTTGAAAATTAATTTTGTATTTTAGATTTAAACTGAATATGTTATTCACCGTTCTCTCTCTCTCTCATAATATAATCGTTCAATCGTAACATTTGTCGATGTGATTTCAATTCTGTTAAGCTTTACATCACACATTGGCAGTGGCAGCTATTTTAATTTAGTAAATCATGTCACACGGGTTGGAGGGTTAACGTCCAACTACACGTTGAGTGTCGCAGAAGAGAGGTTAGAATCACATTACAATACTTTTTGCGCATTATTTTTAATTAAAATTCCATGGGATGGGCCGGGAATTCGAGCCCAGAACCACCGGCATAGCAAGTACGAGTCGGACGCCCTAACCACTCGACCACAGCGGTCCAATTTGTTGACAAATCTTTTATGAGCACAGAATTGTTTATTGAAAACAATTTTATTACTAGGACTATTTTAAAACAAAACTGGTAAGATAATTTAATTATCAAAAATGTCAATTTTCATGATCCATACACATTTACTTAACTTTTATAGGAGATCGCTTTTAACAATGATGAAAAAACTTTTTTTTCGTTTCGTAGATTGTACTGTAAAAATTGATAATTAATATAAATTACAATTAATGAAGGTTTTCAGTTGAGATAAAAAAGTCAATGGGACGAGCGGGATTTGAACTCACGATCTTCGGCTTGATACGCCGCTGCTCTACCACTTGAGCATTCGTGACCTCGATCCACTCGGACACCAACTTCCCACCTCAACCATACCTTTTAAATTTTTCCTCCTTTTCGCCATTTTTTCTAATGTGTAATCAATTCGATTCTCGGCGACAAATGAAATGGCCACGAAGAGCTTTGGTGAAGTATACTTCATATTAATTCATTAAATTCACTAATTTCGTGGTCCGCTTGACCAATTAACGTTTTTTTGTCGAATCCACGTGTGTCAGTACGACTATTTTCTTATCAGCTGTATCAGATCTAAAGCGGTTCAAAGACAGATCCAACTTAATTGGTTTATTAATTAATATGATCTCAATTCTATAAGTTCTTGTGGTTTCGGAGTTTTACTAGTCCGTGGTCGGAACTAGGTCTAATCCGTACAACCACCGAAGTTAGGCTCCAGTTGTTATTGACAAGGATTTTCAGCCCCAACGCGCGCAGTTTTATCTAACCCATTTTTAAATACATTCTTCCCTATTTATATACCATTGACACAAGTAGGGTGAAGAATTCGATATTCCACCATCACAAACAACTACACAAAAACGGGAGGTCCGACGCTTCCTTCTATCACCTGGATAAATTACTTGGTACATAAAGAGTTTGAACGACATCTATTGATTATAGTCAGGATAATGATATTTATAATTAATTCAAATAATATAAAAATCTAGTAAAATTGAGAGTCGATGTGGTACTTAAGATTCTGCCTTCGACGCTCTTGTACTACGAGCATTCTCACGAAATAGTTTACACACATTCTATCACTAAGCATTTTATATACCTTTATAATACAGAAAATACGCATCACAGTACCCAAGGATTCACTGCCGTACTGGCGCACAATTCTCATATCGGGTGGCATTTCTACTCGTTTTTTATATGGAGCCAAGGAAGGGTACCCTTGAATTAATTGTGACACAACAGTTCTCTAGACTCCAACCCGGGCATTGGCCTAAAAAAAGGTTTATGTGTTTTCAATCGCGTATGGCCGATTCTGCGGTTGAGATCTAGAGACCTATCAATTGTGCTGTTGACTGCATTTGTATGATATAATTACCTTTACCTTATTTGAAGACGTATTTTTTATACGAATTTACTGTCGAAATGCTTGAATGTGAAGTAAAATATGCCGAAAAGGTTTTTCAACTGCGCCGATGAAAGAGAAAATATTTTTTCACCTCTGTTTGTCAGTCACCAAAATTTAGTTTATTTCAATTAATTATTCTTTTTATGTAAGGTCTTGGTTGAGATGAAAAAGTTAGCGACATGAGCGGGGCTAGAAGCCGTTCAATACGCCGCTGCTCTAACCATTTGAGCTATCGTGACTTCATCTCTACCAAGACCATACATAAAAAGAATAATTAATTGAAATAAGTAATTTGGCCATTTAGACCACGAAACATAAATGGATTTTATTTTATGCTAACGAATGTTTTTTAATTCTAATAAAGCTACCGATATATTATGGAAAAAAGTAGGCAGTGTACACTGGTTCAGGAAATAATTGCCAGTGAAAAACATTTAAATGTAAAGTAAGTTGTAATGTGAATGTTTTCCTCCAAACTCTAGCACATAGCTAAACAAAAATATATAAATATATTTTAAAAAATGATCCGTTATTAAATTCGATAAATAAATTACATAGCTCAGTAGATGTCGTTAAAATATTTTATTTAAAAATAATAACATAAATTTCTTGAGAGGTAGATTGTGCCATATTTTTAACTTGGCTGCGCAAACGAGTTTGATCGCTAACACATACATACAGTTAACGCTCAGTCAAACTTAAATCTACAAAAGGGATCCGAAACTCTGACAAGAACTGTTTATTGTGTCAACAGAGAAATGAAATTAAACTCATACTAAGTGAGGTGCACTAGTCAAGTAGTACAACTAAGTCAAACATTTCTAAGCCTGGTACGCGTTCACAGGGTTGTAAGCTATAGATAGAATTTTTCATATATTTAAAATTGTTTTACTGTGAAAAAATTAGCACTCTAACATATTATATTCTAATTAAAGAAAATAACTTAAAATGTTAAATAGAGAGGAAAAGGGACGAGGGGAATTTTTCCAATAGAAGTTTCCCATGGCAACTTTACGTATACTGGTCTACTGCAAAAAAAAGTTGTTGTTTATTCTGAAATAATAATGAACGTCAAGTATTTATTATGTGTATATATATATATATATATATATATGTGTGTGTGTGTGTGTGTGTGTGTGTGTGTGTGTTAGATTGACAGAAGCGGATCCAATTTATGAGTCCTTAATGAGTCACAAAACCTAGTGGAACAATACGACGGTATGGGGAACGCGAAGAATATTCATAGAAGGACCATCCGCAAAACTTACAAAAATATTAGAGGAAGGCAACCGCAACCGAACCAGCATTCTGGTTGGACTCCTAACAGGACTTAAGGACAACTTAAGGAGGCACATTCACCGGATAGGAGTACTGACAGAAGAAACAATGTGCAGACACTGCCAGGAAGAGGATGAGACCGCAAAACACATTCTATGTTTCTGTGAGGGTCTATGTAGGTGCAGGTTCTTGCAACTAGGATATGAAAAACCACAAGCAAGCTCCTACACTAAGGAAACGATGGCAAAGCTATGGATTCTGATTAATAACCTGAAGCCGGCCAGTGAGGTACAAATAACAGTGGAGCACAATAGATTTATTCAGGTCGATGTGCAGTAGGCCTTGTGGTCGCCTCTTTTATCCTATATGGACTTATGTTTCCAAAGGACGCCACTTTAAATAGCACTTTTCACCAGGGAGCCAATGTGATATCGTAATGTATATGATAATAATTATATATATCTTAATGAACTGTTTCTTTCCTATGTCCTGATTACATTCCAAATAGCAAAAGCCACCTTTCCTTCCAGCAATGAGAGGTATGCCTATTGGCCGCTCTTTCGCCTCATTTTTACCCTCTTTACAGGGGGGCACCCCGGTGACCCTGGAGTACTTTCTTTCCAGTCAACTGCTTGTTTTGAAACAGTTCTGAAGAAGATGGTTATTATTAAGCTTCCCTTCATATGACAGTTATTGATTGATACCTCCACCCGTAGAGCATAAATAAATGTCGATGGTGGCCTCTTCCTGCCAAGGGACACGCAATATTGGCCATCAGCGTACTAAGAGCCTTCTGATATTGAAAGCCTTTTTTGAAGCACCTGAATCTGCTCCCAACAGACTAGATACTTTACTCCGGCCTTACTTAATGTTACTACAAACACTTTCACCACCTGGTATTCCAGAATAGTGGGAATAGACCACCGGATCAAAAATATTGTTTTTTCGTAGCACAGGCTCAACTTATGATACCATCACCTGATTTAACCTTCATTACGCGCCTTCGAACAGAAGAAAAAAGAAAAGTATTTACTCACCCAGATTGTACTCACCCAAGGTAATTGTTATAATAGTAGTCTTCGAGCTGTTAATAAAGAACACATAAAGCCTGTTTGAAAAGAAAAAAAGTGAAAAATTCTGTTCATATATAAAATATCATAACATATTCGCTAACTATGAATATGCGGTCACTAAATATATTATATTCTGTGCCGTATTAGTAATAATTTTCATGTTAATTCATCATAAATCCGTTATTAACATTGGTACAATATACGTTCTTATAGACACCACCCTTTTTATAATGTTCGGATTCTCTTGGTACTTAACTCACGTATTATTAAAATTCACTTATTTAAAAAAATTCTAATGTAATTAATCTGAAATATATTATTGTTTATAAGGTTATCGCAGAGTGCTTTTGAATTTCTCCTCAATATTAAATCCTATGAACGTTGTAAACGAGGGGGTCTTTGTTCGATCCACGTGTCTTCGGCCACTTGAAGTCCCTGGGGCATGTTCAATTGACGCCTCTATTGATCTTTGACCACTCGTGGAAGAAAGAAAAAAATAAAAAAGAGGTTGATTCACGTACTTCGCATGCCAGCGTGAACGAATGTAATATTACAACGTTTAGCCACACGCCGTGGGAACAAGGCTTTAAGCAGTCTTATTGGCTCATTTCTCGAAAGGAAAAGGTCAGATTTTTTTAGCTCAAGTCCACAAGACATAATCATATGATAAATAATCAATTTTACTATAGTGGTAATATATTTGTAATATATTTCAAATAATTCTGTATAGAAAAAATGTGTGGTAACGAAAGATAATAATTTTATGTTCTTGTGACATTGTATGCACATAATGATATATTATGATGATGTTTATTATCAATTCTCACATTTACTGGAAAAACAAGAAAACTGAACATTAGAGAGACAATCAAAACGATTAAATTACAATAGAAACTGTAAGACAATTCTCTTGTAAAGAGAAAATATGAAATTATTAAAGGATTTACAAGAGCGATCAAATCATTTTAGCCATGATAACTTTAACTTAAATAATTATTCTCATTATAACCGTCGCTTTTCAGACCTGTTATATTATTCTGAAGACTGTGTAAAAGTAAAAATTTTAAATTGTTATAATAGGTGTTTTTCAAGTTTCTTGGTTAGAATTTGGTGAAGAACTTTTGTTGCATGTTTTACTTGCCTACAGAGAATATATTCAATTGCCAATATACACAAAATTATGTGGGAGGTTTAA
The DNA here is from genome assembly GCF_000648675.2 of Cimex lectularius. Lineage (NCBI taxonomy): Eukaryota > Metazoa > Arthropoda > Insecta > Hemiptera > Cimicidae > Cimex > Cimex lectularius. The sequence continues at coordinate 463,457 of NW_019392824.1, read as the reverse complement.
AAATCAACAAATAGCTTAGTTCATCGCCGGCCCTCCGCTCGTAGATGTTTTTTTTCTTCTCTTTCTCTTTTTTTAATAGAGAGAAAAAATGTATTTGAGCATTTATGTTATATAATTTTTGGTTATTTATTTATACTTTATCACCAGACCAATTGTAGCAAGCCTTTTGCAGTAATTACAGGGACAAAAGGAGGTTTGCTTTCTTGAGGATTTTTTTAAACCTCTTATTATAATGAAGTTTACATCTTGTGAAGAAATTAAGCTATATATGCAGATTAATATATAAGTAATTATTTATACCTAACCGTATTCATTCCTATAAGTCATATTGTATGTAAATTTATGGATCATTTCGTGCTAACCACTAAATTTCATAAATTTAAAAGTTTCGTTCTAATCCGTATGTCGAAATCGGGTTAAGTAGTGTCGTATAAAGTGATTGTTTATTGTTGATATGTGTGATTCTTTTGAAAATAATTTGTTTAGTAGTCCAAAGCGTCTGTTTAATTATTGTCTTTTAGTCGTGTTCCAGATAGGAACGCAAGGTAGCATCCACAGTCAGTTTTTTGGATAGGAGAATGTATGTAAAATTAATGGGCATTCCCCAAGACCTTTTCCCAGATCTCTAGTTCAGCTTTTGACCTAAAGATTCCACAACCCAGCAGGTGTTTTCCGTTGTGAATATTGCCTTCTCGGAGCTAGATGCCATTGGGCAGTCTGGTCGGGCCAATGATGTACCTCATCTTTGCCTCAGATATCCTGACTTCACCCTCCACTCTCCTAGCTTCCTTTGCCGATGACACAGCTGAGCCATCCTCAGATTATGATCCAGTAATTGCTTCTGGCTCCAGGGAAACGTCTTAATAAGAGCAAATTCTGGCGCCTTAAGACAAATGGAAATAGATTAGTGTGGGGGATCAATCGGTTGGGAAGGATTTTCTCAAATATTTTTGAGAAGAGAGGAAGTAAACAGATTGGACTGTAGGAAAAAGCTTTATGGAAGGATATGTCTGGTTTTCGAAAAAGCATTGTTTTGGAGTATCACCAAAAATTGTATCTAAAATTAGAAATGCTAGAAACCTTTAAGACATCATGCATGTACAATTGTATTATACTTCGTAGTACAAGTACTTGAGTCTACTGGGGTTAATGTTTGATATTGGAACAAAGGGATCAGCGTCTATTAAAAATTTGGTATAGGTCACTCATGTGGGTTAAGTCTGTTGAACATTTATTTTACACGTTATTCATCAATAATTCTAAGTTAATGACATTTTTGACCAATTTACTTCTCTGTCATTAATTATGGCATGATAGTCTAGTTTAGGACGCCGTTAGTGAAGAGAATTTTTCAATCTACAATTAGACTGTTTCTTTTTTTAATATTTCAATATTTCGTCATATAAATATCTCAACCTGCAGCAATCACGCTGGCCCGGTATTACGGTTTAACAATAAAAAAAATACATGTTCCATAATTGTTTTTAACTTTACAATATCATTTATGATGTTAACAAGTGTAGGACTCAGAACGGGCCCCTGTGTCATTCAATTCTGACAGTGAACTGTTACAGCCTATATAGAATTTCCTATACATGAGTTAATTACTGATTGAGTGTAAAGAGTAATTACACCCCTATTCTTGGTTTCATTTTATATTTGAACAATAAGGAAATGAGCGGCGTGGTTTCATGGAGAGAGCAGCTGGACAGACGATCACCCAGTCAGAGGACAATACTTACATAAGATGCTTTGTGAACATCACCAACACTATGATTTTAATTAAAAAGTTTAATGTATGTGGAATTTAGCTTTGTTGAGAGAATCGTAAATTCTAATACTTACTCAGGACATTATTTAAAATAGTTCAAACAGAAAAACTTGAACGATCGATAAATTTATTCCAAGTGAAAAAATGCTTTCGTAAAATTTCAGATTCATCTTGGTTTTGGAACGATTAATTAAAAGAAACGTCCTTTTTAATTTTTTCTAAGATTACTTAATGCACACGCTTTTAGCGTTAGAGCGATGAAAACATACCTCAGGATTTCTTTTGAAAACAGCCTCCTGGGATAAAAGTGCTTTATTCACGGCCAACCGCAAATCGATCGTACACCACAAAAAGAGGACAAAGATTTTTTTCTCAAATAATACTAAAGAAAAATTCAAAATCGAAAGTTAAATTTTTCTAAAAATGTTATAAAATTAGGTTTCTTTTGCCTGCATAGTCTTGACTGTTAATTGTCGTACTTTAAATTATAAATGTAAAACGATCATGGCATATTTTATGAAAATAGAAGTTATTTATTCACCTATTTTGTGAATATACAAGCATGGAAATTTAAAAACGTGCCAGTTTCTATAGCTTACTTAACATTTTACATAGTCATTTGTGACTTAAAGTCCATTCAAGGCGCTCGTGCAAGACGTTGGAGTAAACTATTCATGCTTTTTAATTATCTGATTATGTATCGTCATAATATATTGTCGATAATATACCTCTGGCCAAATTATAGAGTGACGATCAAGCTGGATCTAAAAAGTCAACAATAGCACGTCGAAAATTTTACAAATTGTACAGATTTCTCTTAAATAGGTTAATTTTAAGTGGTATGTTAAACCTAGAGGTTTTGATCCGTTAATTTGTACCCAATTTAATTGCTTAATTTTTACCACAAGTTGTATAAACAACTATTAATATGTACGAAATTATGGCAAAGTTGATCGTTTGATCTAGTAAATTAGTAATTATAGAACCGTTTTGCGTAACAGCACAGACACGTGCAAAAAACTAAAATTTGAATTGATATTCACTAGGTTCTACTTTTAATTGGGTCTGTGTAGATGTAAATAAAAGGTTGACTGGAGCTGAAGAAAAATGGTTCTTATAAATTAAACAATTATTTAAGGACTATTTTGCTTAATTTAATCATAGCAACTTTAGAAGAGATATGAGTAACCGTGTCCAGTATTTTACACGTTTTTGCTACTCAACTTCATTAAAACCATTACACTGCTTTCAGAGAGCTAATAAATTCAGGTTTGAGAGGACACCTCAAAAGCCTCCATAAACTATGTAAATAAATGAAGCGGTATTGCCTCCGAATATCCTACTAAAAGTGTCCGATTAAAAGTGTAAAACAACGTAAAAAATATTTTTCCAGTTGCTTACACACTGTAAATTGTTTCAATTAATTAATCTTTTTATGTAAGGTTTTGGTTGAATATGAAAAAGGTAGTGTCACGAGCGGTGGTGTCCGAGTGGATCGAAATCACGATAGCTCAAGTGGTAGAGTAGCGGCGTATTTAGCCGAAAGTCGTGGGTTCAAATCCCGCTCGTGACACTAACTTTTTCATTTTCACCTTACATAAAAAGATTAATTAATTGAAAGAAGTAATTTGGTAATCAGTAATCAAAGAACTCTTATAAATAGTAGGAGTTATTATTATTATGATGATTATTAATTTTTAAGGGAGTGTTAACAGTTAAGGTCATTTCACACTCTGACATTTAAACCTTCTATCTTAAATTAGCTGTATCCCTTCTGAGTGCTATACAGCTCTGACCCCAAACATAATAGTAGGAGTTATTTACATTTTATTTATTTTAAACTACTCTCGCCGGGTTTTTTATTTGTTTGTACGTGTCGACACCTCATCAAGTACTCTACCGCGCAAAAGCCTTGAACAAATGTTTATATAAGGATTTTGAGCGAATGAGTACACATGGTGTCGAAATGTTAAAATAAAAAAAATAAAAATCTTGGAGCAGTTTGAAAATAATAATATACAGATATATCCTACTACTGATTGATAATAACTCAGCAACAAAAAAGAAAAGAGAGGGAAAATACGATCATACCTATTTTACTTTATAAAGACTTTGTAATTTATCAGCAGATACTTGGGAATCTTCAGTTGGCCCTTTCAATTATTCTAAGATTGTTTCTTAAGAGTGAGAGTAGTTAGAAAGCTTAAGTAAAAGACCCCCAATTCGCTTAGAATCTTATGTGTCATTGTTGTCTTCTGATTTAATTTGACATAAATTGCTTAAATGCGGATTTTCTCATGTCTATTGCAGTCTCTAAGCCTATAAATCTGTTAGGCACCCCTTGCTTAGCGAGTTTATTCCCCTTTTCGCTTCCATTAATTTAATTTTGCCTTGGAGCCCATGTTAGCAATGCTCGGTTATTCCTGACCAGAGATTGTAGGCTGATAGATCATTATTGTACTAATAGTATAGTATATAAAATTAGTTATTATATACTTAATAAATTACAATAGACAAACATCTAGTGGTCATTGCCGGCCCTCTGCTCACTGAACGGAATATTATAAGGGTTTTTCACACATCTTATTCGCGGTCTTTGTCATATTTTTTCCCTCTTAACTTAATAACCTCGCGTTGTTATCTCAGGTTACAAATACTAATAATAGAACATAGAAGAAATATATTCATACAAACACAAAACACATGGTTTCATGCTCCTTGACCCCCTACAAGAAGGGACTGAGGTCGAAAACCCGGTTAGTGCGTCGAGAAACCCCATGTGAAAACACCCAATGACCGGAGCACCCCAAAACCTCACCTCGACCCCCCCCCCTCAGGAGTCGTGGTACTGGATTTTTTGACAATACCAGTAACCAGTATCCTTTCACTTCCCAAAACGAGAACAGGATTTCACAATCACTCCTGAGTATTCGATATTCCTTGGGGATTGGGTAGTTCCCTCATTCATGTTAATAATTTACATTCAGATCAACACATACTGTATTTATGAGGTAGTTGTACCCAACACTTTCTCTTTTTATCTTTTAAAGTAGTCATTAATATTTTCTCTTTTGCTGGGATTTGTCTGCTTCCTTTCACGCGGCTATGTCTACAATTCTCCTAGTTCAGTATGTTTCAGTATTCATCAGAGCACACTTCTTTTTTGCTAACAGCACTAGCGGTACACCAAGTTTGGGGTGCCTTGTATAATTTCATTATCCCTAGATTCGATAGTAATTTGGTAGCCAATTCATAGAGGTGTTGTACGGTTATTAATTGATCAACCCCCAATTTCAAGTACGGGTGCCTTAATCAAATTGTCTTGTGTTAAATCAGTGCGGTAGTAAATCGAATTCGTTCTATAAATTACTAAATCATTTCAAAAATTTAATAGTAATATATATTCTTGTTGAAAATGGACAATAAAACGCATGCTGCATTGATGTGTCAGCCTGTTTTATTAAATAATACACTAACAATCAAAAAAAGTAAACACCCTTGTTTTTAAGAAAATACTTGCATTCGTTATAATTTTTATTTTTTGTTTTACTTGAAATTTTTAAAGAAAAATATAATATCTAGCTAAATAATAAAAAAAGTAAAACAATTTTACCAAAAATGTTGCTATGGATACAATGAAGAAAATGAGTCATTTTTATGTAAGGTTTTATGTAAGGAAAAAGTTAGTGCCACGAGCGGGATTCGAACACACGACTTTCGGCTAAAACGCGGCTGCTCTACCCCTTGAACTATCGTGTCTTCGATCCACTCGGACACCAATTCCCCATCTCAACCTACAATCTTTTGAATTTTACCTCCTTTTTGCCATTTTTCAAATGTCGTGTAATCAGGATTCGATTCTCGGCGACATATGAAGTGGCCACGGAAAGCTGTTAGTGAAGTTTCCTTCGTCGTACTTATTATATCCATTATATTTTGTGGTCTATTGACCAAATTACTTCTTTCAATTAATTAATCCTTTTTATTTAAGGTTTTGGTTGAAATGAAAAAGTTAGTGCCATGAGCGGAATTCGATCCACACCAACGATCCTAGCTGTGTGGGGCCTTGCATTGTCATGCATAAAAATTAAACCGTCGCCAATTAGTGGCATGTAAGCAACAACTCCTTCGGATAACAAACTTTCAATTCGGTTGACTCTTCCATCTTTCAACAATTCAATCTAGCCAACTTGAAACCATCACTCAAACAAATTTGAAACTTAAAAATGGTACAACATAGAAAATTCGTGTTACAAAATCCAATTGTAAAAAAGCGGAACATTTTATCTGTGCTTTATTCACCTTTAATCCTTTAAAACGGACCAAATATTGCTGTAAGATAATCAATCGAGAATTATTTAAGTGATAATTAATAATATTAATGGTGGCCATTTTTCCTCTCAGTGTAGATTTTTGATTAAAAGATAAAAAGGCCTCGTTTATTTTTAAAAAATAATACCATTAAATTTTACGGTATTTTAATAATTACATTTGCCATTACACTTTACAATCTATTACCAAAAGCGTTACTTTTTACAGAATCTGCATAATTTCCCAATATCACGGATCATTAGTTTGCGAAGGACCATCATTCTATATTGATTTTATACCACACTTCTTTATTATTTCCGCTGTTTGATCATCAGATTGTTTTAGAAGAAGACAGAATTTATTGAAATTAGTGTGTTATTGAAAAACATACGTTGGATTTTCGCACTAAACGACTTTATCCAACAGTTACCAAACAATAAGGGAGGGAAAGCGGCTTAAGGACGAGGAATCACAGTGCTTAATAGGGGTTGTCCGGTCTTTGCGTGTGAAACGCTACACAAAACATCTCGTTCTTGTTAGAGAGATCTTCACCAGAGTTCAATCCGTTTCTCGTTAATTACACACAAGGAAATAACGCGTCCGAACTCTCAGGCTTCTTTGATTAACTGCTCTAACAAGCGCACTAAGTAGGCTAATTCCCAGGTGCCCAACTAGAGCAGACCTGATTGAAAATAGAGAAACAAATGTACCATTTATATCGCATGTAAAACTTCCTGAATCGATTTGCAGACGGTAAAAACGACAGTGCAACTCCCATATATCATGGAATAAGTAAGATTTCACAGATGCCTGGGTCCTTTTTTCCTGCAGTTTCGCCCGAAAAGAAATACCCGTATGTAGTTTGATCGAGGCCTTCGGTGGAAAACCCAGGACATATTTCAACCTCTGACATGCCCATGCCCGGCTGTTTGCCGTTTCCATTCTAAAGCCCCTTTCCATGGCCCTTGTTTATGTTTCATTTAACTTGTTTTTTTCCAATAATTCATTTTCATTTGTATTTTTTCAGTTAGGAAATGAACTAATCCCAGTATGTCTCACAGCAAGTTGTCTTGTTAAATGAATGAAAATCAGCTTAATGAATGTTTAATAAAAAAAATTAACCAACGGACAATTTACATATATATTCAGCATATAACAATGTATAATCTGTTAAGTAATTGGCAACATACGCGTAAGTTGCAAATAGCTACAAGATAAAATGTTTCTGTTTTATTTTAAAAACACTACCATCCCGGTAGTTGATATGACCTCTGAGAGTGCAATCCCCAGTTTATAAAAAAAAAGTGGAGACTCGAAAACACTTTTGGGGACCAATGTAGGCACGTGATTAGTGTGTTAGACTCTCGGCTCGTCGGCCTTTATTTTACAAACAAAAAAACAATAAACATAAGCATATACCGTCAAAGTCTACTCTGGCGAAAACGCAAGATCATAAAGCCATTAAAGAAATCTCTCTCTACTTACTGAGCTCAAATAGAGTTTTCTTACCAGTTGCCATTTCTAAGTTTTAACGTTTCGTCTGTACATAAATATGGTACATCGTTTTGCTGCTTACATATTTATGTATGAATTTATTTAATTCTCAACCTAAATTCTGATATTTTTTAAAATAAATATTTATTTCCGTAATGTAAAACATTTTTTTTCTCTAAGCCTTCTCAGTTGTTATTTTTTAATATTGTTTTTGTTTTTAAAATGTAATTTGTCTAAAGAGAGGAGAAAGGTTATTTGTCAAGAAGAAACGTACTAATTTTCTTCCTTTTTTTGTAGTTCAATTAAAATAAATTAAATAATGATTGGAAAACCTAAAGCCATAAAATTAACTTGACATGTGCCAACAGCGTATTTCCTTACTTAGAAAGGAAGTAAAATTTTAAAACAATATTGGGTTTACACACTAAAATAGGTAAGAAAAGAAATTTATTTTTATCAAGGCCTACTTCAAAATAAGAAAAAAAAATTCGAAGTCATGAACAAGACAAGGAAATGACTGTTTCCGCCGTTCCGTTCCTTGTGTATATAACTTCATAGGAAATATGTAACTTGAGTTAAAATGTTCACTGCCTGTTCCTCGAATAACGCAGATTATTATAAAGTCGTTTATAACCCCTCTTTTGAAAAGGGGTTAGTCAAGTATTTATTCTACTGCACTTTCAAGGTGTACTTTGTGTTTGTAATGAAATATTTGAGAAAAAAATAGATCGTTCCAAGCACGAACAAATTGAGATACACATATAGCATCAAACATGTATTTACTCCCCTTGTATACACCCAAGTTGATAAATTAAAGTTTTTAAATGGTTGTTATAATTATTTATACATGAACGTTGAACCTGTTTAACAGTTGGTAATTAAAAAAGAGTCTAATTGTAACAGATGTCAACGAGCATAAAAATGTACTTTTAAATTATTCATGAGTTCGATAACGAACAAGGTTTGACCCTGGTGGCTGCGGACAAAAATTAAATGAAGTTCTGGTTGGTTTGAAATTTCCCAGTTTCTAACTGAGGCGTTTTACAGTGGATAATGTTATTAAGTTCATTTCCGTTAGACAAAATGTTTTAACACAATAAAATCTAAAATTGTAGTTAAACAGAAAAAATTTCATTATATTTAAATGGAAGAAGAAAATTTAGCTAAACGTTTCAGTAATACCGATTATTATATCAGCATGCTTATGGGATTTTAATTCTCGAAATCAAATGTATACCTGAAAGAGGTATGTGTAGGATAATGGGGATCACCACATAACATTCAGTAGTTAGGATAAGACAATGTAAGGGATAAATACATTTTGCAGTGTGGTTTCGCCTTTATTTACAAAAGCTAAAATTTTGGTTTGAGAAAGTTAGTAAGTAAAAATCATCCTTTATCACCCATCAGACATACCTAACTACTACTAGTAACTAATAATGGGACCGCGGTGGTCGAATGGTTAGGGCGTCCAACTCTTAATTACGACGCTAGCGGTCCTGGGTTCGAATCCCGCATTGTGAATGTGGATAAATTATTGTAAACTGGTTTGACACATTTTTTTTTATTTTCTCCTGTTTCTTTCTTTCAGAAAAGAACGTGGATTTTTTTAACATAATATAAATGTTTATTTATTACGACTTTAATTTTGCTTTCATTGCCAACACAATTTGTATTATATTTAACGATAATTATTTGTTTTTACAAGTATTCAATATTTATTTATAAACTTCATTTACTATGGGGGTCTAAGAACTCGGGATCACTGATTTCAATTGAACTTCTTGTGGCGATTATTTCAAAATATGCAAAATCTGTTTTTTAATAACTAACTATAAACTATATTTATATAATTATAAACCTTGCATTAAAAGCCCAACAAAGGCAAAAAACATATTTTGCATATTTTGAAATAATTTGTAAAAACAATACAATGCATTTTTTCCCTTGTTTTTTATCTAGGATAAAAATATACAGGGTCATACGAAATGAGATTAGATATCCAAAAGGTTATAACCAGAAGACGCTATTAGTAATTGATAGTTGATTCGCTCTACGGCTTTTTCTACCCTATATCTAGTGTTCCAATTCATACCTGGACTTTGACCGAAGTTATTGCAATGGGGCGTCAGTGGCCGCAACGGTTTAAGCATTGACACAGCGCTTATCACTGTAAGGTAAAGGTCCCAGGTTCGAATCCAACCATTGGCCCTGTATTCAACCCCGACATACTTACAAATGGCCTTTTTTCAAAAACGCCAGCACTCCGAGGGTTCATATAAACCCGTAGTTCAAATATCCTCGCAAAAAACAATAAATCTCTTTGACGTACCATATATATCTGAAATTTTTCAAAAGGTGCAATTTCGTTATAATAAGAGATTTAAAAAAATCCTCGTTTTGTTCTTGTAATTACAGCAAAAGGCCTGCTATAAGTATGATAAAGATTATATAAAAACAAAAATGTATATCTATATGTACTCAACTAAATTCTATATTCTTCCATTTAAAAAGAGAGAAAAAGAAGTATCTACGCGCGGAGGGCCGGCGATGAACTAAGCTATTTGCTGGCCTCTAAGCCTCCCACATAATACTGTATATACTGGCAATATAGTGTATACACTGGGAATTCAATATTTTTTCTCTAGGCAAGCAAAACGTGCAATAAAAAGATCTTCACCAAATTTTATCAGTAAATTCATATAACTTCGTAGTTGAAATACCCTTCTTAAAAATTAATTAATAAATAAATGTATATATATTACAACTGTTTGAATGTTTTCTCTTCTTCCAGATTAAGTCAACAATATTTATATTCTGTGCCATTATTAGATAGAAAAGCAAGGATAGAAAAACCTTCACAAATATTATTTTTTATCTCCTGTTAAGTTAGACTAATGTAAGTTTATGCAATTAAATGTGATTCATAGTGTTCTCGACTAATGTAAACAATGTAAACATACGTTCAGATAGTGATTTTAAAGTTATCACCATTTGTATGGGTTTGAGAGAAAAAAAAATTTAGCAGCATTTCGAAGGAGATCAATTTATGCAAATATATATATGTATATATATTTGAAAGCAGAGACCGAATATCGACCTTGTTTCTTGCTAAAATAAATATATATATTTTGATCAATTTTGCTACGTTACTCGGGCTGAAAATAATTATGTATTGTATTTCAATACAAGCTCAGTTTGCTTGCCCTCAGATGAATTATATTCGTGCTTTAGTGAAGTAGGTTAAAATAATGGAAAGCCAATATTTGTTCTCTCTACCCCAAAAACCCACTGAATTCATATTTTTAGGAAAACCAAAAAATAAAGCCTTGGCCTACTAGCTTTTTCGAACGTTTAAGAAATAGTGAACGCTTTGCAATGACTCCACCGTTCTACACGAAATTTTACAATAATTTTAAATGCCATAAACTACACTTTAGTCTTTGTACATCTATTAGAACAGTGAATATAAATTAAAACATTTGAAGAGGTTTTCTTCATTTCATCCTTATTTTTCTCACTTAAAATGAAATAACAACAAAAAATATTATTGGAAAATAAAAGATGGAACATCATGTTTTGAACGGTTGTAATAACTTAAATTGATTTATAACTTTTATGTAAACTTATTTTTCATCTCAACCACACTTTACACAAAAATTGTAAACCAATTTAAATCCTTACTTTGGATAATTAGGACCACCTAAAATGCATACGGGTTGTAATAACGTTCAATTTGGATAAAATCCAAAGATGTGAATTTTAAATGAAAGTCGGACGAAATTCAGAGTGTAAAATATCACCCCCGGCGAATCCAAGTAAAACATGTCTTTTTTTGTATAAAAAATATGTATAACAGTTTTAAAGAGACTATTTTACTGGAACTGTGTTTTGGTTTTATAATTTTTTACATAACTTATTTCATTTAATACACTTTTACATTTTAAAAAATCATTTGAAAAACACACCTGAAAAATTTTACATTAATTCTCAAGATATTTTATTTTCGGCTCATCTTTCTACCATTGGTAAAACGATCGTCTAATATTTTCCGACCTAATATCCCAAAAATTCCGTTGAAATCGGCGATTGCTAGTCCGTAGCCCACCCTTTGTTATACAGACATTTTTCTTGGTCGGAAAATATTCTGTGGTGTAATTATTTGTTAATTTTAGGCTTTCGGATTCATTAGCTAATCATGAACAGCATCCAAATAATAAGTAACTTGTTTATTTCATATCTACATATTTCTAAAAATCTGGATATACTCAAATAAGGTCACTTAAAACAAAAGATAAGTTTTGAGGGGTAGAAAACTGAATTATTATTGGTAAGTCACTGAAAAAAATTTAATTTTACCTGTCAAACGATCGTATATATGAACTAAATAAATATGGGACATGTGTATTATTAAAAAAGGTTTAGCTTGAAACATTTACATATTTCGGAGAAAAAGAAAATACAAAGCTTTATGAAAGAGTTGTGTTTTTAACATTAATTTTAATATTAAACAACGTTCCACAAAGGGTCACCCCAAGCCCACATCCTAGAGAAAAACGTAATTATGTTTCCTACTAAGCAGGAGGGATGTAATTTTAAATTAGAAATAAATTGGATATTAATTATAACCTAATATGTTTGATGTAATTCAGAAAACATTTGTCATAAAGAAAAATCAATATTTAAACAAGCGAATTCTGTGATTTTAGCACTGAATGAAAACAATCACAATTATTATTGTAGAAAACGCTAGTAGAAGTCAATACGGGTGTATTTTTGGTATGAAATAATTCCTAGTTTAAACACCGTTCTGAAAATATTACTCTCGTCTGTTACATTCTAAAGTTGTCTGTATAAATACTCTGATATCGAACTTTTCAATGAAAGATGGAGAAAGTTATTTCTATGTTTATTCAAGAGTTTTTAGAGGCTTCGTTTTAATAACATATTTTTAATCTACAAGAGATTTGCCAAACGCGGCAATATAAAGGCGATTTTTAATATCGAGAAACCGAGGTAATGTTCATTGTGGCATTATTAACTATGGTTTTTATAAATCATAAATATCAGCTAATCTAAAGTGATGAACATAGAGTCTATTTCGAGCCGTTATCTCCTTTACGACAAGGTGTACGCTCAAACACATATTTTATGGTTCACACCCACTTTGAATTTATTCTTGCAAAAATAATATTCGTATTTATTTAGAAATCGTGAGATGCGGTCTGGTGTGATGTAGGTTTCAGAAAAACATTTTCTTTATCGTGCCAACGTTTCGATCTTTATTGAGATCATCTTCAGTGCTCAAAGTGGACACTCTCGACAAGACACGCAAGAATGGCACAATTACACAGAAGACAAACACTTTGAGCCCTGAAGATGATCTCAATAAAGATCGAAACATTGGCACGATAAAGAAAATGTTTTTCTGAAACCTACATCACACCAGACCGCATCTCACGATTTCTAAATAAATATCGATTAACTGTCACTAATCACCACACAATATTCGTATTATTAATTTTTATTTTTAGTCCTTCTATATACATAAAGATAGAAGTAACTAAAATAATTGACACACCATGTCCACCCCTCTAGAGAAAAAAGAATAATGTTTGGGTGTATTCCAGGCTTTGGATAGGGGTTTATAAACTTTTTGCTTCCTGGTAACTCCTTACTGCCATATTTTTGAATCATATTTAATCTGTGAAATGCAACTTGCCTCAAAGGACAATATTGTTCGTTTTATTTTACTTTTTAAAAACGTAGATTTAGAATGAAAATAAATATTTTTATACTACAAATTATGATTAGGTAAGTTAGTAAAATCCAAACTTTGATTTAATTGTTTTACGCATCAAAAAATATAAAATTTATTTATAATTTCTAATAGTTATGATCAAAATTACTATTTTGTTGTAGTTTTTCTTTTCTTTCATCAATTAAATGTAATAAAATAATGGTGATGTAGTTATTAGAAAAATAAACACTCCTTTAATAGGGATACTTCTGAAAGGAAAAAATGAACTTAAGTTGATATTTAAGTATATGCAAATTTATGGCAAACGAATGTTCAGTTTAGTTTTCAAATTAAGGAAAAATAGATATTTCCTAATTTTACTTGATTAGCCCTAAAAAAATCGAATGCTTAAAAATTTTCCATAATATAATTATTTGTCAAGTGCAGGTGGAAAGAGTAATCCTCAATCATTTTTTCAAATTTCAATTAATTATTCTTTTTATCTAAGGTCTTTATAGAGATAAAAAGAATAACTTATTGAAATAATTATTATGTCAATTATGACCGGTAAATATATATGAATTTTTTCACAGTTCATACGTCAAGTTGAAATTACCAGTGATGAAAAGGAGACATGAGAGTTCTATCAAAGGACTTTTTATTCCATTTCAGAAACTCAATACATGTAAAATATGCGACTCTTTTTACATTCCCGTTTGAGTGATTTGACACATCGTGCAGCATAAAAGGTGAAGCCAACAAAATTAGCAATTTCCATTCACCTTTCCCACATTTCAAAGCAGATTTATCCTCTTTCTCTTTAATAAAAAGAACGACACAAGTGTCCTTTGATGTCGGCTCCTTTTCTTCTTATCACGATACATTTGAAAATATCTGCCCACAGTAGGAGGGATAAGAAAGGGATGGAATGGAGAAGCAAGAGTGGAGACGGCAGATCGGATCGTGCTTTTAAATGGAGAGTTTTGGAGACAACCGGAAGATAAAAACGAGAGAAGGAGAGAGAGCCATCAACTTGACTACCTTCTTAGCTCTAAAACTGGTTTTTTCCGTTGTTTGCTTTTTAACGTATGTATATGTATTGTTATTGTGCATTGTTTTTATTTTTCATTGTTAAGTTAATAATTATTATTTTACATATACATATACATACACAGGGTGACTGGCAATAAGTGTCGAAAAAGGTGTTTCTACCCAACATACGTAACATCCTATAAACCCCTGTCCAAATCTCAACGGTAAAGAAGAAATTTCAGGTTCTGGGTGTTTTTTTTTTTTTCATTTTTGAACATAGGTCTACTAAATCGCTTATAAACTTCAGAATTACTCACTGTAGAAAAATGTGGTTAAAAGAACTTTATATTTGCTGTTAGGAAACCTATTTACATTGCAGAATTGGTGAAAAAAGTCTTCAAGAAAAATTCAGAAAAAACAAAAATGTTAAAATTAGAATTTTTTTTAAATGTTGGATTGGCAACTGTTAGTAACTACAAACTCCTGGAGCTTCCATTCTATTCGCTTCTAGAAGTATACCCACCTTCTTGAATTGCCCTTCTGGAAGAGCCAAAAATTTTGTTGAAAAAAACTAGTTTCGATGAAGGGGGCATGTTCAATTTTTCTAGGAAATCCGTCTGTCTCTTGAGCTTCGTGTCAGTTGTTTAATGTTCAATTCAATCAATTCGCTTTATGGCATCAGCTGATAACATCCTCAAGTTGGTGATTTAAATTATGTCCTTGTTTTCTAGTGCACATCTTGCTGATATGCATTTCATTTACGGTTACAGCAACGGTACTGCTACTACTGCAATGGGAGAATACCGAGCTCGTTTTTCACATTGAGAAGATCCAGCAGATCGCACCTTCCAATGACTTCATCAAAGGCTGAGGGAAACTGGTTCTTTTACTCGAAGAAAGAGGGAAAACTCTCAGTAAATGGATGCAGAAGAGGAAATTTTGCATTCTGTTAATCGTGGTCCTGAAACCAGTACACGTACGTCATACATAGACCTTGGTTTTTCACAATAGAGAAGGTGGAATACCTTCCGTCGGGAAGGATTGTACCTTACCATTTTACGAGGGTGATTGATGTAGATTAGGAAAACATCAACTCACTGCTGATGATCATTTCGTTCCAAACGTTGCACCCTCTTCGGCACAAACTGATTGATTTGAACATTAAAGAACTGACCAAAACTCAAGTGCCAGACGGATTTCCTGGAAAAATTGAACGTGCCCCCTTCATCGACTCCAATTTTTTCAACAAAATGCAAACTTTTTGGGCATACCAGAAGCGCAATCGAAAAAGGTGGGTATACCGCTAAAAGCTAATTGAATGTAGAACTTTTGAAGGAATTTGCAAAGCTCCAGGAGTTTTTAATTATTAACAGTTACCAATGCAACATTTTAAAAAATTCCTAATTTCAACATTTTTGTTTTTTCTGAATATTTCGTGCAGAATTTTTTCATCAATTCTGCAATGTAAATAGGTTTTCTTAAAGAAAATTTAACGTTCTTTCAGGAGGCACAAACCAGATTTTTCTACGTGAGTAATTCTGAAGTTTATAAGTAATTTAGTGGACCTAAGTCGAAAAATTAAAAAATTCCCAAAACCTGAAAATACTTTTTTACCGTTGAGATTCGTACAGAGGTTTAGAGGAATTATTTTGTTACATAAGAATCATTGAATCATTTAATATTAATTGTCGGGAATTTATTTATTCTATTTAAGAGGGAATGATGTAGCGCTTGGATATCCTTATAAATGTTTCCTCCAATTTTCTAACTTGTCGCGGGTTTTTTGTTTCGGATTCAGAGCTTACAAATTTAGAAATAAATTAACTATTGGGACACAAATCTAACATGTCGTCAAAAAACAAACTGACACTCTATGAAACACTGCTGAAACTGATTTGGACATATGGGCTATAACTATGGGGCACCACTAAACCTACTAATATCCAACGAATTTAGTCTTTCCAATCCCAAGTCCTCGGAATCATAGTCAACGTTCCCTACTATGCCTCCAACACCCCACTCCACATCGACCCCAAAATATCTCATTTCTTTCGTAAAGTGCTCTTGCCTCGTAGCTCTTTTAAGTTTTCAATTATGTCGTTTTTTCCTTTATGTATGTCACGTACCAAATTTGACTGTGTTTGAAGGTCCGCGGAGATTATGTGGCATTTAGAAGGGAAGGCTAAGGGAAGGTCGTGGGGACCTCCCCCTGGGTATGAAGTACGTTTGCAATTTGAAATTATTGTCATTTTCGTCTAGTGGGTATGAAGGTAATAGGAGAAAAATCTATAGAAACAATAAAATAAGAAATCTAAATTTGGAATCTTTTTTATTAATTAATAAATTTTGAAATTTACTTTTGGCCTTTCATAGAGAAAGAGTACACCACAATATTTAGTAAATTATTTCGGGATTCCTGGGGCTAATTTTGGCAAAGCCCTATACACGCATCCAATATTTTTCGATGTACTAATTCCTTAAAATTTCATTCAATTTGATTGAGAGAGCAGAGGCAGCTTTGATTACGCAATTTTTCCGCCTGAAATATTTTTTATTACTCCTGGGGGGCACTGGACGGAACCATCGGAAACATCTAGTATTTATCGACCTGGTATCACTAAAAAAGTGTCATTGAAATCGGAGACTCCACGACAACCTCTCCCCTTTTAATTGAATAGTTTAATTCTCAGTCGTCATCCCTAAATGATCTTTTTTACTTTTTCCTAACTGCCTTTTTTTTCTTTCAGTTAGATTGTCAACTTACTAGTGTAGCTCCTGGTTTAACCTAGAAAACAAAATTAAACCGTTCTTTTACCAATAGTTCCACTTTCTCACAGTGCAATAACTAGTTTTTTCAATTTCCTACAAAAAATAAAAAACGAATTTTGGTCAAATTAGTCATTAGCAGATTCATCGACGTAGTTTTATGTTATTAATTTTTGTTATTATTTAGTTTCGAGTTAGTATGTATGATATCTGTTCCTACTGGTTTTCTGTCCACGTGTGTTACGTTGAAATTAAAATTTTCAACATCCACTGAATATGATTGTTGGTGAATATTTTAAATATTTTACTTATATGTCAAGTCTTAGTCAAGCAAACTTTTTAATGGGTCCATATTTCTGTTTTCCAGAGAGTGCTTATATGCCCAACGGCGTGAACGCGTTGAGGGGAGCCACTCCGAGGCCGCAGCAAGGATCCAAAGAGCCCTACTTCGACCCTTCAGCACCTCAGAATGTCTCCGCACTCATCGGCAAATCCGCATACTTGACGTGCAAAGTGAGAAACATAGGGAACAGAACGGTAAGTTATAAAAGAAATTGATTTTCCACCTGCCTTACTTTCTGATGGAAAAGGGTTCGCTAATACCATTGTTGTAATTTTGGCGATTAAGTAAAGTTTTCGTCTCTAAAATTAGTTTTCCCCAACGCCAAAGATCGACAGTAGCTAATCAATAGAAACCATTACAGTAATATTTATTAAATTGCTACAAGCTTCTTTGGGGCTTTATTTCTTTTAAACTGAACGAACTCAACACCCAAATGCCAATAATCCTCGAGTGTTAGCTAATAAAGATTTTCCTATGATGCAGCTTAAACAGCTATGTATATTCAGTCAATTGAGACAGAGAGTTAGCCCTTTTAAAAAACGACAATTCTTGGACTATAAAACAAACATATATTTTTATCGTGCTAGTAGTCATAATTGTACTAAATAGGATATCAGATTAAAAAACATTATAGATATGAATGTGAACGATGCCAAACGTTGGACGTTAATCTGTTCGTAAAAAAGGATTAATCTGTTCTGTATGTCTATAATTACTTTACTTCTTTACCGTGTCTTACCCCTGGTGAACAGAGGGTATCACATAATAATTTGGCTCTATATGAGGAGCGAATGCCACCCGATATAACAAAATCTTTGAATGTGCCATTTTTGTACAAAACGGGGGGGGGGTTCTTCTATACCGACAATAGATGATAAACATCGGGAGCTTATCGTACATCTCAAATTGGACTAAAAATTGTATTCTCAAACGTATTCGAGATATTTCATTTCTTAGGTACTTCAGCCTTTCACCACCTTATTCCATAAACTCTTACATATCTTATAAAAAGCTAATCTTACTGTAAATTTTATTGCACCAATGGTAAGAGCATTGATCCTGTGAGATTCACTTGTGGTTTTATTTTAATCTTAAACAAAGAAAATACAAAATCACTAAGAAGATGAACTTTTACGACTTAACAAAGTTCTTGACTAATGTTTAAGTAAGATTGTCTTCGTTCTCAAGTATTGACAGATATGACACTTAGAGAAAAGTTGCGCCTTCAAATAACCAGTAAACACATATATTTAAACTGTCAAAGGTCGGTTATCACCAGTGCAAAATTAAAGTTAAACAGTTAAAGTCACTCGACGTGAATTGTAAGAACAACTTGCAAATCCAACGCCAACGCGACGTTCCAACGAAAAGATTGATTTCGAACGTGCAAGAAACGTGAAATACAACTCAACTCAAATTATCCTATAAATTACTGTAAGGAAATATTTTTAAAATAGTGATTAATTTGCATGTCGAATATTTCTTAAGAACACTAATTTGTATGTTGAATATTACATAAGTACATTAATTTGTATATCGAATATTATTACTTATATACGGAGGTTAAATTTGAGGGTAAATCAAAATCTGTGATATTAATGCATTTATCTCCATGTTTAATTTTACATTTTTTGTTTCCAATTTGTCATACCAAACTAGTTTCCTCCTTGGGATAATTGGGAATAAGCCCCTCCATTCGCGCTAATAAATTTATCCACACACCAGATTTCGTCCACACTACCTCAGGGACTCTATATTCCTTGAGGTAATTGAGGAAAGCAGCTCCATTCACACTAATAAATTACCTTCATACATTCACACTTCTTCAGGGGACTTGATAATCAGCGAGGGAAATGGAGTTAAACCCCTCCATTCGCGCTAATAGTGCAAATCACACATTTATTCAACTTAGTTTTTAGGTTTTGAGAGGATGCTTCTAAACACACACCTCTAAAAGCTACTCTAAGACCTTCTCATTTAAAAATTTTACCTATTTTTTCCACTAGTTCCCGAATATATGGCAAGCAACGAAAACCTAATTCGTTTGTGGTGGGGTAGCTAACTCCTATTAGGGTGATTGGTAAACCAATGAAAAAAAGAGGTTTGGAATGAAAGACTCGACGAATTGTTATTTTGCATTAAGGTCGGAAAGTACGTAATAAATAATTTGAAATATTTTGATCTTGCAAGATGAATAAAGCCTGCATGTATCAACAGGATGAAAAAATACAAGGATAAATTGCAAAGCATATATTAGATAGAGAAGATAAACGTCTGCGAAAAATTTTGTTCCACGGAAAACTGTATACAAAATAACGTATTATCCTGTTTTTTCAGTGGATCGACCGTCCAATTAGCCGTTGGGAGGGAGCAAACCATAAATACAGTTCTTTACGACCTTAGTGTAACGCAACATTCCAAGCGAAACAGAAACTCGAACAAAATCAACTGTATATGCACTGGAGAATTATTGTAATACTGACATCCCACGTTGGTAGCACTAAGACATATGTTTATTGAATAAACGTTTAGCTGCTTTGTGGAGCGTTTACTAAGGCTCTTTGAGGAATATTCGCCTTTTTATAACATTTTAAATTTCTACCATACAAGCAATAGAAGTGATTCAATTGATATCTTACATGGGATAGAGTCTTCAACTTACATACTTTTCGATAGGCCAGAAGCGTACTTGGGTGGCAACGCTTACACCGGAGTAAATGAATCTAATGACTTACCGTGAGAAGTGTTAATTCCTATTCCGTTATGACTTACTAATAACTATTATTTAATCGCAGAACAAAACCCATCTCAACTCTATTATTGATTGGCAAGGCCCTGATTTACAGAGAAGCTAAGAACATCATGACTTGGCTGGAGAAACAGGAAAAGAAATTAGTAGAATTCAAACGCGATAAAGGCAAGAAAAGAAATGCAAAGAAAGAAACGTACTAGCAAAGACCGACAAAAAAAATTTGCAAAATATATGTTTTTTTAAATATTCTGGCATATTTCTATAGGTTGTTTTTACCTATAATTCAATCATTTATAATATCCATGAATTTTACTTTTCAAAACATCTAGATCTATTAAGTAATCCGATTCACTAAGCTCGTAAAACACATTAGATGTACTATAATTTGAAGTACACAGAAATAATATGCTACGCCTGGAAATACAATTGTACAAACCGGTGGGTGTAGACAAATTACGAGAAAGTCTCATTAGTTACTTCGTAATGAAATGACCAATTTAGTAAGGAAATATACATTAGTCATAAGTGAATTCCATTTCTCCTTTGAAATTCCATCTTTTGCTGGATCTACATTAGTTACAGTGTCGTTCGTCATAAACATATTCAGGAAAATTGTAAATAAACAAATTGGTTTGCTTCTTCAGGCGATTTGGAAGTACATTCAATTAATAATAATTAATAAACGAAATCAAACATAAATTAATAAACAATGAATGTCTTTGGAGGAAACTGTTAACGGCAATAATGATTGATGTCGCCGACCAAAAATTCTGTATCTTTTCATGCATACAAGGTGTTTCAGAAAGCAGAAAGCCGTGCTTTAAAAGTAAATGTCCTAAAATACAGGTGTACTATGTAGTTAATTCACAAACTTAATAGGTGAGCCTATTAAGTCAAAATCTCAAACCTAGTTAGCAAATTTCATGTGTAACTTGTAAATTCTAATTATCAGACGTTATTACAGAATTATCAGAAACAGAATCTGTGGTTAAAAATGTACCTGATACATATTTTGTAAATAATAAGAAACAAATTGCGCACTTGCGGATATCCATCCAAACATATTTTTGTTTGAAAATGTGCAAATTAGAAATAAAGAATGGTTAGAAAACTGTTGACTCTACAAGAGATAAAACTAAAAAAATATTATCTGTGGACTTGTCCTTCTATTATATTTTTCCGTTTTCAAATGATAAACCCTCGACGTTTGAAGGATTTAAAATATTTTTTTGTGGAACGAATGGTTCTAAACAAATTGACATATTAACTGTTATTATTTTTTATCAAGTTATTCTTTCATATACTAAATTAATTATAGGCAATTTTTTCGAATTGAAAAAGTTTTGTTACAGGTGGGATTTGAACCCACAACCTTCATCTAAATACGGCGCTGGTCTAACCACTTGAGCTACCATGACTTCGATCGCCAATGCCACAAAGCCGAGGGCGTGGGCTCGAATCTCGCCTGTCATACTAATTTTTCATTTAAAAAAAAATTGTATATAATTATTATTTAGAGATCGTGAAATGCCGTCAGGTGTGATGTAGGTTTAGAAAAACATTTTCTTTATCGTGCCAACGTTTCGATCTTTATTGAAATCATCTTCAGGGCCTGGAATTTATAAATTGTTTAAATTATACAAATCCATGTAAGATGTGAAAATGAATTTGTACTACGATGTACACAATATAGAAATTTTATGTTTAATCAAAGTATTTTTATTCACTCAAAGCGTGTGTTTTCTGTGTAGATGTGTCATGGTTGTGTGTCGTGTTGAGAGTGTTAGTGAGATATTAATGTTTTTTTGGTTATATATGTTTTATTTTGAAGGAGTGGGAAGGAATTAAGGATACAAATTCATTTTTCTATGAGGAGTCGGCTTCTTTGCGCTGAAAAGTACCGGCAATGGAAAAAAAAGGGTACAGGTTTGTCGTTCAAGCCTAGTTAACCTTTCAAGATTATTATAGACGGGATTATAAGGGAAAGGAGAGATAAAATAAGAGTTGGGGATTTAGACTATACAGAATTGTGTGATGTGTGGAGTGTAATGATTGTTTTATATGTTATATTATATGTTTTGTGTGTTATATGTATGTTATCGATATCGAATTTGTTTTATGATATTTGCGTAGCTGCGGCTGAGTTTACATGTGACTGTTGTTGTAAACCATTTCTAAAAAGTTTATGTTTGTTTTGTTCTGTGGTTAAGTTTTTTGGATTGTTAAAATCTAAATTGTGTCGGTGTTCAAAATGGTGGGTAGCCAGTGCTGTAGGATTTAGTTTGGGTCCTTTTACCATTTTATCCAGACATTGGGATATAATTCAGATGTAGGTCGCCGGACAATTTACACAATTGATTTTTTAAATTACATCAGACCTATTTGTTACCAGGTGTGGGATCTTTAGTTTTGGAAAAAAAAGGGTGTGAACAGTTTTGTAGTTTTTAAAGATATTTTAAAGTTAGCAGAAGAAAGAAATGGGATTAATTTGTGTGATAGGCCGTGAGCGAATGAAATGGATATGAATGTTGGTTTGTCTGTGTTTGATAGAATGACGTAGAGTAAAGTGTTAGTGGTGCAGTGATAGTGTCAAGTGTTAGTGTTGAGTTGTAGTTGTTGATTATTCTGTTGATTATGTGTTTAGGGTAGTGATTGTTATGTTGGATATGTTTGTAAATCCAGGCCCTGAAAATGATCTCAATAAAGATGGAAACATTGGCACCTTAAAGAAAATGGGTTTCTAACCTACATCACACCAGACCGCATCTCACGATATCTAAATAATCATTAATTAACGGTCACTAAATACTACACATGTGCAAAATTAAATGAGTAAATTGGCATATTGTTCACCGACCATAATTGCCGCAAGTTCTACTTTTCCTTTACATTTATTATTTAGTAGAAAATAACATTTTTAACAGTAGCTTACTAGTAGTAAAATATATTGATCAACTATATCAACTATCGTTAGATCAACTAAATTATTACACTCATGTTACCGATTCCTTTTCAGGCCATTGACAATTCACCCGGTCTCTGGGAACTGAGGCTCAGTGGAGATTTTTTCCGTGGCCAAAATTAAAATAATCGGACACCAAACTGTTTTTTTCCTTTTCTTTTCGGGAAAACTTCGGGGTGAAACAACAAAAAGTATTTTAAAAAACACAACAAAAAACTAAAATATCAGTGTCCTCTGTATTGCGAATAAAGTGGAAAACAAAAACAGAAATAAAACAAGTTCTCTTCAACAATAAAACGAACAAAAAAGGTCAGAAAACAAAATCGCATAAAAGAAAGGAAAAATTCGAACCTCGTCTCCTTTCTTTCCCTTCTCGTTCCAGAGCGGTACTTTCCTCGCACACGCGAACTCTCCACGACGATGAGAAAATAAAGTCCCAGAATAATTCCATAAACCACAATAAAGTCCTTTTTCACCTTTCTTTTCGACTCGTCCAAACCGACCTGTTCAAGCTCGAGCCTCGCATAACCACGCCGGCCGGATCCCACTCCTAGCAACCAATTCTATACTCACGACTAATTGTTTTAATTTAAACATAAAAATTTTATTCAAAATTTTTCAAAAAACGGTTAATTGACCACCATTTCTCGAGTTATACGAGATAATCCAGCCAGCATGCTTTTACGGTTGATTTTGACTACATTTGTTCTGTTTCGACGAATGAAACTTCTTAATCCTTGAACTTGTCAAGGTCCGACTTTTGTCATTGTGCCATTCAGGTGAAATGACAACAGCCAGATAGCACGGTTTTAAGGACTGAAAGCAGTGCTAGGAAAGACCCTGATTCCTTCCATTTCTGCCAATTTTGCTTGAAAGATGAGCAAGAGCCCCTGCCTTCTTGCAGCATCGCTTTATTCCGGTCGATCGGATCGGTTTATTCAGCTTTTACAACTCTATATACTTTATCTAGCTTCTTTATACAGCCCGGAGTCAATAGCCCAGACAGCGGTAACAAGCTCAAAGTGGAAAACCCTTTCTCTATAGGGCAATAACTTGGCTTACGTTGGATAGGATTTTTCATCGAACGGATGCGACCGTTGAAAATCTTGAAAATCGGAATGTGATTTGCATTTTAGGTTCAAATTTTGGCAGACTTCTAATCTTGGCATGACAATTTGAATTTCTTGATCGCTGGATTTGAATAGGCAATTGTGACTGATAATCCACGAATGGTAGCATAGGAATCCGAGCTGAGTCGCCTGAGTACTTCTGGAGGAGAACGTGATTGAAGCTTATCTAGAAGGCTTGATAACCCTAATAGTTTTCAGCAATATCCCTTCACCAACCACTGCTCGAATTTCTACAATTGCTGGCATCCTCGGTAAGTCCCTTTTCCTAATTGTGTTTCAGACCACAGCTATTTGCGATTCCACAATATTTTACATATCATTAATTTGTTAGAAATTAACTGTATTAAACTTAACTATCATTTTCGTTCTTCTATTTTCACAAATATTGACGTATTTCAGCTAAACATGAGAATGTTTTTTAAACGATTCATACGAATTGACAATAAGGACCAACCTAAAAATTGGTTGCCATATTTTAAATTGAGTATTATCGTTAGTGCTTAAAACCATTGGATGTATTATATATTTCTATAAAGCCAATTATATTATCAGAATTGTATTTTAGTGTTTTCTATACCTCCAAGAAAAATATACAATTTATTGAAAAATAATGTTTTTTAAACGAATACCCCTGTTTATTACAAGGATTTTATGGTACCCATAAAACAAAGTAAAGTCTGATCTGAGGAGTCAAAGATCTCCGTCTGATCTTTTATCCCGAAAAAGCAGAGGATGTTTAGAACTCTCCTTAAGCGTTCTTGACTTCCTGATAAGTGTAACCAAAGAAGTATAGAAGTTTGATAACACGCCTGGTAGGTCACATAGCCACTCTGAGGAAAAAGGGGGTAAACTTTACGGTAAAACATAATTCGATTAGGGTGGAAAAATATAAATAAATGCCATCCAGTGAAGGAAAACAATTCACTGCACCTTTCTATTTATTGCTAGTGTGTGGAACCCGATTTTTTTTCTCATTCCACGTAAAATCCCACGCGAAATCTGTTTATTTATTATTTGATATACGTTGTCAATTAAATAGAATAAATAAAATACGACTTAGTATAAGATTTGCATTTTCCCCGGTCGGCCTTTGACATGAACAAATACAACTTTTTTTCGACGGTTTGCTTTATGTAGGACCGAAATAATGACATAATTAAATGGCTTTAAAAAACACATCAAATTTTGAATTGGGTTTCATACAATGCGTATTTAAACATCAGACTTACGACTTAGAATTAATTACTAAATTGGGTTTACGTGTTATATGATGATGGCTTAACCTCCAACAACCCGTTGTATCACGGACAACGGGTCAGAATCATTTTTCAACACGTAATAACCGTACCGTAATTAATGGTAATAAGCTCGCATTGCTTAAAAATTTTTATGGTATAAATAATCCAATTGAACATCCATGGGTATTCAATATTCTGCCATTGGCGCTCACACTACGAATTCACAACAATAAATGCATTCTCTTGGTACATTTGAAAGAAAAAGCATCTAACCTTGGACATGAAAACTTCCGTGTTGCTTACTAAATAGGAATGTACAGACATCTGAAGACTTTCTCTTATCGGATGGCCTTCCTACTCGCTCTCTATATAGAGTCGTGTGAATTTAATTTATTAGCGCGAATGGATGACATCATTACCTCGAGGAATATTGAGTTCTCTGGCGCAGTATGCGTGCTAACAAATCGATCGTACTTCGGAATGTACATACTTTCAATTTTATCTATAAAGTATTTGCTGTTTGTTATACGTAATTTTTTGTCTTGATTGTCCAGGCCAGCAATAGGATAGCAGGGCTTCCCAAACATTTTAGCCAGTGGACCCCTTTCACACAACAAAATCCGAAGCGAACCCCTCTCATTCAAACATTTAAAATAGATACAGGGGCATCAATGGCCGCAATCGTTTAGGCATTGAAACAGCGCTTATCACTGTAAGGAAAGGGCCCTGGGTTCATATCCAGCAGCCCTGCATTCGACCGCGACAAACTTACAATTTTTTTTTTTCAAAAACGTCGGCACCCCAAAGGTTCATATAACCTCGAGGTTAAATTCCCTCGTAAAAAAATAGATATTGATGGTATGTAGTAAATTGAAATTATATAAAGTAGCCAGTCCATTCTTGATCAGTTAATGGAGGGGCTATCACTATGAAAACAAACATTATATTGGCATACGTAACTTTATTTACAAAAATCAAATTAGACAGAACAGAATCAATAAGTAGGTAAAACTCGAGCCAAATTCAAAAGTAATAATTTGAACAATAATGATTAATGAATTAATGGGAAGAGTGAGATTGTTTTAGCCTGCACAATTAGGATATGTTGGGTTTAGTTTTGATAACTGGAGATGGGCGTGGGGTTCAGCATTTAGGCAGCTTCATTGTTTAGCTTTGGAGGTTGTGCAGATAGAAAATCCGGATTCGCATAGGCAAGTCGTGGCAAATGGAAGAAGAACACGTTTTGATATTTTGTCGAACGGTTGAAATCTTTTGTTTTCCAGACTGAGCCAAAAATAGGGGCAGTTTCGGATTCGAAAGTAGATTTCAAGGTGGAGTCTGATGCAATGTTTATCAAACATTCGTATTGAAGATGGTCACTGGTTGTCTTAGAAATTGGCTTGACCACCCATTCATGGTCTTGCAACATGGTATCTTGATATGTTGAGAAGTAGTGTACAAATGACATATCCAAACTTCAAAGGTGTTCACATATTTCATCAATCAACGTGCCATCCTCAAGCTCCATTTTTATCTCTTAAAAATTCATTAAAAAGAGGAGAGTTTGTCATTAGCATGGAAAGTTGTGATATTCTTCCCCTGCAAAGAAAGACTCATCTCATTTATTTTCACGAAAATATCTGATAAATACGATAGTATACATTGCCATTTCTCACCAGTGGAAACGTTGCCCAATTTGACATTGAGGTCCATCAATAGAAATAAGACTTCAGAAATAATTCCTACTTCGTAAGCATGGAATGATGAAGGCTTCCCATATCGACCACATAGTATTGTGAAAAGTCTTGACTTAAATGGCCGCGACTCGATATAATTAATTATTTGAACAGACACATCCAACATGTTTGTGGAGAACACAATGTCTGCTGCAGCAATCCTTTGATTTATCTTTTATTTTAATAACCACTCCGATCGTCGGACAGTCATTGCTTTTCCATCTGGCCACAGGTCAATGCAATTAGATTGTGGAATTTCGTTAGTTGTAAAAAATCGTCCAACAAACGGAATATTTCCAGCGATTCATTCACATCATCTGATAAATCAAGTATGCTCTTTTGACAGTATTGTTTGACAATGGCACGAATATATAAGTTTTGCTACTTTTTCGTCAAGCATGCAAGTTAACACACGGTTTCATGAGGGTTTCAGCAATGGTATAACATTTACCTGCCTGGGTCACTCCATAATTTATCAAGAAACTTTCAGTGAGCTTTCACTAAGAGTTTTTGCATGAGTTTGATTGAAGGTTTGAGAAGCAGCCTGTTCAGTCTTCTCCTCATGAAAAATTCAGTCTGTTTCTCACGGAGTTCTGGTTGTGTACTGTCAAAACGACCACGAAATTTAACTGGAACCATTGAACTGATTGGAAGGATATTCGCACAAATCACGTACTGAGCATTATCCTGGTCAGCCTCTATAATTCCCAAACCTTAGTAGTTGTTGTGGTACTTAAGCTCTTTACTTAATCCACTTCCACTTACTGTATGCCCTGCATCTATAAGGAGACTTTTAGAATTTGAGCATGATGGATACTGCTGTGGTGCTTCATCTGAAAGCTGTACTTAATTTGGTTTGTCGTCATTAATGTCCTCGTTGGATGGTGTCCTTCCGCCTTATCAATCCCATTGCGGCGCTTTACTGGCTGTGTAGGTGACTGAACTGCGTGCTTCCTCAGAGATCATGATTTCAGCCGCCGATCCTTATTGATGTAAATAACAGATCAATGAGAACGTCCCAAATAGTTACTGCACTCGCGTGAAAAGTTTGAGCTTGAATCACATTTTCGACAAACAACAGCCTTTTATATACAACATTGGAACTATCCAGGTGTTCCAGAAGCAGCAGTTCCCGGCAATGAAGGACCCCAGTTTCAACAATAAAATTCCTAGGTAACAGATCGACCGCCCAGTCTAGGCCCGTCCGTCTAACTTAATCGTTGATTGAATTATTAAAAATAAAATAACTTTAGTTTTCAGTACTCACTGTTATTAGCTTTTTTAATTTTATATATTCATTGTATGTTTATTTGTGTAATTAATAATTATTCTCCAAGTGCGCCGCGGACACCCACCACAGTTTGGAAAGCCTTTGAATGCAGCGTCGAAAAATAAAAAATGCCAGAAGGAAAGGAAAACAGCAGCGCAGAATGAAAGGGTTGGCGATGACCAATCCAAAAATTGTTTACGCAAATGTGAAATTGTTGGCGATTAATTGCAAACGGTTGGGGACCAACTATAATATGGAAATTAAAAAAAGATTTGAAAAATGAATACAGTTTAATTACGAAATAATTATGTTTTTAAAATTAAAATTTCTCCTATTTCCTAGCCTCATTCAGCATAAACTGTAAATTTAAATTGATAAACGTTTTTAATTAAATTAAATTTTCCCAAGTTTAATCTAGAATATTTAATCAAATCTACCCCCTGCGTACGCTTGTTCAATTTTCAATTTAAATTTCATTAAACAATAAGGAGTAATTCTTCATTCGTAAATTTTAATATGTCTTAATTAACCTTTAAACGTTATAACGATACATTTTAAAATACCCGCCCTCCGGGGGGAGGAAAACAATGGAAGGGAGAAGCGAGTGAGGAGAGAGAAGATCGGATCGTGCCTTCTAAAGGGGCTGTTTTGGACGCTGGAAAAAAGAGAATTAGAAGCGCCATCAATTTTGACTACCTTCTTAGCCAAAAAAAGAAAGATTTTTCGTTTGTTTCCTTTTAATATTTTTATGTGTTTTATGTATTTGTGTCTTTTTACGTTAAATTATATTTATATAGGAGCTAGATCTAATCTTATTTTTGTATCATCATAATAAATATCATTTTTATTTTTTTTTAATTTGTAGATTATTTATTGATTTATTTTTAATAAACTGTTAGTTTTTCTTTCAATCTTAGTTATTATCATTTGATATAATAATATAAGTAAATTAAGAGTAAGCAGAATTTTTTTAAATACGAGAAGAACGGACTGGAGGGAGAAAGAGACGTCACTTTTTTGGTAAGTAGTTCAGTAGTCAGTTGCTCTCAAGTCGCCTATGTGTGCGAATTTGCTTTCTGCTCTCGCCTTTCCAATTCATCATCAAGTTAATTCAGCCAGACGTATCTGCACTTAATAAAAATGAATTTGTCATTTAATATACACATTCTTTTAAATACATTTTTAAAATCTGGCCTGGAATGAATTTTTGTTCTCTCTTTTAATATGTTCATTTAGATTTTTCTTAATTCTATATTTTTTCCATATTTAGTCATGTTTAGTTTCTATTAATATAAATTAGTGGAGAAATCCGTTATTCTTTATCAAGTTTAACCCCTTTACTCAACGACCGGCACTTATTCTCCGGTAGCGCTCGGACTTTGAGCATAGAAATACAATACTTTCCCCCGCCACCGTATACAGTATGGATAGCATTAAAATATAAATAAGGAATTGTTAAATTTAAAT
Organism: Cimex lectularius; assembly: GCF_000648675.2. Taxonomy (NCBI): domain Eukaryota; kingdom Metazoa; phylum Arthropoda; class Insecta; order Hemiptera; family Cimicidae; genus Cimex; species Cimex lectularius. Next base: position 433,445 of record NW_019392824.1, on the reverse strand, counting down.
TACAAACAGCAGAACAATAACAAAAAAAAATCAAGGGACCTATCATTGCAGCATTGTAATTTCGTGAAATAAAGAAAAGAGACTGAACCATCTGCATAATACATGGTATATGTTAAAGGCAATTTATATGTAACAATGGAGCTTTTTATATGATAATCGCGTCTATTTTTGCTTTCTTGGCTTTTCTCCGCCTATGTGCCCTACGAAAGGGTACACAGTGAAGGTTCCGGATGGAAAGAAGATCGGCCTGCAAAACGTCCTTTTGTCCCCAGCGACATTTTACTTGCATTAAGCCTTTTAAAGAGAATCTTGAATGATTCGATCGGAAACTCCACAACGGTAAACATGGACATTTCCATCCGTTTAATTCCTACTTTTATAAAGACGAGGGTGTTTACAAGGTCTATATATTTACAAATATAGAAAAGTCAGATGAAAAATCTTTTTGTTTAAACGACTGATGAATGTATTAGAGCAGTGACTTATTTCTCATGAAAGGTTTTATTGAAAATTTAACTTTACTATTCGGTAAATTAGGAAAAATTTCTTTCTGTTTCGATGAAGCATTCTCTCATTCTTACTATTATCGATTTGATAACTCGATTACCGCTTCCATTATCCAATCTTCTATTGGGCCAACTCGGAATAAGCTCTGCCCAACAGACAGACCATATAACATAAACTAATTACTACAAAAGTTGCCAATAACTCCTATTTTCTCCAAGAAATGAAACATTGTTTTTCGCTCGTCATATAAAAGAGTTTAAGCGTAAAGACGTTATAAGAGTTTCGCGTAGAAATGCAATAAACTTTTCATAACACAAACTTCTCCGATGGAAGTAGTATATTTCTCCGTTGTTGATACAGTTTTCGGTATAGTTGTTTGAGCTTTAATAACAAATAAATTAATATTAACTAAAAAATATTCTCCTTAATACCACTTCACCAGTGTTGCAGATAGTATTGGTCATGATAAGAAATAATGTAATGATACAACATATATGTATTTATTGTTTAACAATTTCTTTGTAACATGTACTTACCACAATTCATATTACAAATATGTGCGGATATTACTGATTTCTGATTTATTTAAGCTCAAATCTGCTCACGTATATACAGCGCGCGCGCGCACACGCACACACACACACACAATGCACTGCCAATTCCAGCTTTTGTATTTTATAATAAGTTACCAGCAGGCCTCGAGAAACACCCACCCCAAGTGTTAGGAATCCGGGGTCAGACCGTATCTGTCCTGCCACCGAGTTTGGGATCCAGGGGATAGGTCATTTCAGCCCCCAACGCAATCACTTCTTACAACCAAACCCATTCACTTTCTCACCACTGTTAATACATTATTTCTTATTTACATAACATTCACTCGGTTAGGACGGTAGAGTAAGCGATTCCCCCATCACCCTTTATGCCTTTTATATAACTAACCTAATTGAGGGTCGATGGGGTACTCAATATTATTCCATCGGCCTCTCACACTACACATTCATTCCAATAAATACATTTACACGCTAAGAAGACAAAACTATACAATAACAACTTGTTCCGTCCAACAAAAGGAACAGGAGACCTAGATACTCAAGCACAATTCTCATATTGGGCGGCATTCCTACACGCTCTTTATACAGAGAGCCAAAGCATTGCACCCTTTAACTAGTTGGGACACACCGATCAACCTTTCTCTAAAAACCGGACAAAACGCGTGTGGATTTGTCTCTTTCTCCCGGTCACAACATTCAAAATTACAGATTAAGGGGCAAGAGGTTCTTGGAGCTATCGGTGTTTAAGGCACCGATGAAATTACTTAGCTGTAGAAGACGGTTGTTAAAGTACTTTGGAGGTACCTTATTTGCATTTTCAGTTAATAACAGTGTTAATCAATAGGCATGCTTCGAGCTTTACTAAGATGGATTATTCAAATTTGGATATTAAGTTGTCTAAAACTGTTATCCATCTTGTGTAGACGTTTACATCGCATTGATATAGAGATAGCTTTAAGTAAAAATGAAACTTTATACACTCTGGCCTGTGTCATAGATCTAGTTAAATAATAGTGAAAGAACATTTTTAACTATCTCCTTTGCCTTTTACTCGGCTGATGATAGTTTCATGGAAGCTGGTTAGTAAAAATATCACACTTTTAGATCAACGAGCATTTTTCTAATTAATTAACATTATATAAGCCTTTTTCATCTGCAGTGTAATTGCCTTGTGTTAAGAATAAATTTGCCCTTTCAAAATACTGGCTCGCATTCTGGTTAAAAGGTTGTCTTAAGACAAGTTAGTAATTAGTCGTGTAAAATATCAACCCAAACATTAATTTACGAAGAATTTTAAAGCTTAAGTGTCGTTCTTGAGTTGCAATGTCTCATATAACATTCTTCATTGCTGTACGAACGGCCTTCTTTCTAAATTATGTCGACTCTAATTTATTTTGGATATTCTGATTAAATCACAATTTTCAATGCCCCAATGACCCCATGATTTCGCTCTGATCGATCTCCAGTGACATAGCATCCCAAGGGGTTTAGCGGTTATTACAGCTGCTGAAATAGACTGGACGTCTCGTAAATGAAAATTTGCTCTTCGGGATGAAAAATCGGAAGGAATTTATTACAAACCATTTCTTCAATGTAAAAACTCAGTTTCGCATAGGCACAGCAAAACCAAAATTTTGTGGTTGTTTTCTAGCATTATTAGACAATAGTCTAGAGAAAATTTAATTTTTTCATGAAAGAAAGAAAATAACATAGGTTTTAAAAAATGGTGTTTTTGTTGAAGTTTTAATTATTTCATCAGCTCTTATTAACTTTTCTTTTTAAAAACCTTGTGCCAGTCTATAGTAGTACTAAATAGCTATAAGGGAAATCATAATTAACCAATGTCAACTGATTTTTAAGAAAACAGATCAAAATATGGAAAAAACTTCGGGAAAACGCGATAGTTTGAAAAACAACGGTTTTCGGTGTTTGAGTGGTATTTATGTAAAATTCTATGCCTCGATAGATACGTAGTACGAAACAGTTATTTTATCATAGATACAACTGTTTGTACCAAGGTAACAATATTTCATCAAGTCTCATAAGGTTTTGTTTAGTTTTTACTGTGTTGGTGGATGGTGTTCCTGTTCAGACGGTTGCTCTTTTACTCTCTATAACATTATGTTGTTTTTAGCTTTTTTATCTCCTATAATGACACGCAAAAATGGTTTTTCAAAAAGCAGCACATGTCAGAAAACCATTGACGATTTTGCCACAAAATTTAGACCTCTTGCTCCTCTTCGGTGAAAATATAAAAATATAAATATATAAACAAAGCTGGACATTGGGATGTATGTATTTTGTTATTACGGTAAAAAGAAGTATTTTCTTTTATATTTTGAGCTCGGAAACCCTATGCTCTCGACCCAGGCGTTGAACGGCTTGTGCAACCAAACAAAGTTTAAAACTTGTCATTTTCAACAATAGAAATAAATATAATAAAATACTTGTGCTTTCAGAATTATGAAATTATTAAACTAAAAGGTGAAAGGAGGTAGTATTTTCTTAAAAAATCCATTTTCTGACATTTCTAAGTTGAGATCTTAATGGCATACACAGGGATTCGATTCTGATTCTGAAATAATGTGGGAAGTTTAGGGGCCGATAAGGAGCGGAGTTCATCGCCAGCCCTCTGCATGTTTTTACTACTTTTTCCGGTCTTTCTCATTTCTTTTTCGACCTGCAGCCATTTGAACGTATCAATCTATTACTGACCTTCTGCTTTTTTATCGATATCCTAAAATGATAGACTCTTATTTGTACCTGAGGTTGGCCACTTCAGAACAGACAGAAAACATAAAATACGTATATATACACATCACCACCCTATACAAACATAGATGTGTCGTCACATCCACTCCCTCTAGAATATCCGCTATTCCTCGGGGCGGTGTCGAACCCACTCCATTCTTACTAATAACTTACTTTTACACCATAGATGTCAAACACTCACCCCAGATTACTCGATATTTCTCTGGCGGTGTTAAACAATTCCTTGCTTTCACACTAATAAATTACATTCATTCCAATAAAAAAACACAACACAGACACAACATAAACACACGCAAACATTATATACACTTATCCCTTTAGCCTTCAGGTACCCGTAAGTGATCTGTGCCCGCCCGCCGTCGTGCCCCAAGACTACGTCAGGTCCGACGATGTATCAGAATATTTCCTATAAACGTCAAGCCTTCTACAATTGAAAACGTCCTCGACCGTTATTTTGTTCTTGCATAACGGGCACCTACATGGTCCGCTCTCCGACCAGAAAGTGCCCGTGAGTTGGTCTTGTAGACCTATTAGTATTGTCAGTATGACCTTGCCCTTTTCGACCCGTAATCCGTGCACCGGGGACCGTAACCTACTTCAATTTGGCAAGATTGTTTATATTTTTACGAGCTCAGACCAGTAATTAAAATTATTAGTTTTATATCCACTGGCCGTACAGGTTAGGAAGCGTCATAATATGCATATAATATTTTATTTAATTTTACAATATTTAATCTTACAAATATTTAATTAAAACATACATTTCTATATTGTGCAGATAATAGTTATATTATTAATGTAATATTGACAATATTTATATCAATAATGATACCAAATGATAAAAACCAATGATAAAAATCAATAAAAAACCAATGATAGTGGTGATAAAAACTGGAAATAATGACTTGGAAACAATAATTCTTATAAAAATAAATTAATAATACTTGTTGAAGTAAATTCAGTGGAATAAAATGAAGTAATGAACAATAATAGCACTGGTTATCAGTAGTAAAAATACAACAAAAGGACAATAATTATAATAAATCAAATGAAATTTCAAATAGACAATTAAGCTTTAAAAGAACAAATTACATAATTAAATATAGTACGTACACATATATAATTAATTGTTGAAATAATATAATTTTATTGTTAAAATATTTGATAACGATATTTTAATATCATTGCTTTTGTTCATAGGTGTTTCAATAGCAGAGTTACTTCATACCATAAGTAGCTCAGCTGTATTTTATTTCATTTATGATTTTTGCCATGAATTAAAGAAACTTGACCTTTCTCCAAGTTGATTTCCACTAGGAATTAATCGGCAATAAGACTGAACCTGAGTCCTTACCCCCACATTTTTGTATTCTATTTTAAATTATATTTTTATTTAACATGTGTGAAGTTAGTTTTCTTTCATTTTTCAAAGAAGCAATGCTAGAATTTGAAATATTTACATTCGTCTGCTCTCATGTCGTATAGCATGAGGAAGAATGCCGCGCCGTAATGTGAAAGTTAAGGGCTCTTGGTGGTATTGATCTTAATCCGCCACTTGCGGGACCAGGGATCGAGGATGTTATGTGAGTATACATGCTGCCTTGGGGAGCTAGAACGGGGTATACGGTTGAGTAGGAATTTGACCCAGAAGAAGCGATTGTTGAAATAGGATTGAGGGATGAGTGCCACACCCAATTCAACGCTTGAGCGATTTCGAGAAAGACTCACAGACAAAACTTTTTTATGATCTAAAATGGTATTTTTTCGATTTACAAAGACAGTTGTACTTCCAATTATGCACAATAACATAAATTTACGAATTACGATATATTACTTATTTGAGTTGGATTTTGATTGGTATAAGGTATATTTTTATATACCATCGGTGAAATATCTAAAATATCAGGACGAAAAGCGGGCGGATTGGGCCATGCTGTGGTAGACAATGTAACGTATGAAGTATGAAAAGTATAAAAAGCTCTATACCTTGAGGAAAAGTATCAAAATTATTTGTAACTAGTATCAATAATCGCCTTGACATGTATTTTTTATTTAGTAAAAAGCATTAAAACCTAACAACTTATTTTTTTAATGTTAATAATTTAATATTTCAGACATATAGTAATTAACAACCAATATATTTTACAAAATAGTAGTGATATACAATTGCATAATTACTTCTTTACAACCTGATTATCAAGGGTGATTACTGAATATCGGCGGAAGAAAAGTTAAAAATAAATCGTTCCTTTTCAATTTTCACCTTTCATAAATAGCTATAGTCCTAGTTCTGTGCTGCAAATGGTAGTAGAAAATGCTCGCATCTGGGACCTCCTCAAAACTCCCCCCACCCATCAACCTCCTTTGGAGATATTGGGACCGCCTCACACGCTTTACATGGTGCTCCTGGTTGCCACAGTCTGAACTAGAGAGTAGTAGAAAAACGGTTGACGGCATGTTACCAGGAGGTGAAAAAAAGTGTGATGGGGTGATAAGTGGTCAATTAATTCGCCGGATATGACGGCTTACTATTTCGCCTCCTTTGGAACCTCTATTTTGAAAAAAAAAGGGTTGGCCAAGTGAATTGAGTTAATTGTACTGTGTAATATTTAGTGACCGTTAATTTGATTATTTAATGATCGTGAGATGCGGTCTGGTGTAACATAGGTTTTAGAAAAACATTTTCCTTATCGTGACAACGTTTCGATCTTTATTGAGATATTCTTCAGGGCTCAAAGTGTTTGTTTTCTGTGTAGATAAAAATCATTGACTAACGGTCACTAAACACTACACGTTTCGATCTTTATTGAGATCATCTTCTGGGTCTGGAATTTATAAATATTATTTAAATTATACAAATACATATAAGATATTAATATGAATTTATACAATGATGTACACAATATAGTACGTTTAGGATTAATTAAAGTATTTGAGCTCACTTAAAGTGTTTGTTTTCTGTGCTGACGTGTCACTGTTGTGTGTCGTGTTGAGAGTGTTAGTGAGCTTTTAATTATTTCAATTAATTGTACTTTTTATCTTAGGTCTTGGTTGAGATGAAAAATTTAGTCTCACGAGCGGAATTTGAACCCAAGGCCTTCGGCTCAATACACAACTGCTCTAACCACTTGAGCATCGTGACTTCTCACGTCGTCACGTCACGATAGCTCAAGTGGTTAGAGCAGCTACCGAAAGTCATTGGTACGCATCCCGCTAGTCAGACTAACTTTTTCATCTCAAACGAGGACTAGATATGATGAGGAGTCGGCTTCTTTTGAGGTAAAAGGAACCGACAATAGAAAAAAGGTAATGGTTTGTCGTTCGTGCCTGATTAGTCTTTCAGGATTATTATAGACCGGATTATTAGGGAAAGGGAGATAAACTGTTGGCGATTTAGACTATGTAGAATTCTTTGATGTGTGGAGTGTAAAGATTGTTTTGTATGTTGTATTATATGTTTTGTGGGTTATGTGTTTGTTATTTATACCGATACTTCGATTTATAATGTTAACGTAGCTGCGGCTGAGTGTTTCTCCCTATTGATGTAAACCATTTTTAAAAAGTTACGTTTATGTTTTTTTTTCTGAGTTTAACATTTTTGGATTGATGAAATCGAAATTGTGTTGGTGTTTAAAATGGTGGGTAGCCAGTGCTGTAGGATTTTCTTTGGGTTTTTTCAATCGTAGATATGTTATTTGTACAACTATTGTAGTGACTAGAAATACTTTGACTAAACCTAAAATTTATATTGTGTAAATCATTGTATAAATTCATATTAATATCTTATACGTATTTGTATAATTTAAATAATATTTATAAATCCCAGGCCCCTAAGATGATCTGAATAACGATCGAAACATTGAAACAATAAAGAAAATGCTTTTCTAACCTACATCATACCAGACCGCATGGTCATTAAATAATCGTTAACTGTATTTTTGAATTTACGTGAAAAATTAATTACCGGAGATAATCACCTTTTTTCGATACGAAGCGTATTTTCATAATTAAAACTGAAATTTGTAATTGTTTTTAATTGTATTGCATTGTAACATGCCGCCAGGCCCAGTTTTTCGTCTTTATGTCGGATTGTGCCACCAGGAGAGCAATTTGTGGTGTAAGGTGTGAGGTGGTCCCAATCTCTCCAAATAAGGTGGAACGGTGGGGGAAGTTGTTAGGCTGTCCCAGATGTGAAGATTTTCTACTAGTGCAAGTTAACTATTATTATTATTTATTTATTTTTGTAATCTATCGCATAAATAACTCAGAGCCAACGTCGTTCTACAATTGAATCTGAAATCTACGAAGATTTAATAACGTTTTATTACCGCGTGAAAAAATCCCATCAGTGTCCATTGATTGAGACAATCAAACATTGAGTTCGGGCGGTGGCAAATTGACAATTAGCTTATTTTCACACTCTCGGGAAATAAAACCGCGATTCGGAGCGTACCAACGCTTATAACAACGTTCCAAGGGAACGATGTAAGAAAACGAAATTGCGCCTGAGAGGCAATAAAGGCCACTTTTATTGCCGATTTCAGTAATCGAGAATAATTATTGAGAGTAGGTAGTGTCTCTAGTTTTGTTGTGTTACTAAAGTTTGTGAATTAATCTGTATCATAATTTAATATTTAATACATGATATAATGTATATTTAATGCATAATATTTAAACTGTATATTTAATCAAAGGAACAGTGCCTAGCCCCCAAGGCTAATTTTGTTAAGGTAACTGATTTTAATGAACTTTTAACCTATTTCTAGCCAAAATAATACTAATTATAGTTAAAATTTTGTGTTGGCAGTACAGTTAATTAATTCTTATTGTGTTGTGCAAGGTTGATGATGGGTGTTGGTTTGCGAGTTGGTGAATACTTCTGGAACTGGCACTGTGTCCGTTTACACTCATGGGTTTATGTCACTCAGCGTTTCGAGATTAATTTTCTTAGAGGAAAGCCTTGGTTTTTTCTTTTCAATTGAAACTAAATCCAAAATAAGTAGACAATATAATATGGTATACAGACAATCAATATGAGCAATGAAACTCACTAGGGAAGTACACCTCGATCGGAAAAACTTAAAGAAAGTTTTTAACACACATTACATCAGACAGCCAAACCCAAAAGCATTAGCAAGTAAAAATGACACATTCAAAATAAACCGTCAATGCATCTAAAACCTCAAAAACTTGAAAAAACTACAACCTACCAATATCATGGGTACCAAGGTACAAAATAATTTATGGTAACGAACAAGCACACAAACTGGCCAGAAAATGATTCTTCAAGACTTGTCATAAGCCCAGAACATATAAGCAAGTTAACAAAGACCTGGAAAAACATAACAGTCTAACAGTAATATGGGTTTCTGGGTACTATGGAATTTGGAGTAATGAGCAAGAAGTCAAATAGGCCTCTATCTGCAAGACCATAAGGGCCAGAACCTATTATTTGAATAATAAGATCAAATATAGAATGGTCTAAGAATAACTAAGAATGAAAAATAGACAAACTCAGAGGGGCCAGACACAGCAAGCTAATGATAAAAGAACCCTCGCCAAAACTGGCAAACGTATCGCTGCAGAAAGACAGGTTAAAACGCAGGGGAATGATAGGACTCTACACTGATGACTGGCATCTGAGAAAAACTGTAAAATATGGGTATATTCAACGATGTACCAATTTGTACATACATTATTCAATGAGGAGAAAGACACTACCAACCTTATTAACTTCGGAGAATGCAGAGATAACTTTAGGCTCCAAGATGACCTAGGAAAAATAATTGCGTTAGTAATAGCGACCTTTTCCTTACTTCATAAAAGAAGAAATACGTCAATTACAAGTAGCAAACTTAGCAACAGAGCAATAGTACTTAAGAACACCAAACCCCACTTCCTAGTATCTTTGTATACAATTATTACTTCCTAGTATATTAAAATAGGATCTGTAGATTATAGATAAGATATAACTAATTGCTTTAAGGTTTTTTTTCAATAAATCTTCAGACGCTTTAAAAGTTGTGCTACTTGGCTTACTGAGGACTATTTACAGTCATACGTATTCTCAGAGCATTGTGATCAAGTTATTTCTGGTAGCCGAAACATCAACATTTTTGTCTGCTTTTTAGTGGTATATTTTATTCGTGATAATTGTTCAGCTAATACTAGCTTCAAACCAATCTCTCATTTGTAATTTCAACAGATAAACTTGACACATGATCTTTATGACCAACCATTCTAGCCATAGCTCATGAAAAGCTATTTAGCCATAAAACATGATTGCTTTATGGTGTTAGAGTTATTGAAAGAGATCCACGTCTTATTATTATTATTTGAAAAACATTTGAATGACACTTGAAAAATGTCAAGAAGGAGGGAAAATTGAAAAGGTGGGGTTGGGAAATGGGAAGTTGGTGTCCGAGTGGATCAAAGTCACGATAGCTCCAGTGGTAAAGCAGCGGCGTATTTAGCCGAAGATCGTGGGTTCGAATCCCGCTCGTGACACTGACTTTTTTATCTCAACCAAAACCTTAATTAAATATTAATTAATTGAAACGAATTTATTTGGTCAATCGGACCACGAAACCTTAGGTTATTATTTGCACTCTGCTGAGTTGATAATTTGTGAGGAAAGCATTATCAGGAACTCCCGTCTTTCTGGCCATGTTTGATAATCCACCACCATCAACATCACCATCATGTAACTTGTATCAACGCCATCTTATTGGCCTAGAGTATAAATTTGTTCGTTTTCATTTCTGATCGCGTGGCCGTGAATTTTTTTAAAAACGCTGTACCAAAATAACAGCATAATAATCCGTTGTGAGAAAATACAAATATGTTTCATATGTTTACCAGTCTAGAATACTTGATTCTACCTCTGTAGCTAACAAGGTATAATAAAAGTTCAGGATGTTTTGTTGATAAAAGTTTAAAGTTACTTACTTCACGTCTTGTGTAATACTTTCTCCTATATGTGTATTATAATATTTCATTTTAATAAAATAGCAATTTACAATAATAACGCGGGTTAACATTTCTAGAACATTTCCTGGAGATATTCCATTTCTCAAATAATTTTTGACAACTTGGCTTATGGCTTTTATTCTGCATTATTTAATCTTACGCTTGATATCCCTGAAAGTAGCATAATAAAAGCCAAAAGGCTGTAGTGCAAAACCTTGTTTTATCACATCTCGGATAACAAAACATCCAAAAGACACGGTTGATAATCACACACGAGATATATAAATTTTATTGCACAACGGATTGTGATTTGAAAACTTGGACTATGTTAAGCATAAAATCTAAGAAAATTATATCTTAGTCGTATAAATAAATAAGTATAATAATTCTATCATTTTGAATTTTCCCTTGTTACATTTTTTTATTATAATATGATTTTTTTTTAAATATTATGTACCACCAATAAATGGTGGCAGTCGTTGTCTTAATTGATCAGTGATTTCAATAAAAATTATTACCAAGATAAGAAAGTAGTTTTCACCGTCTAAACGCGATTACTTTCAATGACCCAGTTACGTTAGAATGTGTAAAATGTGAATGTGTGGAAAATTTTCGGAAGTGAGCAGAGAGTCTTTGCACAAATTACGGTTAAACCTCTTACAACTTGTAGAACATGCAATGTTTCATGTTTTATCCCTAAAGTCAAAAATCACTACAAAGTTGTCAGTCATATAGCGTGCGGCCGAGTAGTGTTTCCGTTTGCTTATTATACAAAAAGCACTTATCAAAAGTGATTAATCAATCAATTTCATATTCATATTGGCTATCGACAGCTAGACTGACGTTTTCTCCGAGAAGACGGGTCTTTAGAATAATTTTTGACCATGATAAATATATCCATTCATCAAGTTATGGATTTGACGACGGATGACAGTTTAGCTTGAATAACTGCTGAATTATGAGGGAATTTTCTTATTGCGTAAAACATTTATGGAAACGTGATATCTAGTGTTTTATTTACCTTTAGAATTCAAGCTTTACTAATTTACTGATGTATATAATAGACGGTGTATCAACTTCTATAGTCAACCCTTTTAATTCGGAAACGATTAACTTGATTATGATGGCCCTCCCCTTTTTAGATTTTTAGATTTAAAATACAAAGGTTTTATACTGTGCCATTTTGGGCAGGGAGAGAATTTGAGCATTTATTGTAAACATAAATTTTAATAAATGTCAAATCTTGAACAATATATAATAACAGCGGAGTCATTTTAAAAAAATGACTGGATGATGATAAAAATCTTTCTTTTTTTTTTTTTTTGCAAAAAGAGTTTTTTTTCAAAATATTTCGAGAGGAAAATTTTAGCCTTGAATAAAGAAGGTCGTGGAAGAATTCCTTCCCTAGATAATGATGTTCTGCGAGCTTTGAACGAAGAACATCCAAGAACATCTGTTCGAGAACTTGCAGAGAATCAACTATCGATGACCACTTTAAGGCAATTGGAAAGGTGAACAATTTCGAACGTTTGGTTCCTCATGCATTAAACAACCGCCAAAAAAATCATCATTACGGAGTTAGAGCAACACTTTTTTGCCGTAAAAGAAACGAACCCTTTCTGGATAGAATTGTTACTTGTGATGAAAAGAGAATTCTATGCGATATCAGCAGACTGTTTGGTGGGCTTCATTTGGGCTGATTTACTACAGCTTCTTGAATACTATCGAAACAATCAATGCAGAAATGTATTGCTCTCAAATTGAAACAATGCACCAGAAATTGATCTTATTGAAGCCATCTTTGGTCAATCGGAAAGACGAGAACATGAAACTGTTAGATCTTGGTTATGCCTCACTATCATCCCTATTCTCCAGACCACTCGCCAACCAACTATAATTTTTTATCAGTCATTAATCCAAAGTCGTTAGAAAATTCGTTTACAGAATTTGTTAATAATACAGAATCAAAATTCTATTCATAGGGTATACAGAAGGTGTAATCACGTTCGAAGAAGTGTATTGAGAATGATGGAATATACTTTAATTAATAATTCCCTAATTTCGTGGTCCGCTTGACCAATTAATATATTACAATTAATTAAAGTTTTTAGTTGAGATAAAAAAGTCAATAGCACGAGCGGGATTCGAACCCACGATCTTCGGCTTGATACGCTGCTGCACTACCACTTGAGCTATCGTGACCACGTGATCGATTAACTTCCTATCTCAACCCCACCTTTTGCATTTCCCCTCCTTTTTGCCATTTTTCAAATGTCCAATTATTAATAAATATTTAAAATAATTTATTTAATTGGTTATAACCATAAACCTGCATTATTTTCTGGACAACCCAATGTATTTTTATGTATTGTGTATTTTTATGTACTTTACAATACATTACTGGGAGGGCTCGAGAATCAACTTGGGTTTTGGCAATCCGTATAAGACCCCGCACTTCCACTCACTCTTAAATATATTCTTTCCTATTTATATTACAAGGAAATAATGTAAGTAGGATTACCACTAACTGTTAATTAGCACTTTTATTTAACACTTTTTAATTTCAAATCAATTATTTCTTTAAAACATTAAATAAATCAAGAGATGCTATGAAATATAAGGGTGTAAAGTCAAGTTCCTATATATTGGTGATTTTTTTTTCTAGCACAAAATAATTGGTCTCTTAGAAGACCATATGTAAATTCATCTAATTACAATTACCATTCTCTCAATTAGGGCAATGGATTACTCAATATTCCTCCATTACCCTTTTCCCAAAGTATCTATATCTAATCTAATATAATTATGGGATTCTCAATTTTCCACCATTGGCTATCTCCCACTCGCATTCACTCTAACAAATACGTTCGCTCCTACTTTTTCGCCGGGGGCCGCAGTTTTTTTTGCCAGCTCTACGCCGGGATATTGCGGGGGATCATCGGCGCACTGTCCGAGTGTTTCGGACGACGGCGGGACTCCCGTCGCTAGCGGCTTTCGGAACTGTGAAGTGTGAAAATCTTTATGTGTTATGACGTTTTTTTTTTTTTTACTTGTTCTCTTAATAACAATTTGACAACCTCAGCTACCTTCGAGAGGTTAGAGATAAGCTACACAAGACAAAATATGAGAAAGTCAATGACAATGATGCGCCAGAAAAAACTCTAGAATTTTTGCTTAAAGCGCACAGGGCGGGCGAGACCACTTGATGTTTGTCGGCCCACAAATAGTATATACACAAATATTCTTTTAATTTGAGATATAATATTTTATTTATATAAAAAATATAAAATAGTTAGGATCTTAGGAGACAAAGTAATGACAGTTAAAATCAAAAGTTATATAAAATTAAATTTAATAATAAAAGATTCTTCTTTTAATTTAAGAAATTTTTAAAAATATAAAATCGGTTTTTTATTTAAAATATCACATGAACATCAATTACAATTAAAAATTATATACACTGAAATATAAATTCAAGTGATTTTTCTATTAATTCAAGATTTTTTGAATATAAAGTAATTAGTTTATACACGGACAGGCAAAAAATCTCACCCATTTGTAATATAATTTGATTTGTATATTTTTATATATTAATCAAAGTTTCACTTTTTTTAACGTTTAATAGTCTTTGTCTAAAAAAGTTTAAAAAAATGTAAATTAAAAGGAAAATGAAAAAAAAGACGGACAGATAAAATTTGTTTTAATTTTGTTTTAGATTTTTAATTAACATTTCAATATCGCGTATTTCCTCCTCTTGCCTTATTTACATCTCGCAAACGCCTTGACATACTTTCTACCAGTCTGGAAATGCCTCTTTGGTGGAGGTTAGCCCATTCTACACGAAGAGGCCTTTCAAGATCGTGGAGTGTAGCAGGAAGTGAAGGATGTGCATTCGTCTTTTGAGCTTATCACATAAATGTTCTATGGGGTTCAAGTCTGGAGTACGGGCTGGCCAGGTACGCTGTTGAAGGTACGTTTCTACTATGCGAGCGACAATTGCAGGGCATTATCGACCATTAGAATAGAATTGTCGCTGATTTCATCGAGGATAGGCAACGCAAGATGTTCCAAAATTTCATCCACATAACGAGTAGCCGTCAAAGAAACACGAACAACAACCAACTCTGTGCGACTCTCCATTGAAATTCCCGCCCACACCATCACTGAGCTACGTCGAAAATGTTGGCTCTGGGAAAAATTACAAGCTTCCTACCTTTCATTTCGCCTTCCCCGCACTTTTTCACGCCCATCTGGAGATCGTAGAGCAAATCTACACTCATCAGGCTGATAGATCTGTACGAGTTGGGGGTCCGTTGGGATGGATCGTCCTACTTTTGGTATGTAGACCGCTCGTATCTCTTGAGGGCTCAAGAATTATTTCTTTGTGGATTATTTCTGCTCCTGGGAAGTGATTTTTAATCAGTAAAGAGAGTGTTTCTTTTTCTCTTTGTTTAAAGTTTCTATCTGTTTTCGTGAGGAAGCTTACCTTCCTACACGGACTATCCTTGGCTAGATTTTTTCTAAGTTTCAAAATATATTAATTAAAAACGTGTAAACCAACTGTAAAGATTGAATGAAGTTTATGTTTTCGTGCCAAAATATTTTCGTCGGTAAACTTGTATTTCTATAACACTTAATGTGCAAATACAGCTTTCTTTGTGAATTATCTTTAAAATAATTACTTGGCTTGTTTAATTATTAAATAATATCAATATTTAGTTATTTGTTATGTTTTGGGAGTTATTCTTACGTCAATAAAAAACGTTTCTAGGTTGAATAGTTTTTAGAGAAAACCTACGTTTATACCCTTTATAATCTTAATATTAATGAATCAGTAGGATTAAATGTAAATTTCTACCCCAAAAAATATATTTAATTGTTTTACTAAGCATTAATAGTTATTATTGAATTACGCCTTGGGGCATTGTTTGACCACAGGGCAGGGTTCAAATAGATGAACGGTCGAGGGCGATACGGGTCAGTATATACATCCTAATTCCACCGAAATTGTAAAGGACCATTCATTAGGCCAGTAAGGATAAGATAATATATCTCACAATTAGCATTCCGGTTTGAAAGCAAACGGAGAAACTTAGTTAACGAAACTATGAATTGCCATAGAGACAATATTACAAATTCCTAATCAGACTGACCTAGCCGTCATTTAAAATTAAAATTCCATTATGGCTATATTGACAATTATAGTTTATGAATTTTTTTTTTGTCAGGTAATAATGAATTTTTTAAATTATGTTCTGAGTTGCTTTGGTTTAAGGTTACAATATTTACGGGGGACAAATAAGGTGATCGCCGGCCTTCCGCTTGTAAGAATTATTTTTATTTTTTTTATTTTTAATACAATGCAGCCATTCGAGCTATTTTTTCTTTTTTAGGTAGCTTTCTTCTGTACTTTTGCATGTATTTGCTTCAAAAATACGCTAGCCTCCCCTTGGTACCTCTAGTTTTGAGAATTAGTAAAATACAAAAGACGACATAAAAATAGATATACACAGAAAGTCGTGCCAGAAATCTGTTGTGTACAAATATCTACCAATATAACAAATAAGTTGCAGAACAAAAAATAAATAAATAAAATATACGTGAAATAATCCATTATACCAATACGGCGTAACACTATGTTAAACTTGCACGACCGCTCCGTCATGTTGGGTTTGGGTCTATTGCTTGCAATTTCTTCCGTATAAAAAAAAGTGAATATTTCAGAGCATTTTGCGACTATGCACCACCTGCATAGGACTCTTGCGCAATTTTCTTAATTTTGTAATTAAAACAAATTTCTTAGTAAGCATTGCCTAATTCTTAGTTCGAAATTGGAATAGCCGCATGGATAAGGCAATATTACCTTGTTATTTGGTCGTTGCCGACTATTTTGGTCCGCCTATTACCAAGGCTCTCTGGGTTCGACTGTCAGCTACCTTTTGGCAAATTACAATCCAAATTACAATTCTGTCAGCCCCACCTTTCATGTCGAGCCAGAAAAATTTGAAGAACACGACTTCGGTCCCATTGTGGGATTTATTTACAGCTTCGAATCCAGTGGGAATGTGAAATTGGTTCGTAGAGTAAATCTCTACCTTCAAGCATTGAGCGAACGGTCTGCGTAGCAATATCAAGTCTAAAATCGAAACAAACCAATTACAGCTTGGTAGACAAACATGTAGTAATACCAGTACAGTTGAGAATTTTTATTTAGATGGTTGGTGAAGAAAAGAAATTCGAAATGTTCCATAGCATAAATATATCTTTAACATGTACGTTCGGGCTCATTGGCCCATTGTCGGTAGATGTCGTAATTTTCGAGCTGCGCAATGTACCACGCCTTTGAGAGCTATTGTATCTCCCATTATGTACCTATAGAACACCGGTAGATCCTACATCCTCAAGAAATTCGATTAGTAGGGCCAGTTTCAGTGGTTGAATTTCTTCTAAAGGCAAGCAAGTGTAGCGGCACAGTTTGCTAGCAGGTGCGTTGGTGTCTCCTCTGCTTCCTTCCAGAATCTGTACGTGCCGTGATGGAGTATACCATTCCTCTATAAATACCCATTTAGTCTGCAGTTTCCTGTTAAGAATCCTGTCAGGATTCGAAGTTTTTTCTGCTTCCTTTAATGAATTTTTTTGCTTTTTTCCTAACAAAACCTGCTGAAAGGTTCTTGGTTAGTTTGTGTCCCATGAGTTAATTCCACTGTTTCGTCATTTTCATTTTGTCTGTTTGTCTAAGATACCCATGTGTAAATCGCCATGCCACAGAAGAGCTCAGGACCTACGGCCGGTATAGGAGCCCTCTTCTTTGAAAGGGTGTCCACTCACTCGTTTCCATCTACTGCTACCTATTTTGGAACCCAGCAGAGAGCAAATTTATTTTCCGTACTTAATTAATTTAATTTGGTTCTGCAATTCAGCTCCATCTTCGATCTAATGATGTTTCAGTTTAGTACATTGATGACTGCCTGGCTATCTCACATGAACGCTATATTCTTGTTGTTGTACACTTTGTTCAATTTGAACGAAGTACATCTATCTATTGCATGGACTTCACCTGGAATATACTGGTATATGTTCCCATGGGTACCAGGCCTCACACTCCTACCCCCGCATTTTTACGTTCTAGATCAGTAAGTTTACTAGCAAATGGTGCCATTCTTACTTGGAATCTTTCCCTCTTTTCCATTCGTTTTAGACTTAGATCTGTCCGTAAATTTTGTGTGAATTCTCACAATAATTTATTTATCAGTCTGAGTCTCCATAAAACGGACGATGTGCTTCAACTTCAACTATGGGTATGACTAAATAGAAGTCACATGATAGCCCTTTTAAGCTGGTGGTGCATTGTTTTTTCTATGGTGCGCGGAATATATGCACACCCTGTATATTCACAATGGTTTGAAGGCTGTGCGCTCCAAAAGAATTAATTATAAATGAAATGAAATTTATAATCGCTTTGAAAGTTAAATGATTAATTTTATAAAATTTTATGCCTAAAAAAAGCTAAAAATAATTGGATATTAAGGAAGAATATTTTCATCTCCATATTGTTCTAATATTCATATTTCAAACTTCATAAAACATTGATTAATTTAGAAAAGCATCAAGTTTAAAAAGATATTATATTCTGGAAGAAGAGCTTAGCGAGATATTCTCAGCTTTTTATATAGATTTTATTAACAAATTTATGGATGAAGGGATGAACCCACTTAAAGTCATCGTTGTTGCACAAATAACAACATTCGTTATTTAAGATTGTTTTGTTAGAACGAGGGCGGGAAAGAGGAGAAAATTACATAAATAATGGTCTGGATTTTCTTTCATGGCTTTTACAACTTGGCGGCAGCGGCTTTCGGGCGGGGAGACACGTCAAAGTGTGTTCCATTTATACACAAAACACTTGGACCACTCTTCTTAGTGCTTCTCCCCCTCGTTGATCCCTTTCAATGCAGCCCTGATCCAGTTGGGCCCCATTGAAGAAAGGTGTTCACTTTTAGAACGTTGTAAGGGGGGAGGTCTCTTCCACCCAAGCACGCACCAGCGTAGGCAGGGAGAAAAAGACACATTCTGACTTCTTACTTTTCACCCGTCATTGATTCAACCAATCCTCTCTACACCGGCCAGAGTTAATTCAAAGAAAAAGTAACTTCAGCAGGATTGATAAAATATTTACATTATGGCCTTTTCACTTTTCCTTTAATTGCTAAGAGTAGCGGCTATTTGATCGGAAGCTATTTGCTTACCAGACCTGTTCGGTTCAAGTTGAGTTATCCTTTTAATCAAGTTCTTCCTAAAAAGTTGTAATATCTAAAACTTGACTGGACCGATTCTGAAATTTGAACAAGCTCTATGGAAAAGTTGATATTCATAAAAATGACAAGGACGTATAAAAAACATTTAACATTCACAAACTGTACAAAATTCAATTATTCTCTAATCCTAATAGGTATTATTTTTTTCATAATTAGATTATCTTAACAATTAATAAGGGCATTAATAGTATGCAGCAATCAGCTTGAAATATATGGAAGAACCTCCATAATGAGTTTGATTGGTCATATATTGTGTTTCGGCGTAATATAGATGGCCCAGTTCTTTCAATGGTGTTGGACCACTGAAGACCCGTCCTCGTTCGCGCTAATAAATACAGTCATACAAATTATAACCTTTTATTCCGTATGTACAGCTAACATGGGTAGGGGGTAACTCGTGTATTAATATTACGCCCGTGCCTCCTCCACGCCGACTTATTAAAATTCGAATAGCACCAGCAGATTTTACGTGCAAACTTACTTACCTTTTGAACTATATATACTTGGTTTTGCAATGAAATAGACACTGTGAAAATAAAAGGCCATGTCTTTTATAAAAACTCACACGGTATAGTAAGTTTCATTCGAATGAGCTAATACGATATAAACATTTCATATTATATTATCATATTATATAATTCTTATATTTGGAGATCGCTGTTGATTTTTTTCAACTGTTGGTGCCACCTCCTCCATTGCGATCCACTCGAAAATCTTGAGAAAACGGGACTTAAACTATACATAAACTGCGAAGCGCTCCGCGGGAATGTGTGCATTCTAGTTTCATTAAAATTCTACAGGACCATTACACCAGTGAGGGCATAGAGATAATATATATCTTGCAATTAGCATTCCAGTTTGAAGTCAACGGAGGAACTTAGTTAACTGAACTATGAATTTCCACCGAGACAATATTCCAAATTCCCAATCACCCCGAGCTAAGCCGTCATTTAAAATACCTTTATGGGATTAGCAAAATAGAGATAATTGATTAAGTACTGAAACACAACCTAATACCAAGTGATGGAATTGTTGTCGGCTTATAATGGATTCAATTTGTTAATTGTAATAATGGTTACACATTTCTGCCGCCGTTTGTAATGAAATATATTACATTGGCATTGTCCTTAAAAAAATATTTTGTTTTGAAGAAATTACTCCCCCTATTTTTTTTACTATATACCTAAATATTAAAAATTTATGTTTGATTTGTGACAATTTGAACTTAAATTATAATAAATCAATTTTAATTAGGAATAAACTGTTTAGTTTTTAATGTATTTGTTTCAGTGTTTATTTATCTCAATTCTCATTCTTTTTGACAGGGGCGCTGAGAGTTTTTATGATAGCTTACACTGAAACAAAGTGGTAGATCGTTACTTTAAACGTTCCTTTGCTCTCTCAACGATTTAACGAAACTAAAATAAGTTTGAGAGAATCCAAAATGTTCCACAAGAAGTTTCACAGCATAAACATTCACTATTTATGTTTTTATATTTTTTTAAGGAAACATTATTATTTATTAATATTTACTTATTTATTTATTTTTTTACTGGGGCTTCCGACATCTAGGTCATTTCAGCCCCCAACTAAGTTTATATTCTATTTACCCTTTCAAACACTACATTCATACAAATAAATACATTCATACACATAATACACATAAATACATCCATACTAGTACACTCATTCCGTTTGGTCGGTGGAGTACTTGATATTGCTCCACCGACCTATACTCAAACTAATCTAGATTGGGGTCGATGGAGTACTTTTATAAATATTCCGCCATCGACCCCGAACACACACTCTTACGCTCTCATCGTTCGAGGGGTGATGATGGCGTTATATTTCACTCTCACCCCTTGCCATTCACGCTAATAAATACATGCACTCAGACAAAACATATAGACGCATAAGACATACTATATACAATAAAAACCCCAATTTCCCCTAAAAAGCGGAACAGGGGACTCCCAAACTCGCTACCGTGTTCAAGAACTCTTCTTAAGTCCGGCGGCATGCCAACACGCTCTCTGTATGGAGCCAAGGCATGACTCGCCACTATTATGTGGGACACATCGAGCAACCTTTCTCTGCATCTTTACTTATTTATTATTTAATATTATGGTATGGTATGGTATGGTGGAAAAGGTTACTAGGAAGCGGGGTTTGTATTATTGTACCTTCCTAGTTCCTTAGTTCAGTCAATAGACTCAACCCTTCTTCTTAGAAGTATCAGGTCATTTACTGTTGCTGCTGCAATTTGATTCCCTAAGTCTTTTCCGTACGTTAGGTTAAACCTCCATTGAGCTGTTGCTTCGCATTCGAAGATGATATGAGTGGCTGTTTCCTCCTCCTCATTACATAATCTGCAAATGGGATCATCGCTGTATATACCCATGTTGTGTAGATGTTTTCTCAGATACCAGTGACCGGTTAGTAGTCCTACCACTCCTCTGAGTTTGGCCCTCTCCAATTGCAGCATTGTTTTTGCCAGTCTCGGTGAGGGTTGTTTCATCATAAGTTTGTCTAACACCGCTAGAGTTTATCCACTTCTCCTTTTGTTTTGCTTGGATCCATTCTGCGATGGAGGATTCTATATTTGTTTTTCTTATCCCAAGAATAGGTTCGGGGCCTATCTATGGTCTTGCAGATCCTCCTCTGGCCAGTCTGTCTGCTTTCTCGTTACCCAAAATTCCCCTGTGCCCTGGCACCTAAGATATCATCAGGTTGTTGTGTTTCCCCAGGGTTTGGAGATTTTGGATGCATTCACTGACTAATTTTGATGTGCTTTAATAGCTGCTTGGCTATCTGATCTTATGAGGATTTTTTTGTCAGTGACCTCTTTTAAGATTTTCCAGGGCACAAGCATTGATGGCATGTATTTCCGCTTGAAAGACCGACGTGTACTTCCCTAATAATTACTCATGTTTTGGGCTTGTATTTAATATTAACTTTATTTATTTATTGGTAAATACAGGCTGATAGCCTAATTTACTAAAATACATAACATATAAACTATACAATTGTACATAAATAATAAAGATATTGGAAATATATAAAATATATAATCATACTTAATATTTAATAATATATTTAATAAGGGGAATTAATTTAAATTATTATAACACCTTTTGCTTATGTTTTAAATGTTTATGTCGCCGATTTCCTGTGTTCTGCTCAAAAATTCGTAACTCTTATGAGTCTGTGAGTGTGCTAATTTCAATTTTCCTTCCAACCATTTGAAAGCTTAATCGTTTTTCTTTCATCCCACCTCAATAATGTTTAGATTGTACGCCATTATAAGTAAAAAAATAAAGATGAAATCAACAAATACCATCCATTTTATAAATTTGTTATCAACAGAAACGTACGAGGGATCATCGATTTTCATGAATCTGTTTTTGGTGATACTAATAAAAAAACATAACACTCGAACGATTTTTGCCATTGGAGAATTTAAAAAAAATAATAATTTAAATTTTAAAAAGTTCATATCTTTGTTGTACATGAATTTCAAGGTTATTGTATGTGTTATATATAAAATATATTTTGCATTGTATAAATTCACTTTTCCACATCCAAAATGTAATTGTTATATGTAAACAATGTTTGTAAATCCCAGGCCCTGAAGATGATCTCAATAAAGATCGAAACGTTGGCACGATAAAGAAAATGTTTTTCTGAAATCTACATCACACCAGACCGCATATCACGATTTCTAAATAAATGATTAATACAGATATTTTATATTTCAGTTGATTTGTTTTTTCACTTAGGATAACAAAATAATATTCAGTATCAACAAAAACAAAAAAGGAACCATCCAGGAAGCAGGCCATTTTTTTAAGAAACCAACCATTCGTATTCCTTTTTAAGCACATTTTTAACACCCTTACATACATCATTCAACTTTATTTTATGGCTATTTGTACTTTTATTATTGTATGGCTCATTTATTTATTCCATATATTTTTAAAAATATTTTTTGAATTAACAATTTGTTATTTGTAGAAATTGGAGTTGGCCTTTTTAATTGCTGATGTTAACCCATTTCTAAATTGTTTATACTTCCTAACTAGAATAGGATTTTTAAAAAATTTGTATAATTCTAATCGAACTAAAATACGTCTTGTCATCCAACTTTTCAGCTTAAGATTTTTTTGTTTATAATGACTTCAAAAATCTATGATGTATGCAATGCTTTAACAATTTATAAAATTCATCCAATGCCGAGTCAACAATTGAATTTTTATCTCCAATACACATGCCAACTTTTAGCATCAAGCAATTTATACAAAATTTTCAAAATTAATCCTCTCTGATACAACGTTCATCATTTTCCCATTAACTAAAACTGGCTTACCTTTTATTGAAACCAAAATTGGAAAATGGTCAGTAATGCATGTCTCCATACGAAAACTTTTAAGACCATCATAATAAAAACCCTTGACGAAAAAATGAGACCTTTGATCACCTCTGACTCTATTTGGCTTAATGATTAGTATAAAAAAAAACATGTTTCGCAAACTCATTTTGATATTACATCGCTAAACAACAAACACAACAGTGTTCAAGAAATTTATATTCGTATCACCACAAATAATATGACTTTCGAGTAGGAAAGAAAAGTAGAAATTTCTTATTTAAAACCAAAAACATTCCTATCAAATGAATGTTGTAATTAATATAATGATAACAAATACGTATAGTTTGAAATAAACAACAAAATAGCAGTTTTTTGATTTTTTTTTGTCTTGTTTAGTGTATTTTTGTTGATTATATTAAATCACGTTATGTTTCCCAGAATAAGCATTCATTTAGGTCGGTTTAGCTGGCTTTAAGCACACAAAATTTGCAGTGAAATTTTAAATAGGCAAACAATTATGATCCAATCTCTCCAACGTTGTTAGCGATAGACATATAAATGACATAAGAGACCACCAAATCAGTCCTGATTACTTTCAAACATTTGCAGCTTACTCTTTGCCGCGATTAAATTTTTAATAAGCCCCGGGGATTATTGACCACAGATTGTTAAAATTTCTCCTCTCTTATCTCCTCCGCAGTTGTTAACTAATTTCAGAATTAATCGTGATTCTCCTAGTGCCAGGGTCGTAACCGAAGACGACTGGCGTTCACCGAGGAAGGAATAGCGTGACAGTTGGAAATGAGCACGGGATTCACTGTATAATCGTTGAGGGCTGTCCTGGGCGTAGCCTCATACTAAAAATTACTGCGGCAAAACAACTGACCCGGTCGCACCCGTTCCACCACCGCGTTCCGTTGATTAAAACATAAATGACACCTCTACACTAATAAGCCTTTTCAATTTACTACATAAATAGTTATAATTTGCTTTTATCTGACTTCCAGTTATTAATGGGTAGGATTTCAACTCCACAATTGTTTAACTTAAATCAATGCTATTATTCTTTTCCGTTTTCAAGTTTAATTTATAACTCGCAAATTTTAACGTTAACATTTATAAAGTTAATTTTTTTTTCTTCAAAACCCGATTTCTGTCCGTCCATAAGGTATTGAAACTTGACGGAATTGTTTGACTTTTCCCAAGTTAATGCAAAATCCCGGTTAATAACTTTTCGCGTATGATATTTAAGAAAAACCTTCATTAGCCCGGGGAAAATTGAAAATCCTGAAAGTTCTCTTTGTTGGTAGGAATTTGTCGCAAAGGTCGCTCATACAGCGAGACACTATTGTACCAGGCTTTCATTGCTCTCCTTTTAAAAGTTACAAGATCTGACGGAAATGTAATATTTCAGACATGGGCTGCAGGTTCTTATATGTGAAAAGTAAAATAATTCCTGTCTTACAGAAGGGCTGGCTATACGTTGAACGTTGCTGACGAGGCGACAAACCACTTTACAATACAGTTTTCATATCATTTGCAATTAAAAACCAATGGGCTACGCCAGGATTCGAACTCAGGACTTCTAGGATGGCAAATACGCCCTAACCGCTCATCCAACGCGGTATTTTATATACAAGTTTGTTTCTTTTTAAGCAAATCTAATTTGAAATGGCCACTATTTAAAAAAAATGACTGAAAACTTCCCATGTTAAATGTTAATTTAAAAACAAAATATGATTATTTAAAATCAATCTATTACTAAGAATATTAAAAGAGAAAAACTGCTATTACACCTTATGTACAATAAAGGCGGATTAGTAAGACAGTAAGCTACTCTCTGTATGATTATTCTTTTTCTACGTCTACCTAAAAGGATGAGTCATAAAAAACTCAACACAATAAACTACTATACTTACTGTTCTTGTATTTTTCTCATACTACTAAGCGTTGCTTATAAAAATATTGTAGAACCTCTGCACATCCGGATTGTTATTTTAATCAAAACAAGATTGCTATAAATTAGATAATTTCATATGCAGCATTAACTTTTAAATTTTGTAAAAATAAGAAAGAAACAACAGTAGCAACATTTACAGTTTGCTAATCCTCAAAAAATTAATAATTTGTTTGTCAGGGTGTAGTTGAGTTTATGGACAATTCAATTTTTTATAATAATCAAATAATTTAGCATATAAATATTACATTAACATTAGAGTAACCCAAATTTAAGATCACTTTTTGATTATTTTGAAAATTAATTTATTTAAACAAATTATAGAAGAAAAAAATGTTAAAAGTAAAATAATACTTTTGAGCAAGCATACGAGTGCTTGTAAAACAATGGCATCCTAATTTTAGGCAAAATGATATTAACATTTTTATAATACTTTTATATTACTTTGATATTAGTGACTAAATACTCTTGCTTCAGAGTAAGGTGCAGCAATGAGTTCTCTGATGCAAGACCGTTTCAGGTTGGCGTCCCACAAGGGAGCATTGTTTGTCCTATACTATGTACCATTTATACCGTTGACCTACCGGTACAACCCAACACCATCCTACGCGGACGATACTGCATTTTTATCTGCAAACTCCAATCCTACCCAAGCCACTTTCAATATCCAGGGGCTCATTGAAGAATGGTGCAAAACGTGGAAGATAAACTGAACGAGGACATATGCACCCAAATTATGTTCATCTTAAACAAGCAGCCTTGCCCACGTCTATACGTTAACAAAAAAACTACCGACATATACACAAGTAAACAATTTAGGACTATACTTAGACAAAAGGCTGACGCGAAATCCTCACACAACTATTAAGCGACAAACACTAAATCAACGATTTTGACAACTACGAAGGACCGAAATAAGACATGAAAAGAACAAAGTAACTCTGCAGAAAACATTTTTTGTCCTATTTGGACACCCGGAACGGGACAGTCGGGTACCATCAAGCCATATAACATCCCACGAATCCAAGCATTCCAATCAAAAGTCCTCAGAAGAATTCTCCCAACTCCTTACTATGTCTTCAACCTCACTATCCACAGTGAACTTCACATTCCCATTGTCAAAGATTAATCCGTTTCCGCTTCGTCCAGTTTCACTCAAATCTTTCAACCTATCTTAAACATACTGTTCAAGCCCCCCTCTCCTCTACTTCTTATCCAAAGAACCCTCCACGTCAAAAAAATATTATGCCGGATAGACATTACATGGCATGAGACATATAAAAAGTTACAAAAAAAGACACCTGAAGTAAAATATGCCAAAAAATGTATTTTGAAACAAAATCTTATTTGTTTTAACCACTCTTTAAAGCCATTGAATATAATTTTTTAACAAACAAAACCTTGACATTTTTGGGTTGGATCATGAATCTCTGAATTTTTTTGAAATTACAATCGTGCGAAACTTGAATGCTCTTCTTTCAGGTTATAATAATCGTTAATTTTTAATTATGTTGGGGTGTTTCTGTTATTTACACATGTTATTTTCATTTCAATTCTCACAATAAATATTAATGTTAATTATGTACAAATTAAAAGGTATTATGTGTAAAGAGACTCTATGTTTATAATTAACGTTAATATTACATTGTTTTTAATACTACATAATAAGTCACTTTGCAAAAAGAAATCGATCTGTGTATTGAAGAAGGTTTAATTGGTATGCAACGTTTAATCTTGTTATTAACGTTTCCTTATCCAACTATCGTACACATTTGAAACTGATGGGATGGGGGTTGTCCTGCAATAATTTCCCTGAAGACCGATTCTGCGGTTAATTCTAGTCACTTTCTGCCTTATTTGTAACTATACCTCATATTCTGACCGTTAACTGAGAAGACAAAATTAATTTACTTATATACCATGTTAATTTTAATCTGCAGTAATAATACCAATAATATTAATAATTTATAATTAGAGAAATTTAATAAAGCCACGTAAATAAGTTTTCCAATATCCTTAAACCACTTACGTATACTAGCTAGGACATATTACCACTCATAGTATTTTTTTGTTTGTTTATGGCATAAATATAACAGTTTTTCTACAAAATAGAGTAACGCACAAAGTATAAACCTACAAAATTTTGGGCCATTTCATACTTGTTTAACATGTGAAATAAATTCCAACAATATTGCATAATCTATAAATGTAATCCTAGTGGGAAAATAATTTTGTGCTGAACCGACATAGGGTCACTTATTAGAACCGTCTTCACTCGCGGGTTGTTGGATTACTCAAACCCATTTCGGCATTCGGCCATTTGAGTGAGGAAACTGTCTCTCATTTCGATTTCCTCCAAGTAGGGGATTATATTACAATAATATAATTAATTATAATTATGTCATTGGGTCTGTAGATTGGCGCTAGGCCGTTTGAGTAGAAGGCGTGGCATGGCATACACTGGTCGGTCGTGATGTCTGTTATTATTGTGCGTTTTTTGTTCTCTTCCGAACGTTTGTCTTTTTTTTTTTTTTTTGTTATATTGTGTTTTTGATGGAGTCAAAGTAGTGTGTGAATATGAATTTGTTTGTACAATTATAAGTTTTCCGACTTTAACTGTTATTTGTTTATAAATGTATTTTGGTGTTATTTAGGTTCTCCACTATGTTGAGTTTTCGTCCTATTTGTGTGCTGCGTATTAAAGTCATGCTTGTATCTATTGTGTTTGGTTCGTGGTGGTGATGTATTAAGTATGCTGCGTAATTTGATTTCCCGTCGTCGTCTCTGAAGAATTTGAGGTGATCATTGAACCGATCTCTTAATTTCCTTTCAGTCTGTCCAATGTATGTGTCTCCGCATTGACATGTGATGCTACCATTACTGTCTAGCGGATCAATTGTGTGTATGTTTCTTTTTAGTACTTAACCTATGCTATTGTTGGTCTTTAGTATCCTATTTTAGTCCGAGTTTCTTGAAAACGTTCGTTAATCTGCAGGTACAATATACTTTTCTTTCTGGGTCCTTTCATATTATGTGAATTTTGTCCATTTATTGTTGATTTGTGTTTTGTTTTTTCGTTGTTGGTTAGTAATTTCTGGATGGTGATTTTTTTGTATTTTTTTATTGCCATGCTGGTTATTGTTCGTAGTTTTATGTTGTTTTTATTATTTGTATCATGTGTCGTATTTGTGATTTTTTAGAGTGGATGGGTGGGGTGTGCGTTTATGCTATTGTCGGTTTAGAGGGTTTTTTGTACATTTGGAGTTGGATTTTATTGTTGACTGTTGTGAGCGTTAAGCCCAAGACATTGATGCAGTCGTTGTTTTCGGTTAGTATGCTGAATGTAATGTTTTTGTGTATTGCGTTAAGGTTCTTAAGTACGTTAATTAACATAATTTTATACAATCTGTGTTTTTTAATTAATTTGTAAGTACAGAGTTGCATAGAAAATCAATTTTGTTTTATTAGACATTCATTATTAGATCCCGTGATATTCTATCGGTAAGATTTTAATTTAAAATTTAAAGAGTAATCCAACAGATAGATGATTTAACTCGATTGCACTTTGGGTGTAAGATGTTCCAATAACAAGATGACTACAACTACCTATGTCCTTGCAAAGTATATACTGAGGTTTAAGCTAGACAAAGTAGGGATTTTCTTCACACCAATCACCCCATATATAACCTAAGCCCTCAGCCTTTTAACTCTCTCGTTTGTTTTAACTCTACGTTTTTTCCTGTTTCTATACTAATGTTGTAATGTTACCGAAGTAATTAAGCCACGGTTATCCGGTTGAAATGTCTGATTAGATAGATACCATTGGATAGTATATTTTTACATGCAATTTTAACCCCTAAAACCTTCTGTCATTTTCTCTGTGCATATTAAATTCGAATCCCTATACTAATTAAAACGAGAGTTTCTGGAGAGCCGAATCCAGGGCCCCTTTTCAATTTGCATCTCGATCAGGAACACAAAGGAGTAGATTTAAATTATACGGATATTGAGAAGGTTTAAATTGAAAATAAATTGTTCACCAAGGGAAGTCTTTCATTTTTAGCATTGGAAGCAATAATAGATTTTCATCCTTTAAAGGTTTAATAAACAAAGCTGGATATTTTTTTCATATTTCTGCAGGAAACGTTTTGTAGTATAGTTTGCACGCATACGCATTGCTCGCGGGATGGATTTAAAGATAAAAGGAGGGAAAACTAGGACTTTCTAATATTAAACTTTTTTTATCACATCATCAGCGATTGTATTCCGGCCATGAATAAACATCGATTTATTATGACTTTAAATTCCATAACAATCGATAAACTGGTTTACAACTTATTTCCTTTGTTTTCGAACATTTGAAACATCGATTCGTCAAGATTATCCATTTATCTATTTATCATTTAGTAATGACTTTTACGTTGAACTCTGTAGGCCATAAAAGGCCTAATAAGCAAGATAATTGATATATGAAATTTAATAATTCATTATGCATTATTTATTTACCAGTTTATTTTTAACGAAACATTTACAATTTACAATACAAATTAACTTTTGGATATCATTTTTAAGCTACAATAATAATTATATAAAATTATAACGTTGTAAAATTTAACGTACATACAAAGCTGCTAATGAACCATACCTTTAAGAATCTTTTTCTTTTTTAAATTTATTTATTTATTTATTGACTCCTGCGTTAATTGCTGAGCTTAAGTAAATATAATAACATCTTAGGACAAAACAAAACAAAATGAAAACGAAAATTATAAAAAAATATACATACATAAGAGAAAAAGAGGATCTACTGATCAGTAGCCACTCCTGCATATAAGCGTTACACATTTTCACTGTTAATTAGGAGGTCGCGAGGTAGTAAACCTTCAGCTGTCGTTGGATTGCTCGGAAGGGTGCGAGATGAAAGGTTTCTGACATGAGGTTTGATGGATAATTGTTTGTCAAACGTCTTGCTTTTTCGCTATTTCAAAACATATTGGATATTAAGGTCATTGTGAATCGACACGCCCGAACAGGTATGATGTGAATGATATCGTCAATACTCCTTTTATATACAGGAGCATTGAAGATGATTAGGAGAATTTGTAGGGCTTGGATACGTTGGAGGTCGGAACGTTTTGTTGAACCACAAAATTCGATGTATTATATCCATAGGAGTCTCAAAATAATAATATAATCGAGTATTTTGTTTTTTAGAGACAGTTTTGATCGTTTGCCCAGCAATTATTTAAATAGTATCTATTTAGATCTTGTCTTTCGAGTCGTGTGTGGGTGTTCCGTGTATATGGGGTTTGTCAATGTATAGCCCAAGATAGCGGACTATATTACCTGGTGGGAGGAGGATACTATTGTAGTAGATGGGAGCAGTGGTTATTCTCCGAAGGTTGAAAGTGACATGTTCATATTTTTGTATGTTTGTCTACGCTATGTCTTCTATTATGTCTTCCATCGCTTGAACTACTGGCCAAGGGATGTGACGTAGGTTTGCAGATTTCTAGTTTGTCATGATCTTTATGACAGCAAAAGAATGGTATGAATGTAGAGGATGGGTTCTAAGATGCTTCTTTGTGGTACCCCTGTATCTGTGTAGTAGCCGGCTGATAGAGAGAGGCTACTGATGACTTGAAAGTATCTGTTAGTTTTAGGGTCAGTTAAAAGGTAGGAGACTTTCTTAAATTTCCAACGCAGTCCCGAGAGCCATACCCGATCGCAAGTTTGCTTCACATCTAGGAATAGACTGGCATAGAACTCCTTTTGTTCAGGAGCGGTAGCGATGATGTCCAAAACGTGATGACACTGCTGAACAGTAGAATGTAAACATCTGAACCTAAACTGGTGGTCAGGGATAAGGTTAGAGGTATGAACAATAGGTTGAATGTGTGAATGAAGCAGGAAATCTTTTCCTAGATATATACGTCTCTATTAATTTAGTGAGATATTAGATTAATGTTAGATCATATTAATATGGTGAAAAGGTCAGTAATATTAAAGTATCCTAGCGTAAGAGATCAGATCGTGTGGTGTATGGATCAGCAGGAAACACATTTCAGGCGAAGAAACACCTCTAATTACGTCTCTATTCTCTAATTCTCTATGCTCTTTACAAATTACGACGTTTTTAAATTTTATATTTCTAATGTAAAAATCTCCTTACTTACTTAATGAAAATTTAAGAGGATAAAGCACCCCATTATGATGAGAAACGTGCTTCTCTCGACGTAAAGGAATTCATGTCCAGAAATATGGATGTTCATTTCACAATCCCCGGCGTGTGAGGTCATATATTTCATATATTTCAAGAGAAAATGGATCTACCTTTTTAGACACGGCCAACCGGGTTAAACGGAAATCGTAATCGAGATTTTATTTTTACTGTTTTATCAAATAAAACAAACGCTTGCAATTTCAATCGAAAAAGTCAAGAGTAACAATATATTCATATGATTTTAAATATTTGCAATCAACAAAGAATGTTACATTCGCTACCGCATTGCAAGGCCATTTTGCTACAGAAAGAAAAACAACTAAATAAGTTGAAGTTTGTACTAAAGACAAGGAATAAGGCCAATTGGTAAGAGAACACTATGGGGGGGGGGGGCTACCAATTTTACTTTTAAATATTATTTTGTCTTTTGTCTATGCTTATATCAGTCGATTTTTTGTTTTACGTGAGATAAGAAAATAATAAGCAGGATTGTATTAAATGAGATTAGATATAGAAAACGTTATAAAACCGAAAAGATGCTGTCAGTGAAGTATGCCATTTTTTAAAAATTCAATTTTCTTTTAAGGTCCTTTTAAAGCTCTTAAGCAAGAATAGTAATAGCAATATAAATAGGCATTTTTGGATTTGATTAGCGGGGGGGGGTGATTTTTTTCTCAAATATTCACTGTTCCACTTAAAAATTCATAACACTTTTTAACTTTTTCTAAAGTTTTATACTTTTACATTTTATAAAACACTCAGAGGGGCGTCGGTGGCCGCAACGGTTTAGGCGTTGACACGGCACTCATCACTGTAAGGTAAAGGTCCCCGTGTTCGAATACAGCGGCCCTCCATACTTACAAATGGGCTTTTAGCAGCATAAAATCGAGGCAATCGTGACACTTGATGGTTTCTGACCTGTAAACATTTTAAATTTTAACAAATATACATAAGAAAAGCGGCCCAGTTTACATGTACAAACCAGATTTTTTACTAAACACTAACAACTGGTGAATTTAAAATTCACGTTTAAAAAAGTTTTAAAAGGCAATAAATAACGTTATTTAAAGTAGGAAACGATTTGCAACTAAATCGATGCCAGCCTTGACAGTCGTTTTTCTCCAGTGGCACTCATTACCCTCAACTGCACATTCATTATGTTTTCCATTACCTTTCTTTCGAGTAATGGGTATTAAGGTAAAGCGGGGAGTTTCAGACGGGCGGAGAATCTTTTGAATCCTACGTAGTTGTACATGCAACAGAACAACATAAACTTTAAGCAAGCTTTGAATAATTTCATTCATTTCAAATATTTGTATATATGTAGAAGGACGAACTCTTTTAAATTAAATTGTCTCAAATTATTATTTTTACTAATAACGAATCCTTACTATTTTTTATTATAGAGAAAATATTTATTTGTAAACGTTATATGTTATGCATTAAGAGTCTATAGCTCCAAACCGATCAAAGAAAGTACTTTATTTTTGATAAATTAATTTCTGATAATCACGTAACTCTCAAGATGCGCAATTCCGTTGAAAGCGATAAATTGTTTTATTGCCGTCGAAAGAGTCACTAAATATTCATTTGAGCTAGGTACGTTAAAAACGAATGCTGTTAGTGTGAGATGGGCGTTAAACTGGGGAGGAAGTAAGATATGAAAAATGGAAGTTTAACCATAATCCGTTGTCCCTGCTGTCATGACAGTCGGATTTACTTCACAGTTTCTAATGGTACATATAATCTTGGAATCAAATTGAAACGGACACACTATGCATTATAAGTTTCCAATTAAAATTAAATATAATACAACTATTTATTATAATTTATTTATTAGACCAAAAAATACAGCAGTAATATAGTCAAATTTTTCATTGCTGACCACCTATCAATTTTAATTTTTTTTTTCTTAAGAAGTGGATATATGTTTTGTTGAAGTAAAATAATTAAAAGTATTCATTAAAAAATACTTTTTAAAAATAGTAAATATGAAATATCGGTGGTATATTGGAAATGAATGAAACGAGATTGAACTTTTTATACATTAAATTCAGGAAAGAGGCATTATCGTCACACTCATACAATCTTTTCAAAATAACGATCTACTTTAAAGATTCTTGGTCGTTTCCGTTGAGAACTTCCAGTTGGAATATTTTATTTATTTTTAGTACCATATTATACACATACAATATTTATCATTTGCATATATCCTGAGGGGAACCAGCAATCATTGTTGCTCCCCCGGCTTTCTGAATAGTTATTTATGAACTCTTCATAAGGAGGTCGCGGGGCCACCTCCTCTTCAGTCGCCTTACCGGGTTGTAGGGGTTGGTAATGTTGCACATGGATCGGGCTAACGTGTTGAGATGTAAGGATAGTTTTTCATGGAATGTGGAAAATTTGGTGAGGATTAATTTATTTACAAAGAGTAATTTGAGGTCGTTGTAAAAGGTGGTATTGGAGGCATAGCAGGCAGCGTTGAATATGATTTTGAGGCCAACTGCGGTCCTGGAAGTGTAGTTGGCTCCCACCACTTCATATTTTAATCCAACGAGAACCCAGAGCAGCAGCTCACAGTCTCTTAAATGGACAAACAAACGACAAAAGAATAGGCCATGTAAATAAACAATGGAAATTGAGGGAGGAGATACAGACCGATGCCATATTAGACATTCCATTCAATGGTACTACTGCAAAATTCAATTTTGCTAAAAGGTACTAGGTACTGGTACCGAACGGGAAGAATGGGCCAAAGAACACCGCTAAAGGCAATCTCCTACTGGTACACTGACGGCTCCAAAACCGACAAAGGCACTGGAGCTGGAGTCTTCGGGAAGAACCAAAATACCGAACTGACGGTAAACCTAGGTAAATATGCTACAGTTTTACAGTCTGAAATCACAGCGATTGAACACAGCACCAAGGAAATAAAACGGCTAAGAATACATTCCCAGAAGATAATGACCTGACCCTTGGTCCTTGGGCACGCGGGGCGTAGAGGCAACGAAAATGTTCACATGTTGGTCAAAGAGGGGGCCAACATGGTCTCTCTGGGTCCTGAACCGTACTGTGGCTTAGTGTCCTGCCACAATGCCACAAAAGAGAATACATTTTAACATGGATCCTTAATGAGTCCAAAACTTGGTGGAACAATACCACAGGTATGAGGTACGCGAAGAGATTCTAGAAGGATCTTCCGCAAAATTTACAAAAAAATTACTGGAAGGTAGCCGCAACCGAACTAGGATTCTGGTTGGCCTCACTAAATTATCACAAGCCTTTTCAAGATTATTGTTAGCGCTTTCATAATTACCAGATCGGAATAGACTCACAGATGTGAAAAAATACAAACAACTGTTCAAAAAAACCTTGTTCCACGAGAACTTTATAATACTTCATGAAAGCTAATGGATAGGTCTAAAGATGAACAATTTTAGGTTACTTTTAACAAATCCTCACTTGATTAATAGTGTCTATTGTACTATTTATTACTTGTGGATTTAAATAAAAAAGTAAGTCCAAGCGAGAAGTGCGTTGAGTTTTTTTTTGTTTTTTTTTTCTATAGAAGCCGAAAGCGCTCAGAAAGGCAGTCCTATTTACATAATTTCACCATTAATCCATTCCATTTCAAACAAGCGGAGGCACTTGCCGTGTCACACAAGTGGCTTAGTTTGCCTTTCAGAGAAACATGGCTCAATTAGCCATGCGGATACTTGACTTCCACACTCATTAAACAGTATACACTTAGATGTATTCAGCTTATGATTTCGTGATTAATTTCCAAGACATATCGGAGATGGAAAGCGATTTCTGTGAAAAAAGTCTAACTTCCATTATCCACTTATAGGGGAAGTTAGCTTTTAGATTCATTGGGTAGTATTAGCGGTGCTTCCTGAGAACAAAATGGTCAATTCAATCAAACGAGGTTCCCAACTTTACCAAATATAATTCACTAATTTCGTGGTCCGCTTGACCAATTAATACATTACAATTAAGTATTTGGATTCTCGACGACAACACGATTACACGACATTTGAAAAATGGCAAAAAGGAGAGAAAACTCATCAGGTGGGGTTGAGATAGGAAGTTGGTGTCCGAGTGGATCGAGGTCACGATAGCTCAAGAGGTAGAGCAGCGGCGTATCTAGCCGAAGATCGTGGGTTCGAATCCCGCTGGTGCCATTATTTTTTCATCTCAACTAAAAACTTTAATTAATTGTAATTTACCAAATATAGTTGAAAATAGTAATTTTGTTCTGATTGATGTTTCCGATCTGTAGAAAATTATTTAAACGAAAAAATTTATTTTCAAGAAAAAAGAAAAATTCTCTGAGAAAGGACAGTTATGATTAAATGTGAATAAATAAATGACGATATTTTATAAAAGCTGTTTATAATTTGCTTTGCAATTAAAATGCATTACATAAACTATACCTTTCGAGTTTTGTAAAAAAACTGAGTGGACAATAGAGTCAAATGGTTTTTGAGTGTCCTTTATATGGCCCAATGATATAATTACCTTTATCGAGGACTTCTTGATAAACTCTCTGCCTTTCTAAAAAATAAACGACTGGATATACGGACTGGAAGTGGATGGTTCAGCTTGCCAACATCCAACCGCCTCATCAAAGAACTGTTGAAAAATTTATGCTACTAACAAAAAAGCTTTAAGACTACGCTTCATAAAGGGGGTAGCAAAGTCGACTTGATTTCTTGTTCGATCTTTATTGTCGCAAGAAAAACTAGTGGAAAATGATGATTACAAAACATTTTTTCCTTACTAGCCGTTTCGCTTTGTTCAAAAGAGAGAGTAAATTAAATAACTGGCTAATTGGTTTCTTTTAGTGAATGCCTTGACACAAAAACTGGCTGTTGCTAAATGTCAATACAAACTAACACAATTGTTTGTTATAATTTATATTAATTTAGATATATGTGAAGCTTTGTTCTTATCTCCATCTGATTTGATGCATATCAATCTGTTAAAAGTATAAGATAACTGCTATCCCACTATCATGAACAAAACCATAGAGTGAAAATAAATTTTTTAATACTTTTCGTCGTCGCAAATAGTCAGCCGTGAAATCGAATGCTCATCTGATGTTAAGATTAGACGATAATAAGCAAGGGAGGCATGGACGTCTCTGGTACTATATGTCAGTTTGACGTTATGAACGGACACTTCAATAAAACAGGATAATTTTTTCAAGAAACGAGTTCTGAACGTTCAATTCCAGATCGAGTTTCTAGAACGTATCTGGCCAATAAGCTCTTCTTCAAAAACCGTACTTGTTTATGACTTCAGGGCGGATTAAAGATTTTCCTACTACAAAAATGGCAGGTTTTATACTATCAAATGTACTGACAAATAAAACGACAGAGGCAGTTTGACATAGGTCAATGAAATATTATTTCTCGAACAGCTTTATAAAAGCAATTTCTTCACGGCATATTTCCCAATTCGTGTTCTTCCTTAGGGTAGCATTCTGAACCCAACACTTCACCACGTATACCTAGTTGACATCCCATCCCATTCTCAAACAACCAAACAACTTTGTAGACGATGCAGAAATCGTGTCAAGCAACTCTTATCCTGTATTTCCATTCAGAAACTTCAACAACACATTACACTACTGGAGTCTTTGTGTGAAAAGAAAAGAAAAAAATTAACACATAATCACTCACACAACATTCGGTTCATTGAATATTATTTCTCCTCCTACACACAACTAAAATTATGTTGACACAATGCAGGCCACTTGTACTTATACAAATATAATCTTATTCATTTGTTCATAGCTTTAAGTTCAAGTCAATATTTTATAAAATATCTTATGAGCCAACTCTCAAAACATATAATTTCAAACCAGAATAGAACAATACTCTTAAGTATAACCACGGCAGCCTATTTTGAATGAAGAACTATATTCAGACATACACTTAGTAATGAGGAATTAAATCGTTAGCCAATGTAATTTTATCTATATTAATCGATACGAAATGTTTACACGTAAAAGTTATAAATACTACTTAATACTGTATTTTGATCCTATATGTTAAAAAATCATTGGGAACCATAATTTACAAGTCATAAACTCCCACTGAACACAAACCGTGTATCGTCTGCATGACAGAAAGCCAACCCGTGAATTTGCAATTAAAAGATATTTATATACCAAATTAAAAGAACAC
Source organism: Cimex lectularius (assembly GCF_000648675.2). Classification (NCBI taxonomy): domain Eukaryota; kingdom Metazoa; phylum Arthropoda; class Insecta; order Hemiptera; family Cimicidae; genus Cimex; species Cimex lectularius. The sequence continues at coordinate 395,588 of NW_019392824.1, read as the reverse complement.
GGCCTAATCGAGTTCCTTGAGGCACTCCACAGATGAAACATTCAAAATTACTATGAATATCATTAATTTTAACGACAGGTTGCTATGAAAAGATATCATTTATATAGAAAATTAAAAGAATTGGGCCTAATAGATTTCCTTAAGACAATCCACAGATTAAAAATTTAATACTACTATGAATATCATTGATTTTAACGACAGTCTTCTTGTTATGTAGGAGGAAATTAAATGTAAGGGTGTACCTCTAATACCATACTTTTCTAATACTCAGTGGACAATAGAATCAAATGCTTCTTTTACGTCCAAAAAAAGACTAATGATATAATTACCGATTATTTGGAAATCGTGAAATGGGATCTGGTGTGACGTAGGTTAAGAAAAACATTTTCTTTATCGTGCCAACGTTTCGATCTTTATTGAGATCATCTTCAGGGCCTGGAATTTATAGACATTGTTTAAATTTTACAAATACATGTAGGATGTGAAAAAAGAAAAAGAAAAAAAATATGAATTTATACAATGCTAACGATTTTAGATTCAATTCAATAGATTCGGCGTGAGCCAGGTCGGTTTCTATCTTTAATTAGTGTTAATTATTCTAGTACGAGAGGACCGAGTAGTTGGAATATTTTTTTAGGTATTTGTGCTCATTCAAAGTGTTTGTTTTCCGTGTAGATGTGTCATTCTCGTATGTCGTGTTGAGAGTGCCAGTCAGATATTGACGTTTTATGTCTATATACGTTGGAGTTTGAAGGGGTGGGGAAGGAAGTCAGGATAGAAAGACATTTTTATATGAGGTGAAAGGAGCCGAGAATAGGAAAAAATGGGTAATGGTTCGGCCTGATTATCCTTTCAGGATTATATAGACGGGAATAATTAGGGTAAGGAAAGCCAAAATGTTGAAGAATTAAACTATGTAGAAATGTTTGAAGTGTGGAATGTGATGATTGTCTTATATGTTGTATATATGCTTTGTGATTGATGATGATATATGATTGTTATCGATATTGAATTTGATTAATGATATTAGCGTAGCTGTGACGGAGTTTACATGTTTCTGTTCTGTAATTGATGCTGTGTTTATCCCTGTTGATGTAAACCATAACCATATAATTATCATTATCGAGGACTTCTTTGGCTCTCTAAATAAAATAAANGTATAGTATTACTTGTCCGGTAGGATTGAAGGTAGTCACATTGTACTTCAACTAAAAAAAGATCTAGTAGATTTAGAAATGAAGAAGATCTTCCAATAATACACCCCATTTATATATGAAATATGCATCAGATATATATAATATTATTTTGTTATTAATCTTTCAAGAGGGAGGTTACTTAACCGTAACTTTGCCTCCCTTGTCGATGTGTATAGGATTCGGTTATTACAAAAGTTTTATTTTATTTATCCTTCCAATCTGAAAATATTACATTTGTTATATATTTGTCCAGTTATTGCCAAGATGTGTGCCAGATTTTGGATCGTATCGCAGGCATCATCTATACGGAATCAGACTTGGCCAATCTTGGTTATTGATCTAGCAAACAATAACAAGTTTTCTGGCGTAATCTCAATACCCCACCGAATCCCAGGACCGTTACTTTCAAACTGGGAACCAACAAAACCGTGAATATAAATTTAAAAACCTACAAGCAGTTTCAGGGTTTTTTTCAGTGAGGTTTTGGTTTTTCTCAATTTTATATACGACAACATTCTTTAGTTTCGAGAGAGAAAAAAACTAATATTAAACAGCATTTTTTTGTCTGTTTAAGTCTATTAATTATAAAATCAAAACAATATTAGTTTTTTATATTCTTGGGTTTTCTGTCTTTTCGGATATGAAAAAGTTCCACAAGACTACAATACAAATGTACTTAGCCGTAGAACTAATATTCTTATCACTTTGGGATTTGTAAACCTTCCAAGAGCCTGGAAAATAATCTCCAGCGAATATTCATTGCCACTTAAATTTCGGTATTCCCTCGAGCTCTGTGTCCAGCCCTTAATTGTCAGAAACCTAGCCCGTTATTTCTCTCCTTCAATTACAACTAGAGCCTACCTGTTCATCAGAACTCTGATTTCGTGTCGGCCAGATGAAATCCCACACATACCATCATTCACTCGTCTGTTACTGCGTCAAATCCTCGAAAACTTATTTCAATTTAAATTAACCTGCAAAAAAGTAAATATATTGCTGCTTTTATTGTTATGTCGTTAAAAAGCGCTCTGTTTTAATTATAGTCATCAACAAAAGTTATTTTCATCTTCTAAACTATTCTATTATATAAAAATAACGTCTAATGGTTAAAACAATCAACGCTTATAGAATGATATATATACATGAACTATAAGTATTCTCATAAATTGGAATTCATGTAAGCATCATTTTCGGGTGTTTATGTCACTTGTAGGCCAATGTTTCACACGAAAATTGTATGTTTCATTAAACGTTAGGTTGAAATATAAGACATTTTTATAAATTTGATATTACGATCAAAATTAATCATTGCGAATAAGCGATACATTGAAATTGTCTTCGAACGACTTATAAGAATTTTTATCCTCGTTGAAAGAGTTTAAACGTTTAAGGAAAGACAAATAGAAACGAGACTTAAGTAATATCAGTTGGCAAGTCAAAAAGACATTTGAAGAAAATTATTTTATTTGTTAAGAAGGTTTAAAAAGTCCTCCCGAAACTCTTCTTGTGTTTCAAAGTTATGATTAATTATACAGTGGCATTTAACTGGAAAGTTTGTACAGAATTTTAAATGACTTAAAATAGGACAGGCTCCCGTCTCATCTGGCATTCACCTCTTCTAAAACTTAGAGGTAAATTTGGTGAGAGAAAAAAAAGGAGAGGCGAACGAAAAGCCTTTAGATTCTCCAGTTGACTTGATTAAACATGCATGAAATCGAGACTGTAAATAAATATTCACGTTGGAATCCGTAGTATAAAGTGTTACCAAGAGGAGGAAAAAGCAGAACGAGTGAACCACAAATAAAGAGTTACTTTTCTTTAAATGTGACGAAGTTTTATTTGATGTAACGTTCTTAACTACACATTACCATCTGCCACTTTTTAATATTTGTTTTTTCAACACATTAGATAAACGTCGTGAATATTTTATAAAATTAAGAAAATCAGATCATTTCAATATTCTTTAATTTGATTTAAATTAAAATGTGTGGTGATTAGTGACCGTTACTCGATATTTATTTAGAAATGGTGAGATGCGGTCTGGTGTGATGTAGATTTCAGAAAAACATTTTCTTTATCGTGCCAACGTTTCGATCTTTATTGAGATCATCTTCAGGGCTCAAAGTGTTTGTCTTCTGTGTAATTGTGCTATTGTTGCGTGTCGTGTCGAGAGTGCCTTCTACACTAGAAGAACGAAGACCATGGGATTCTATGATAAAATTAAAATGTTTAATTACATGTAAAATATTATGTTTAATTCACTAGTTTCGTGGTCCGCTTGACCAATTAATATCTTACAATTAATTAAGGTTTATTGTTGAGATAAAAAAGTCAATGGCACGAGCGGGATTCGAACCCACGATCTTCGGCTAGATACGCCGCTGTTCTACCACTTGAGGTATCGTGACTCGGACACTAACTTCCCATCTCAACCACACCTTTTGAATTTTCCCTCCTTTTATCCATTTTTCAAATGTCGTGTAATCTATTTGATTCTCGGCGACAAATGAAATGGCCACGGAGAGCTTTAGTGAAGGCATACTTCATTTTTAAACTTATTAAATTCATTAATTTCGTGGTCCGCTTGACCAATTAATATCTTACAATTAATTAAGGTTTTTGTTGAGATAAAATTATTATGAGATTATGTTAATCCGAATTAAAAATAGATTAAAAACATTCAATTCCTTCGTCATGCTTTTGAAGCATAAATCTATTTCATCAGGACTTCGAAATTATTCCTAATATTTTACAGGATTAACATATATAATCATCTACTTACAATATTTGAAATTATGGCTTCAAACATAATAGATTTACTTAAAACGTAAAATTTTTACGTATAATCTACTCATGCGATTAACATTTTCAAATGTAATTCTTTACTTTTTTAAATTTTGAAATACTTTTCTCTTCTAAAAACAATGATATCAAAGATTCATCTTTTCTTCTGGAGATAGAGAAGTTTTACTTCAGAACACCATAATTTTAATTTATTTATTTTTGTTGTTTAAACACAAATTTGAATTTTCTTCTTTTTTGAACCAGTTACCCGTTAAGTTGAAATGCTGTGCTGGAGGAAAACTTCAATATCTGCCAGAAGGAATCGATGAATGTTTGAGTTTCTGGTATCATTTTCTTAAAATGAAAAAAAAAAAACTTTCAAAATGTGTGAAAAACGCCGCAATGGTTTAGGGTTGACACGGCGCTCATCAGGTTAATGTAAATATCCAGAGTTCGAATGTAGGACCGTTGGATACTTTAAAACGACATACTTTAAAATGGGCTACACCGGTACCACAAGGGTTCATATCACCTCGTATTTGAAATACCCTCGTAATAAAATATATTTAAAAAATTACTTTTAAAGAAATCAACACAAATCAAATTTTCAGTTGTCTCTTATTGTAAACAGTTACAAGATAAATTGGATTTATCGACTTCTGAACGAAAACATCAATATCTCCAGAACAAATCGATGAACCTTTAGATTCTGGTATCGCTTTTTTATAATGAAAAGGACTTTCAATTGACGTGAAAAAAATACATTTAAATTTACATTTAAAAAAAGTCACCAGGCCAACTTAACTCGCCAACTTATTAAAATTGTCTAATAGCACTAGCTGACATTACTTTCGGAACCATATTTATTTTTATTGTACAATAAAATAGGCAGCATAAAAATAAAAGGCCATGTCTTTTTGTAAGAAACACTTATAATATTATTAACATAATATTTTAAGAATGGATAATGCATAAGGTTTTGTAAATTTATACAAGAATTTATCTTATTATTATCTACAAAATATTACCACTTATTAACTTTCTTAGTACAGTTATAATTTAAGTATTTGTTTTTGTGAATATGGACTAAAACCGTCAATTCGATATTCTCTAAAACAAATGCTTAAAATATTACTGTACTAACGAAGTTAATAAGCGGTACAATGTTTTACATAGAAAGAAACCACTTTGGTGAAAAATGATATGAACCCTAAGCGAAAAAGATGGAAAAATAATGAGTCCTCTTTATACCATCTGTTTTTTTTTTCAAATTCTACGCACACTGACATCAAAAAAAGATTTATCTTTTAAAAAGTCAAAAACATCAAAAAATCTTCTCCAGACAGTATCAAATATGAAAACAAGATTGCAGGAAATCACTCAAAGCTTGAAACCGAACATTTCTGACGTTGTATTTACCAAAGTCTACAAACTAGCAAAGTTTGTTTTTGAGATTCCCATCCATTAAAAAGCTGATTTTCTCTTATCAAAATCTTACTTTTACACAACGACAGCCTTTCAAACCCCATACTTTTCTCTTATTTTTCTGCATTCAATTTGCAAGGCAGGTCTGACCCCGAGCAAGTAGGCATTAAAAGAGAAAAATGGACTGCTGAAAATTTGGTGTCTCTTACATTTGAATTTACGGATAAAGAGAGAAGAATGGAATTGATATTCACACTTGTTTACGATATATATTTTTATATTACTAAATAAACCTGTATGTAAGTAAGCTTTAGATTAAGGTTAGTTCTATTTATATGATTTCATACTTTTAATCATTTAATTTTTTCTTAGTATCTTGCGGATTTAATATCCACAACAAGTTATGCGACTTTAGGATTAAATTAAGCGATTATGTGCACATACAAAGAACTCTCCATACTTTGTCACATGTAGCGTGTGCCTTTTCATACGGACAATCCACTTTTATTGTAAACAAAGCACGGCATAAAAATATTTTTTGTAAGATACCTATTTTTATTTTTTATTTTTTACTTTTTTTCTACCACAGATGTACATATTGCCTCATTCAGGGATTACGCCAAGGAGATTGTCGACGACGTCTTTCATTTTTAGGATCTGTTGATGTTTGTTTGCCGAAAATCCAATTTTTTTATTACCTTGTTTATGGACTGACGAATCTAAGTTCACAAACAATGGGATCCGGAGCAGGTGGAATTTCCGTACATGGTCGTAAGGAAACCCACATGTTACACTTGAGACTCACCACCAGACAACATTCTCAGCAAATGTAACCAGTAGATATGCTCACATTTATGATGAAAATTTAAATAGTGAACGGTTCATCGCATTTTTGAGAGAAACCCTTCCTAAATTTTTGGAATACAGTTCGATGGATGACCCGCGCATAATTCGAAATAGAGAGTGTTTCTGGATCACCTATTCCCTAATCGGTCCTGTACCTTGGCCACCTTGGAAATTTAAAGCCCACAAACATCCGGCAGGAATTAGGAGAAAGGATTCAGGAAGGATGTGGTGGAATTGACAGAGAAGGGTCAATAGCGCGAGTTTTAACGGAAGAATGGATAAAAGAGCAGGGATTTGTGTCTATGAAAGCGGAAGTCAGTTTGAGCCTCTTCTTTAATTGCTAGTTTAACATGGGTGAGAGATCGGGTAGTGGTCCAAATAAAGCAGTGTTGACTTATGCCATCATTGTGCTTTATTTGAATAATTGCCATGATCTCTAACCTACGATAACTTCAAGTCGGTCCATGTTTCTAGTTTAGCACTTTTCGTTGTTTAACGTTTAGTTTAATTAAACGTGTTTTTATTTAATGTTTTTTATCCACTCAGCTCAGGCCCCAGTACTATTATTTTTCAAAAATTGTATTGCGGGAAATCCTTGACCGATTTTAACGAAAAAAAAATTATTTTTCTTATGACGTACTTTAGAATCTGCAGTAAAAAGCATAGGGTTCTCTTTGAAAAAAGCTAATTGAGACATCCTGTATATCTGTAATAGAAAAAAATATTTGTATAAATAAAAATAGATACCTTACACATATTAAATGGGGGTACAGTTTAACTTTTTTATACTTTGCTTTGTATACACTCGAAGTGGCTGGTCGTATGAAAGGGGACACGTTCTATACCTCAAACTCTTGCTTAACTGAGTTAGTCCACGGCACTGATATATGACAGGAACTTATGTTCAGAATATCTACAACAACCGGGATAGATAGAAATCAACATACTTAATCTCTTCGGTGTTGTTAAGACAAAGAGAACGGTGGTTAATACCGCCGGGAACCGTCCCACGCGTATAGTTTTCTTTCTGAGAGGGCAGATTGCCCTCATCCGCCTCAAAACAATCCACGGATCGTTGATAATCGGCGGAAGACATCAAGCCTTCCATCTTCGAGTAAGAATGGTGCCATTCGAATAGGGTCAGTGATCCGTTCGTCCTACTTTTATCGTTTAGTCGAATTTTACTTGACGTCTGACCGCCACAAAAGCTTCTTTTTTCTGTTTGTTTATTTTTCTTTGTCTTCGGGCGATTCATGCCCAATGCCTATAAAAGCTGTCGCTGCAGACCGAATTGTTATAGTGAAAAGGTTTTTCGTTTGTCTGTTCTTTCGTCGGTGAAATTAGCTGACCTGTTTATTTTCAACAATTGATATACTTTAATATAATATTAATTTCAACAATATTAGCACAAAAATAATTAAACATTACCACTAATAAAACTCAGTATTAATTGAATTACCTGACTTTTAGAAAAACAACCTAGAAAAAATGAGTTATTACCAAATAATCCATAATGAAAAAAGAACAACAAAAAAGTTAGGGGGAGGGGTCGGTGGTCACAACGGTTTAGGCGTTCACACGGCGCTCATCACTGTAAAGTAAAGGTCCCGACATACTTACAAATGGGCTTTTTTTTTCAAAACACCGGCACCCCGAGTGTTGATATAACCTCTGCTGTTGCAAACCCTCGTAAAAAAAAGATAAGAATATAAAGTTTTTTATAATGATAATGTTCTTTCAAAGTGTACAAAAATGGTTTAATCTACCATTGCAATATTCTAACTGAATTTTTGAATAATAAAACCACCGCAATTACACTTTTTTTATTATATATCCCATTATATCCTTGATTCAATTGATTTCAATTGATTTCCTTGATTTCAATTCCGTACGTCAAGATTGGTTGTAGTAATAACTGTAGATGAGGCGTTTATTGTAATAGTTTATAAGTAATAGTTGTCATGTGTTGGCAAGTAATGTTTAGTCATTTTCATTTGTTTTCTTATTTTGAGCCTTGTGTGGTGGTTCTAATTAAGTCTTTTGTCGATTTAAAGTAAAAAGTAGATGACGGCAGGCATTATAGTTATTGTAGCCAAGCAGAAGATGCTTGTAGAAAAGTTGAAGGTTATTCGCTGAGATTGTTTTCGATGAGTCAGATCTTCCATTTTTTGAACCAAAGAAGAATCCAAACAGGAAAGGTGGTCCTGGAGGTTTCTGAAGGTCACTGCTTGGTCTGGGTCTACTGGAAGGGGATGGTGGTATCGTCTGCACATTTGATGAGTACTGTATCGGCATAGGAATGTCTGCAGTATATACAGGATAAAGAACGGGGTCAACTATGTTGCCTCGCTTCGGCTAGTTTATGGTGCAGAAAGATGGTTCTTTCGTACCTACCGGAGAGATTAGATTTTAGGATGAGGTAACGTAAGGTCCACATGGATGGAAGAATGGTTTAGAGTTTCCAGAGCAAACCCGGTTGTCACAGTTGATAGATTGCTTGCATCACGTCTAGAAAAGAACTCGAGCAGTATTTCTTCAATCCAAGGGAAAAAGCGGTTTATGTCTACCACCCTGTGGCACAATTGAAAGGTAGAGTGATGTCGCCTGAACCCGAATTAATGAGATGGAATGAAATTGAAGCATTCAAGGAAGGAATATTTATGTTTCAATAGAGGTTTTCAAAGATTTTATCATATAACGCCAGCGAGTTGGTTATATAATCGATAATTTCCATTTGATAAAGAAGTCGATTGTTCTGAGGACTAAGTAGTAAATGGGGTGGGGAAACTAACAACTTTTCAGGAATATTTCATACGATATTTGTGGAGATAAGTTCAAAACAAGGGGATTTTTTTTAATGGGAGGTGACTGATGATGAATTTGACCTCTGATGGAGTGAACGGTTTAGAGGGAGAAGAGAGTGGTAAAGGGCATTCTATGTCCTGTTGAATGTGTTCGTCGTGTCTGGGATTGCTTAGGAAAATGGGAATTTGTGATATGAATTCATAGTTCAATAATTAAAACAAAATAAAATGGAATAACTTTTTTAATAGCAAAAACATCACTAGGTCAATTATAAAGAAAACATTAAAAAAATGTGGACTTTCGTAAGTATGATAATTTTTCTTAATTTTACAATTGGATTTGAAAAACATTAAATATTTTTTACATGAAAAACTAACAATTTATTATAGTAAAGAACCAATGAAAGAGAATAAAGTAAATAAAAAGCCGCAAATGCTAGACAGGATTTAAAAATCGTATATTAAAAAGCTGGTAAGATCAGAAAGGCCACCAGTTAAACATAATTGGGCCACAATTTGTAAAGTGAAAACATATCTTTTTTGAAAAGACAAAGTATTCCCTCCTAACCTTGTAATTATAGGCATTTGGGACAAAGGAAAGCAAGGCTCCAGCCCAGGCCGCATACAAACTAGGTTTCCGCACTCATCTGAAGCAGGGAAGAATCAAAAGGTTTTAATTAGTGTCACCAGTGAAGTTTCGAGGCTCTCAAAACAAACGTGAGACCATTTACAATGGTCTACAATTATCCAAAGCTTAATTTTGTCTTTGGTTACATTCTGGTCTCTTTTTCCCCCTTTGTTCCAGATTGAAATAACAATTGCCTTAACATCGTACAACTCCCCGTATTGATTTTAACTTTCTAATTCGTACGGAAGTCACGAACATTTATGGTATGTAGATAAAATTTTATGCAAACACAGAATAAACCTGGGATCCAATTGAAATAATAAATAATACCTTAAAATTGTTATTTAATATCATTGGCCGTTTGTGTAATGAAACTGGATTTTTGTTTTTTAAACCATGGTTGTGACGCCTTTTGTACAAATCATTCTCTTATTATTTCATTAGGTTATGAACTACACGATAGTAAGAGAATATCTAAGTACACGGTACAATTTAAAAGTATCATCAAGATATCGTATTGGTCATCTTATACATCTAACCTAAAACTACTCATAGAAGTTAAATTCATAAAATGAACTAGACTGTGAGTCCGGAAAATACTAAAATTTCTTTGTAATTCCGTGTTTTCCAATTATTAAATCATCAAAGTCAGTTTTAATATATAATAAAAATATGTGGACGTCTATTGCTGATAGGACACCATTCTATATGGGAATTGTGCTTGAGCACAGCAGCGAGTATCTGGGTCCCCTGACCGATTCTGGGAAGAAACAGGGGTGTTTTATTGTATACAGTAATGATAGTTTTATGTCCCTTGCCTGTGGTGAGAGTGAATGTATTTATTGACGCGGATGTGCGTAGTGTATAAAAGGTGATAGAGGAATAAGGAGTACTCCACCACCCTTACTGAGTGAATAGATGTAAATAAAAAAGCATGTTTTTAAGAGTGAATGAGAGTGTGAATGGGTTTGGATCTAGAGATTGATAGAAATGATAAATGATGGAGTGAGTGTGGTGTTCAATCCTTTTTAAAAAGATAGTTCCTACTCACAGTAAGTTGTTTTGCAACGATGCGGATTTCGAGCTTTTTAGCTCATCATCAGATTGTAGAAGTCCTTCAACCTGATGATGAGCTAAAAAGCTCGAAATCCGGATCGTTGCAAAACAACTTACTGTTAGTAGGAACTATCTTTTTAAAAAGGACTAGAGACTGATTACGTTGGGTGTTGAAAAGACGTAGCTGTTTGATAGCCCCTGGAGCCCAACGGCCGCGGCTCGACGGATAACCGAGGTTTGACTCCGGACTACCAACACCCGCGGCAAATTATGGTAAATTACAAAACTCGAATTGCCGGTAGACGGGAAGAAGTGATAGGCTCAACTCTGTTCACGCGTGCATATATTTATATGCCTGTGTAGATTTGTGCTTATATACATTAGTATTCCCAAAGATAGTGACCTCACTACATGTTTCCTCTTTTCATTTTATGAAAATCAATGTTGCTTATAGCATCATTGACAGGGCCATAAAATTCATCCGAACTTCATTTGAGACAGAAAATAAACAAGTAACCAACATACAAATAGAGAAACAAACAATATAAAAACCGCTGTGAAGTTGAATAAGTTTCAATCCCAAATAATTTTTAGACGTAATTTTTGTTAGAATGAGAGAGAGAAAGAGAGAGAGGCTGAGAATGAGAAAGAGAGTCTGAGAGAGGGGAGAGAGAGAATCGGTGTGGATATATTTATTTTTACAATATTAAAGTAAAAGTTGTATAATGCATAATACTCTTTTCTCTGTTTAGTTCCTAGAGATTAATTACCCCTTGTCATTCATATTTTAACAAATTTTAAAAATGAATTCGGCTTGCATGCTTTTTCTTCGTTCCGTGTATTGTAATTTTATTATAGATAACAATAAAGTAAAAAATATATCGGTATAAATAAAGTCCAGAATGTGGGCCTTTCAACAAGAGCAAACTGTTTTCAAATACCGTGCAAATTACCTGGACTTAAAAAAGCACTTCATTCATATTCTAAACTTTTCCCCGCCCCTCGGAACGGAGTCCCCTTCTGAAAAACAGTAAAATGTGCGCATTCTGAATGGCCAGGGGGAAAAGAGAGGGAAGATATTATCCCTGGAAGTCTTTAGAAAAGTTGACAGCGTGCTCAATCATTAATGAAGAAGTACGAGTAAACTTCCTATTGGAGAAAGTTTGACGTCGAACTTTTCAGATTTTCAGCTACTATTACTAAGGAAGACATCACCATAGAAATTAGAAATTCTATTTTCCAACTCACATTTCTTAAGTGAATCCCCACAGTTATCATTTAAATTAATCCGTCGGTGAGTAGCAGTTTCCATTATTATAAGATTTATTTGAGAACCATTAAACCGTATCATTTTAATATACTTGTCTCAAGATTTCACTTAGCTATTAAACTTTTCTTTAATACGTACGTTAATACAAGACGTAGCAAACCTCTTCTATTCATAACAATAATTGTTCTTATAAGAAAACCAATATGGATTTCAGTCATATAAGTCTGTAGAAGATGCACTTTTTAAGGCATCTGATTTTATATCAAGAGCTCTTGACAATAAAAATAAAGTCATAGGATTGTTCTTGGATATCTCAAAGGCGTTTGAATCTGTAGAACATGAAGTATTGCCTGAAAAACATTTCAGTATTGGTATCAAAGGATCAGTTTATAATTTCATTAGATCTTATTTGTTAAATAGGTTTCAAAAAACGAAAATAAGTGAAACTTTTAGCGATCCCACTTACATTAATTGTGGTGTTCCACAGGGAAGTGTTTTAGGGCCTGAACTATTTTTAACTTACATTAACGACTTGCTTAAACTAAAACTTTCTTGTAAAATAGTGGGTTCGTTGATGATACAGCTATACTAATTTCTGGTAAGAATTATGATGATGTAATAAAAAATTGTAACGATGAAATAATAGTAATTAAAAAATAGTTAGATATCTTACTTTCAAATATACTTAAAACTAAAATCATTAATTTTTGTCTAAATTATGAAATCAAAACAACTTAAATGGAAACATAGTATTACATTCTTGTATAAATACAATTAACTGTAATTGCCCGATTATACCCTTTAATAAGTTAAATATTTGGGAATAATTTTTGTTAGTAAATTAAACTTTAAGTTTCATATTGATGCCTTGGTAAAAAAGTTTAGAAAATTATGTTATAAATTTAAAATTTTAAGAAATATTTTTTAGCCAGATTTAATGAGGTCTGTTTATTTTGCATTAGCAAAATCATGACATGAGTCCTCCTCAGTGTTAATTTACAATTGCCTATCATATACGAAATCTTTTTTGTTTAGATTGGGTTTTAATTTTAAAATATATTGTATTGATAAAATTCATGTATTGTGCATACCAGTGAACTTTCTAATAATGTGTAATTTTTATTCATTTTTCTATCTGAGGTATCGATCTTATCAATGATGACCTCACGGTATCATTCTAAACCCCTGACCATACTAGACGTGTTTTTCGTGTTGTACGGATTTACTTTGTTTACGACAATCGACAAGTAGAATCTACCATTATTCTTTGTTTTTGTTTTTTTCTCTCTTTCTTATTCAAATTATTATTTTCTTTTTCTCATTTTTTTATTCTTGAGAAAGAAAGTTTTTAATTACATCCTAGGTAATTTTTAATTAACATGTCCGCTCACAGCGGAGGGGAGGAGCCCCCGTCATCTGAAGCCCCTAACAAAAAACTTAAACATTTGCTAAACTCTTCCCTTACTTCTAGTCCTTTTGATCAAATAATGGAACAGGAAAGTGGCCTCTATACCACGGTGTTGAGAAACAATGTTTCCGATATCAACACTAGAGGGAATCAATGTTATTCCAAAACGGTAATTATAGACATTCGGTCTAAAGACGAAATTCTGTGACAAAAAGCCCGTACAAGGGAGAATTTCAAACTTCGCTTACGTAAAAATAGGTTTTCACGGAGTGATAAAGGCCCCTTCTTTGTTTTTGTGGAGGGCGAAGTTAAAAACATAAGTAACGCCGACCCCATACTGTTTAGCAAGTGGCTATTCAGGGATACCAAACTCAATCACAACAATATCCTCCAAACAAGGGTCACCGGCAAAAACAAAAAAATAACAACATGTAGTAAAGAAACCGTGAATTACCTGCAGGAAAGTGACAATTTGAGGAAAGAATAATTATTTGTGTACTTCAAGAGTACCAGACTTCCTCCAAAAAAGTAGGTGTAATTAGGAATGTTGATCTCGAATTATCAGAAGAAGAAATTCTGTCTAATCTGTCCTCTATCGTTCCTGTTTTTTCTGTAGAAAGAATGAAATACTACTTAACTAATGGCGATCAAGTCCAAATCACGCCACTGCAAACGTGTGTGATTACTTTTTCAGGACAGTATCTGCCAGACCACATCACTACTTACAGTATCGACTGTCCGGTTCATCCTTATATCCCCCGGATCAGACAGTGTGGGAATTGTCTCAGGTTATCAACTCTTCTGCAAACAATGTTGTGTTAAGTGCGGAGAGGAGCATCTTCTCAAAGATTGAACGTTTCCGGAGCCTGTCTGCGTGCATTGTTCATAAAAACATCTCGCGAATGATAAAGAATGCAAGGTAAAGACGAAGATAAAGACGAGGTAAAGATAAAAACTCCAGGAGGAATAAATAAAAAATTTACTGGATCTTCTTATGCTGCGTTTTATTTAATAATAAATTTAGTGTCTTAGACATTCTGCAAGAAAAGGCTAACCTAAAACCTTAAATTGTTACGTTTGTTTAATCATTTTTGGTCTAAAGGAGATATTCCAAAGGCTTGGTGCGGTACTTTAGTCATCCTAGTTTTAAAACCAGTTAAACCATCTGACCATCCCAGTATGTATCGTCCTATTGCCTTGGTCTCGTGTGTCCAAAAATTGTACGAACGAATGATAAAGAGTGGCTAGAGAGGAACATCCAACCAGCCAATATGGATTCCGATAAAATTTATCGGTCTATCTATATCTAGATGCCCAAGTATGTTTAATCACAGACACATATTTTGCTTTCTCGAATAAAAAGTGCGTTCTAGGATTGTTTCTCGGCATCAGTGGAACCTATGATAATGTAATTATTCGTTTATTAGGCAAGCAGCTGATAGACATTGGAAACTTACTCGTCAAAAATATTTTGACCTTAATATCTAGCATAAAATTCTTCTTCTGTGTTAATGGGTCCATGATTCTTCCAGAGGCATTCGCACAACAGTCTACCACAGGGTGGTATCTTGAATCCGATATAGTATGCACCATACCCAGCCAATTTGGAAACAGTTATTACAGATGAAGTCAGGATCGTACAGTAACTTCTATATCTGTTTGCATACAGTGGATAATTCTATTGAAAAATGTAAGGAGACTGTAAGTAAGCTCATGTTAAAAGTATCTAGCTGGATGTCCTTAAATGAATTGGAGATATCAGAGCAAAAATCCATGCTCTGCCTTTTTTTCAAATAAGCGTCGAATTAATCTGGCAGATGTAGAAGTATTACATAATTTTAAAATTCCAGCCAAGTACGAAGTAAAATTTTTAGGGTTTTATTTAGACAGGAAGTTATCTTGGAATCTCCATATAAATAACGTGCAATTGAAGGGTGAAAGACTTCATAACGTGCTAAAGAGCTTCTGTTGAAATAAATGGCGAGTAGAACCTTCTATTGGTATGATTTTTTACAAATCGACAATTAGATCAATAATTGATTTCCGGTCAATTTTTTATGGGCAGGCCCTCTATCTCTTACGTGCAAAAAATGACACTCTCCGAAATTCTTGTTTGAGACGCGCCCTGGGAGGATTGCCTAGTACTCCTGTGGTTGCCTTGTCTGCTGAAGCACTCAAAGTATTGTTATAAAACAAACACTTTGAGTGAGTACAAATACTTTGATTGCGTCTAAAATTTCTAGCATTGATTAAATTCACTTTTTTCATATCCGACATGTATTTATATAATTTAAACAATGTTTATAAATCCCAGGTCCTGAAGATGATCTCAATAAAGATCGAAATGTTGGCACGATAAAGAAAATGTTTTTCTAAAACCTACGTCACACCAGACCGCATCTCACGATCTCCAAATAAAATAGGTTGGAGACCAACGTCAAATTGCCCAACTTGTGACTCCATATCGACACCTCGACATACAATATTGGAATGCATTGAATTTGAACAGCAAAGGGAACAGCTTATGAATAACTTATATAGAACAGACAATATCATCATGCCCTTCAGTTTAGAAACACTTTTAGCTTTCTCCGATCAGATTGTTTATGATTTGCTTTATAATTTTTTAAAATCCATTAAAATCTCGTTCTAAGATATATTTAATATGCTTATGTATATTTTATAATTTTTATAGACAATTATACTTTACTTATTATTACTTTTTGTAGACTTTAAAATTTTTTGGAGTGACTGGTGGGGCGGTTTGGGGGCTGTCGTGGTCCGCACCAGCGGGATATCTGGGTTGAATTGAACCCCGTCTGGAGGGATTTGAATGGAGGCAGCACATGCATATTCCTCAGTAAGACGTAGGGCAAGTAAAAGTTAAACGGTAGTAGCCTCCACCTCTGCTTCTCGTTCGGTGTAGAGTGCCTCCTGGGTGTCCGGTCGGTTCTCCTGTCCAACTGTCTCGTCCGTCCTACATTCATTCAATTGGCAGGATATCGTAATGATGAAGCTGTAGAAAAAAATTATGGCCTCACAACTTTTTAATTATATTTTTACATTTTCTTTTTTTATTTATGTCTACAATATTAATATATTGAGCACAATTTTTTCCTTATCTTTTTGCAAATTTACGTTACTGTAACTGTTATTTATGTATACGTTTTCTAGATAATTTAATCATGTCTATTTTTTTTAAAAATACATTTTACATTTTTAAAGTTTATATTATGTTTTTACTATTTATGTGAAAGATCTGTGTCATATTATTATTTTTCAAGCTATTTTGATGGTCGTATAACCTATTTTTTAATAATTGAACTGTTTTTCCTATATATGTCTTTTTACAGTTACATGAGGGGAAATATACATTAGAATTTACTTGTATCTTCTATGTGATCGACCAGCCTTTACTCTATGATAGTCTCGTGGTTTAGGAGGACCTGATCACAACCCTAATCCACGAAAATATTATTAGTATTTATATTTTATCTTTAATTATTTTATTTATTATTTACCGAGACGCCGCGTAAAACACTATTAAGTTTGGAGTCCATAGGAATTTTTGGATTTAATAAAACTTTGTGCCATGTGGAATTGATCCCGGACTTTGCTTTACATATTTCGTCACGATAATGAGCATCAAAATTCAGTGAAGGAGTCATGTGTACACCTAAATATCTATAGATTTTTACTTCTTCTATGTCCTTGCATACAAAACACAATTTTGCGTTTTTTTACTCCTAAAAACCTACCTCCCGTCCTATTGGGGATCATTATTTTGGACTGTTCTAAATTAACCACCATAAAGCTCACAGTATTCCCCCCAGAGAATTGATCATTAATTACAATGTAAAAGAGTTGTCCTCAACTAGCACAATATCATCGGCGTACATCAACGCACGCACTTTTATATCTCCTACACTCACCTTCCTCCAATTTCCTCTATTATGTCATTTAGATACAAAGAGAACAAACAGTACCGGGACAGCTTTGTTTGACGCCATTTAATGTATTAAAAAAATTTACACATACTGCCGCTCCTGTGCTATCATATTAATTTCTTAATATATTTATAAATTTATTTGGCAATTCATAGTTAATTGTTGAGTGTAGGATCGACCATGGATCAAAAGGTTGGGAGAAAATCAGGTGCTGGTCAATTGAATGAAGCAATAGTCACTTTTGCCGAGCTTTCGGATATATACCTTATCTCCAATATAGGCCCTGAGGAGGAAGAAAATATATCTTCAAAAGTTCGGCAGAAGTGACTATTTTCTCATTCAATTTACCAGCATCTGATTTTCTCCCAATTCATGCTTGGATAACTTGTACATCAATTGACATTCTAGGGTCGAGTCGAACTCAGCCTTAAAATCTACACACAAAAAAAAAATATATATATATATAAGTTATAAATTTGTCTTAACGACACTCGTTTTTAAAAAGATTTATTTATTAAAGTTTACAATTAACTTTACATAAAATGAATAACTTATAAAATAAGTATTAGGACGAGGTCGTGATTAATATGCGGTTCAACTCTGAGCCTGAGACCAAGTGCAAACAAATGTCAAGTGCTAGGTCTTAAGTATCAATTCTCAAGTGTCCAAATATGTCTAATATACCCTCTGTAGAGTTGTTTAGTCTGCAGGGTTTTTTATGATGACAGAAGCAGCTGTTGCGGATGTAACTCCTCCACCCCTAGTTCGGGAATTTCCCTGGAAATTCTTGAATTTGGCAGAGTTCTTCTTCGGGTGGCTCGGTGAAGTCTGTTATCATCTTCTTGAATCGTGTCCAAGTCATGGTGGTGATTAAAATCACTGCGATGATCAACATTATGATGATTGCCAGATTGCTGGAACTCATTGCGGTTAAGAAGACGCTGTTGTTACGATCCACGATGACGTTGGATGGTGTGTTTTACAGATTCAATTCCTGAAGATGTACTTTGAACTTTGACATCTGAGTGACGTGGGAATTTAAATCAACCTTTGCCAAGATGTTCGGTTGCCCAGAGGATCTAGACTCGTGGTTCAGGTGTTTTCCTCGATATATTATTTGACTGTTATTGGGTTGATGAGGGAGACTCCTTGTAGTAGTTTATCCTCGGCGATGTCCTGATCGATGATTTTTAAACGTTCTCCTGTGGGGAAAGTTGCCAGGTACTGGTTGATTTGTGGTATCCACTCCAAGTGGTTGGCAGGGATGTCCAGTGTTGTGTAGCTGCAAAGTTCTGAACTGCCATTCTCTAGCAGGTTCAATTCACATTGAGCGTTTGTGTAAGTTATTAAATCAGGAGAGCAAAAGTGTACGTTTGCAATTTTTTGGGTACAAGTACTCTTTAGTGTAATTATTTGTGTTTTCTCAAGACCAGATTGTGGTTTGAGTAAGTATTTAACCTTTGGAAGTATAGTTACAAAGCTTTCTCCGTATTTGGCAGCTACGGGGTACATTTCATACAGTCGGAAGTTTACATCTTGTACAATAGGTATTTCTAATAAGTATACAATTTCTGTAGGTTTGATAATACAATTGACTTTGATAATTTCCTCATAGTTTATTATGTTTTGTGGGAGAACTTCGAAAGGTAATCTATTTCCATAGTAAGGCGAAATTTTATTTAGTTCATAGAATAGTTCGGATGGGGAAATTATGCTGGGGTGTAATGTGTTTAATTTACAAAACGCTATAGAATTTTCTATATCTTGTAATGCGTTTAATATAATGTGATATAGGATTTGTATTTGATTTAAGACATTATGTTGTCTGTTTAAATCCATGTAATGGTCAATGTTCTTGCCTGAGACCAAGTGCTAACAAATGTCAAGTGCTAGGTCTTAAGTATCAAGTCTCAAGTGTCCAAATATGGTGGGAGAGGGTCTAATATACCCTCTGTAGAGTTGTTTAGTTTGCAGGGTTTTTTATGATGACAGAAGCAGCTATTGCGGATGTAACTTATATATATATTTTGTTTTTGTAATTGTTTTCATTCCATTATTAAAATAAAGTATTGTCTATAGTAGAATACTGTTGACGAAATCCTCATTTGGAATCCTGTATTTTTCTAACCACATCATTAGCAATTTCATATTAGATATAGCATAACTACCAGCTAAGGATTGACAAATAGAAATGAAAATTCCCCTCTAGAAAACAAACGACCACCAGATTTAATCGAAATTTAAGTTATTGTATAACACTCTAGATACAGAAGAGATTCTCGGCGTATCACATTTTCATCAATACCATATTCCAAAACTTGGATATGCTAAACCCTCTCGATACTTGGGCTTGACAGTAGTTAGGGAGCAGTAATAACGGGGAAATGCCAAGTGAACCCCCATTGGCCTTTATAGAAGGGATTCGCCCAAAGAAGATAATGGTGTTCATTGGCCGATATTGGACGACAGGCATTTGCTATTATTTGCTTCCTGAGAAATAACGGGCAATTTCTTCAAGCACTGTTGCTGATTAGACAAACTAAATCCAGCTTCCATGGAATAGCTAACATCATTAGTGAACAGAACTCGATAATTTCAATTTCTCGTGTAACTGGTTAAAAATGGGGAAAAAATTAAAGATTTAATATGTGCTGATTTTTTAAACATAACTTTAAACAACAACAATCAGTTAGTTACACGATAAATTAAAATTATCTTAGCATTATTTTAAGTTGGTTCTATTAACGAAAGGAATTATTTTAATTGGTATATTATTTTTTATGCAAAGTGTGGTTGAGATGAAAAATAATAAATCAATTAAAATTAAAATTATCGAGTTCAGAAGGAAAACTTCACTATGTTTAGAACGAATCGATGAATATTTGAGTTTCTGATATCATTGGTTTTAGAAAAGAAAGGACTTTGAAAATTTGTGAAAAAATAGGGCATTACGTTTGACAGAAAAGGTGATCACCAAGTAGGCTTAACGTGCCAACTTATGAAAATTCTAATAGAACCAGCAGATTCTATGTCAACAATTACCTTTGGAACCATACTTACAATTAGATGTACAATAAAAGGGCATGTCTTTTATTTAAAAAAAAATCACATGGCATGAATAGATAGATACACCACCTTGAGTATTGTTATCTACTTGCAATACACCCTATATTAATATAAATTTAGGTGAAGATAACCTCCAAGAAGAAGGAGGATATACATTATATGTTAAAATTTACATTTGCCCTTTTCCGGATTTTTTTTAATTTTGCAATTTTGGCAGTCCACTACTACTTGACATAGAAGACCGCAGGCGCCTGTGATGAGGTATAATCGTTTGTGGCAAACAGCACAAACTATCAAAGGAGTCAAAAATTGGAAAAAGCTCTCCTTAAGTCTCCTAGGAATCGAGTAAATAAGCGACCGGATTTCGTCTTTAAAACAGAATTCCATTCTTCAACAAGAGAGATTTGAAGCTGGTCAACGCTTGTTGGAGGCGGAGGACGAGTATAACCCATCTTTTTCATGTCCCATAAATGTTCTATAGGATTCATGTCAGGAGAATGTGCTGGTGATCCCCACAACTCTACCTACAGACGTCGAACATTAAAGTTGCCCCCAATAAATGGAACGAATGGGATCACAGCTTCTAGAAGAACTTCTTAGTTCAGTAAAAGTTCTACTTTCTCCGTACGATAGATAGTTCGGTACGGGCATGGATGTTGATTCTACCCCAAACCATAACTGACTGTCTTTGAACAGGCTGTGACTCACGCATGGCACATGAATGAAAGCTGTCTCCACACAAGGTCCCGATCATCTGATTGCCACAAACTAAACTGGCACCTGTTAAGAGAACAACCCCCCTCCCCATTGTTCAAGTGTCCAAGCGAGATGCTGATTTGCGCATAGTCGCCATCCTACTCGATGCCTTTCCAGTAGTATAAAACCTGATGCGAGACGTCTAGAGTAGATTATTCTCTCGAAGCCTTGTACTCACTGCTTTACAGCTCACCCTTACATTACGAATGTTTTGAGCGACTACCTATTAAGGAAGCCGTTCAATGACTGTTCTGTAGTACGATAGATCAATAAAACGATCGTCTCAAGCCGTCGTACATCGCGGTGGACCACTTCCTTTTCTAGACGATCGAACGCCTTAGATCGTGGATGGTAGAGCGCTACACTCCCAGGACTTCAGGTCCTTTCACACTAATTAATTGCATTCATTCCAACAAATTAGCATAAATACAAACAAAAACTACATACATTTAAAAATCCCTATAGCCCTGAGGTACCGGAACAGCGATCCGGAATAGCCAATAAAAATTGTCAGTATGTTATTGATTATTTTTTGCCATTATGTTTTAAATAATTTCAATTCTTTTAAAATGTACATCACTTGTTCATAAACAAAGGAAAGTAATAAATTGATTTATTGTCACAAGTTTATGCTACAAATCCTAAACCTGTTTCCTAAATATAAGCTATTACATATAACGCCTCAAATGCTATAATATACACATTATTTCCGGTGATTCAAGAAATTTCAATATTAATTAAATGAAAACAAAGGGAAATATAGAGAGAATATTTAATGCTGAAGGTACAATCGGAATTAATATCTTGTTTGTGTGCGAGGGCAAGAGTTGGGGCCACCTAGGAAATTACAATTACAAATTTAGGTGCTTTCTACTTGTTCTCAGTGACACGTTGAGCCAGAGGGCATGGTCTTGAAATTACGAGGCAAATGCTAGTACAGAGGCTGCAGCTCCTTGCTGGACTGGAAAAACTTAAGCTACCGTCCATTGAAAATTTACAAGAATAGAAACCTTCTTGCAACGTCGAATGATCAAGTCCTAAAGTTAAATTATGCAAAAGCATTATTATTATTATTATAAGACTTTGAGATGTTCACTATCTATTTGTTTGTGATCGTTTGGAACTACGTTATGTAAACTATAAGGACTGTTTACATAACAAATAGTTATTTATGAATTAATCTCTTTATTCTATTATTATTAATTTGTAATTCGGTGAATATTTCACTCACCTTGAAAAGGAACGAGCAGAGAACAAAGGTTTATTACCGGGGCTGATCCTAGGAATACCAACCGTCAACAATCTAGAGCCCGTCCCAATCAACTGTCACGACATCAACAACAGCCACTTTGCATGAGTCAGACAACTGGCATGTAGCACACGATTTAAACCCAGAATAAGACGAGTGTGTAGACGTGCCCGTGGCTGGTTATGAACGCTTCATCACTACATGTCACTTGCAAAGAATGTGGATATATTGGCAAAATCACGCCACCGGAAAATGTATTTGGGAGTATTACAGCTTAATGAACTTTTGCTGCCGTACTAGACGCCTTTACCACTGTGCTCGTAATACACTTTTTCAAAAATGGCCCAGCACAAGAATATTGCGTTTTCCGACACGAAAAACATTAAAACTTATTAAATTTTCACCCCTGGTTGAAAAAAATTAAACACCATAATGTTTCTCGCAAGTTACCAATATAGTTAGTGATCAACCTAATTAAAAAATAAACCCATAGTTCCTTCATCGAGAACCTACGAATTATATTGTAATAGTTGGCCCCTTCACCATAGGTTTCCAAACTGTCAATAGATGTTCATTTTTGTTAATTTTTTAAATTAATAATTAAATTATTTATAATAATTTTTAATTAAACTGTAGTCATGTTGTAAAAAAGTCGAAAACATTAGGGAAGTGCACCTTGATATACATGTTATTAATGCTTATGATTTAGAAAACTTTAAAAGTGGTACTGACAAAAATCCTCAAAAAAACAGCTAGACAAGCAACTATTAAAGCATTTGCATGTAAAAAGATCACACCTAAAGCCGTCAGTGAATGCATCCAAAATCTGCAAAACCTTGCGAAACGTAACAACTCGACAATATCTTGGATACCAGGACACAACGGAATTTGAGGTAACGAAAAGGAAAATATTGGCTAAAGGAAGATCGGCAAGGCCATATAAAAACCCTGAACCTATACTTGGGATGACAAAAATAAACAGAATCCTATCCAGAAGCCAGACACAGCAAGCTAACGATAAACAAACCCTTCACCAAAACTGGCAAACTCACTGCTACTCTTACAGAGGGCTAAACTCAGAAGAGTGATAGGACTATGTACCGGTCACTGGTAACTGAGAAAACATCTGCATAACATGGGCATGTATATTCAATGATGACCCCATTTGTAGATTATGCAATGAAGAGGAGGAAACAGCCACCCATATCCTCTTCGAACGAGAATTAACCGCTCACTTCATAAGAGAACGATCTAGGCGATTGCACTGAACTAAGGATCTAGGAAAAGTACAATAAGCCTGAATACTGGAGTGCTAGGGGAACATAAAGCCCCCTCTTACTAGATATCATACTAGATTCATAGTCCCCGTGAAGGCTGTTGTAAGCGAATGAGGGTAGTAGTGTTCATTATGAACATCTGCATTCAGTTTCACTACATCATGTTGAGGTTTAAATCTACGGGGAAAAAATGTCGGGAAAATAATTTTTTACCTAATGTTGAAAAACACATCTGTATCGTATTTACATGCAAAACTTTGTTTTATCGTGTGGTGATTAGTGACCGTTAATTAATATGAGAAGATGATCTCAATAAAGATTGAAACGTTAGCACGATAAAGAAAATGTTTTTCTGAAACCTACATCACACCAGACCGCATCTCACGATTTCTAAATAAAAAACTTTGTTTTATTGTTCATAAAGCCTAAATAATAACATGAAAGTTATACTTAATGAAACACGTATCAAATAGGTCTGCATACAATGCAAAACTTGTTACAAAATTAATTAACATGTAAAATTAATAATCATCAATATTATTAATTAACGATCATTAATATTATTAATAATTATCTTCTTTATTTTTGAACACTTCATGAAATCAGTTTTTCATAAAACATACTAATTTTTTGGTTATGTCAGAAGCGAGATGTTTCTATTCTTGTTTGACATCTTCAGTCACGTGACGTTTATTTTTTATACTGGGAGTTCTCAATCTTCTCTTTATTTCTTCTCATACATGTTCCATGAGGTTAAGTCCGGTGGTTGTGGGGGCGTTTTTAGTTGGTGAAGAGCATTGTGCAATACCCTGTCCTCCGTTTTCTTAAGACAATAGATAATCCAAGTGATTATCCAAGTAAACAAAATTCACAAGAAGTCCAAGTTTCCGAGCACTGGGCTTTTAAATTTTCTCTAAGAATGTCTATGTAAACATTCTGGACCATGATCCCCTTAATCGTTTTTAATTTACCAACTCCTGATGACGCCTTACAGCCCTACACAACTATCCCCCGCCATGCTCACCGTCGCGCATATTTCTTTTAATTGCATAGTTTACTTTTTTTGCCACAATAACATTCCCATCAGAACGGAGAACATTAACTTTTGACTCATCGCCAAAAATTACACTGTCGCAAAAGATTGACGGCAGTTTGCAACTCTCTTTTTTCTGTTAGCTTTACTAATGTAGGGCTTTTTACGGGCAGATCGTGAGCTAGAACCATATTTTACAAAGTACTATGACCCGTTTGAGATGTTACATTAATGCCATTAATCCCTTTGAAGATCTCCAGCTAGCGCAATGGTATTATTGTCATTTGTCAATAAATCTTGTGGGGTGTATACAGACTTCTTGTACTAACTGTAAACTAAATGTAAACATAAACAGTACGACATGATGTTTTGAAAAAAAAATAGTGCCGTTCCAAAAAAATTTAATTTAAAAAACCAATAAATACATATAACAATATGAAAAACATAATAAACTGTAGGCTCCAAATGAGCTAAAAGCTAAAAGCCCACTTACCAATTTATACATTTTTATTATCATTTCTCAACATTTAAGGACAAATTAATTAAAGAATTCTTAAATAATTGTACTGAAAAAGATTTATACACATTTACTCTCCTAGTTAGCAAAAACTTTTACTCCAGTCATACGAACATATTTTTGTGATTTTTTAACAATTTTATGAGGTTAATTATTAATATATGACAAGGCATATTGAGAGTTTCATAAGTATAAGTTGGAAAACTCGAATCATTTTCCAATTCTCTTTTAAAAACAAATATACAAGCTGATGAATTTTTCATTTATTTAAAGAAGTTATTGGTTTATTAAAAATAATTTTTAATAAAGCATTATGACTCATTTTTTAAGGATTGATAGCGGATTCAGAAGCACTTCTCAAGGCAACAATGCCTTAAAATAGAATCGAGTTAGCTGGTGAATAATAGATCTCCTTTAATAAACTAGATTTTAAAAAAATTTAAAGATTTTTAAATTTAGAAAATAATTTTCAATTTTTTTCAATGAGAAAGTGAATATGTAGTTCCTATTTCAATCACTTATCTATTTTAATGACAAAAATATGACAGAATCTGAACAAATGAAAGAAGTACAAGATGGGAAGGAGTTAACGAGGTAATCACCCAGCTGAAAGATCCGTGTCTATCTCGTCCTAAACACATCAATCAAGATTTAATCCATTCATCACCCGCCAACGGGCCAAATTTGAATAACGTTAAGGCCCAAGAAGCATTACTAGTAATAATAGATTATCCATTCGTTTGATCTTTTTTTTAATTTATTTGTAGCCTATGCATATAATTTCACAAGACTGAAGGAGCGGTCTCTTGTTAGTTTTTACGCATCTGATGGTTTTTTCTGTTTGAATTTTTTCCCATTAATGTGCCCATTATTGCAAAATCTGTAGCTACATTTAATGCACATAATTCGACGCTATACAAAATCTACAAGAAGATGTACTCCTTTCCCTTAGAAAATATTATGTATGCTCTACAACGAAGAAATAAATTATAATCTAAGAAAAGCTTGCTTAAAGAGGCAGTTAATTACTATCAGATACGATAATATTTAAATAATTATATACAATAGGTAAATAAATTTATTATAAATACAACATGCAGAGTGGGGTTACCTCCTGTTCCCCCTATATTATTTTAGGGAGACGTTTTTTGGGAAAACCCTTAGAAACGTTGACTCTTAATTTTTCTTGATTTCACATGAGCTAAAAAGTTTTGATCCAGGATATATTCGGTATACGAATATGGGCTTGACTTTTTAAATTGCAAGATATTCATCAATATACAATATTTGAAAGTTTTATTGACGTTTCATTCAACGGAAAAGTTCTGAAGTTATTCGTGTGAATGTGAATTATAAGTTCTTTTCAATTAATTAATCTTAAGTAAGGTATTGATTGAGATAAAAAAGCCAGTGTCACGAGCGGGATTCGAACCCACGACCTTCGGCTCAATACGCCGCTGCTCTACCACTTGAGCTATCGTGACTTCGATCCACTCGGACACCAACTTCCCATCTCAACCCAACCTTTCGAATTTTCCCTCCCTTTTGCCATTTTTCAAATGCCGAAGGTCGTGGGTTCGAATCCCGCTCGTGACAATGCCTTTTTTATCGTAATCAATACCTTACTTAAAGATTAATTAATTGAAAAGAGTTTATTTGGTCAATCGGACCACGAAACCTAATAGATGTAAATTATAAGTTGAATTAGTTATATATTTATCCCTCTCGTGACACTTGCTTTTTGGCCCCAACCAAGACCTTAAATAAAAAGTATAATTAATTAAAAGAATTAATCCGGCCAATTTTCACTACTAAATACATATATGGATTAGCAAGATATTAGTCTGAATTGTGTGACTGTAATTTATTAGCGAGAATGCAGGACTTATCTTTAAATACTTAACATAGGAATACCGTGTTAGTCTGAATCGTGTGACTGTAATTTATTAGCGAGAATGCAGGACTTATCTTTAAATACTTTACATAGGAATACCGTGTACTCTGCGGTAGTGTGAATGGAATTGATTATTGCGAATGAAGGGGCTTATTCCCAGTTACCCTGAGGAATATCGAGTACTCACTCTGAGCTAGTATGAAAGAATTCTGAAGTGTGTGATTGTAATTTATTATCGACAATGTGGGACTTATCCCCAATTACCCCGAGGAATATCGAGTACTGAAGGGTAGATAGCTAACCAGACTATTATTTTTTCTTTATTATGTTTTTTTATTTGTGTTATCAATTGATGAGGCCCCGAGTTACAGAGAGGAACAACAGGATAAAGAAAACAGACGGCTACCGTTATATCATGTAACATTATAAAATTGGCTAGAGAAACATTATAGGAAATTAGAAGGATTAAACGCTAGAAAGAGAGGAAAAGAATTGAGAGCGGGCATTGTCTAACGTAGTTTGCCGACCCTAAAAAATAAAAGTGAAAAATTGTTTTAAAAAACTGTTTTTGCACATTGTTTTTCGGAACAACGAAATTTTCTCTAACTTCTTCAGCCAAGAATCAATTTATTTATTAATCCTTTTATTTTAATAAATAAACTGGTGATTGGTTGGAAGTTGAAGAATTGGTGGAATATCGTTTTTTTAGAAGATTTCGTAAAAACCCCTCGTAAATTGCAAGAAAAGTGGAGATGATTCTGCTATTTGAAAAGGTGGACAAGCTTTGATATTTATTAAATAATTAAATTACTATCAATTAAAATAATAAATAAATAAATCGGTTCTTGGCAATAGAAATTGGAGAAGATTTAGTTTTTCCGAATACCAATGTTCGAAATTAGTGTTTTGCAAATAACGTGAGATCGGTTGCTCTAAATAGAAAACCGTTTTCATTGTTGAATTTAACGTCAAAAACCCTTTAAAAATGTTCATTGATGAATATCTTCATTTGAAACAGTTAAACCCATATTTGTTTCCCGCGATCCTGAAGAGGAAGATAAAACTTTTTCGCTCCTAGGAAACTAGTCAAA
The DNA here is from genome assembly GCF_000648675.2 of Cimex lectularius. NCBI lineage: Eukaryota > Metazoa > Arthropoda > Insecta > Hemiptera > Cimicidae > Cimex > Cimex lectularius. The sequence goes on along the minus strand of NW_019392824.1, from coordinate 367,341 downwards.
AAATAAAAGTTTACCTGTCTAGGGGGTTTACCAAAAACGCTTCAATAAAAAAATATAGGAGAACAGAATTTACACTCACCCTGTATATATTACACGCAGATAAATAATTTACAAATAATAGCCGTTTGAGAAGTTATGATTAATAAATGACAGAGGTAACGTAATATATATTCAAGAAACCTTTATAATACTAATGAATGTAACACGTTTCATTTTTTAATAAAGTTATTCTTAAAGTGGTTTTACCAAAAAGAGTGATTTAAAAAACCAGATCTGTTTATCGCTGACGAAACACAATGTGCATCAGGCATCTCACTAAACAACATTTAAGTGAAGGCAGTCTTCGAAGAAAGGGTTCGGTTTAAATGTTAAGGCTCCGATTACTGAGACTACATCGCTTACATCTGCCAACTCAAATTTGGTTCTGACGATTCCAAACTTGTCAGTTACATTGACCCGAATGGCCTGGATGACTCAAATTATTTTATTTGTTTCAGATAATGAAATTCTGAATCTAGTCAAATCGGCTCAAATCCAATATATCCAGAATTCTAGTAAAAGAATAGACGTGAGGTATATTTTCCAACGCGAAATCGTGGTTGGTGTTGACGTGAACCTTCTTCTGTAGGGCTGGATCAAAATGATGTCAGTACAAAAGGCAATTTTCAGTAATCGTGGCCTGTTTATAAGGCCAGGCCTTTTGCAACTTGGAGCCTCTCAGGAATATTTCGTTCAGACTTCACCCTGATTCATTACTCCCAGAGGCTTTCAACACCACTCTAACTTTTGTCCTCGAACTATTAAGTTTAGTTAAACAGTAGTGTTGGAGGACATAATTATTTGCCACCCCCATGAACCAAACAATCTATTCATGAATGCGTGTAAGCAACCGTTGTCGTAAATCTGGTTTAAATTTATTAGCTCATAAGAAATCTTTTAGGAAATAATTTGCCTAAACAGTACTAATTGTTGAAAATTGTGTTTGTATTGGAATCACACCAGCAAAATCAATGCTGTCAAAACGTAGTTAACATACTCGAAAGGTTCTCTCCCTAGAATCACGGTTGTGTTTGAACTTTGTAAAAACTTTGGGTATACATATCGGCATACATAATCGGAGATGGTCGTGCTTAACTTTAGAGGCGTGGGAAAAGTTTTTATCAGAAAAGAATTGATATATAACAAACATCTTTGCACTGTACTGATAATGGAGACAAGATGAACGTTAGGAACAAAGATAACCATCGGTCATTAGAAAAATCAAAGTTTTTTAATACATAGGTTTTGATTTAAATTGTCCTTAACTGGATGGACCATAAGACCACAAATGTTAAACTACCCGTAGTTACGATTCAATATGGATGTAATTGGAACTTGTGGACGGATATTCTGTGTCTGAATGAAAAATGATCAACCTCGGGATCAAACTATAAACAAATTTATGAAAGTAAAACGTATGTGTTATAGATTGTTGGTTTACGTTTTCTATTCAATTACAACAGAGCTGAGAAACCTCTGATGCATGCTTGGGCACCATATGGCAAGTTGTGACTGACAAGCTTGATAATTAATCCTCCTTCCTGTCTAGTAACTGAATTAAGTGACAATCAACTGTAACAACACATTTTAATCAAAATCGGTGGCGCCATATGTATTTTATTAGACGCAAAGAAATTACCATCTCCATCATATTGGGTTGTCCGGAAAATAATGCAGGATTTTGGTATTAAACAAAAAAAAAGAAACTAGTTACTTTAAAGCAATGTTCTTTAATCAAAATAATTTCCCATACTCTCAATACATTTCTCCCAACGTGTTGGTAACTTATTAATTCCGTCTGAGTAGAATTCAGAATTTTTAGAATTGATAAAGTCAATAAATGCATTTTCCAGTTCCGTTTGATTTTTGAATATTATGTGTTGTAAGTAGTGGTCCAGGTGTCTAAAAAAATGGTAGTCAGTAGGCGAGAGGTCCGGAGAGTAGGGTGGGTGAGGCAAAGTTTCATAGCCAAGCTCCAATAATTTTTGTGACGTTACACGTGACACATGTGGTCGAGCGTTGTCATGCAACAAAATGGGCCCTTTCCGATTGACCAAAGAGGGCTTCATTACTGCCAATTTCTGATGCATGGTATTAATTTGGTTACAGTATGATTCAGCATTGATGGTTTCGCCAGGATTTAAGAAGCTGTAGTGTATTAAACCAAATGAAGCCCACCATACCGTAACCATTACCTTTTTTTGATGAGTTGGGGGCTTTGGAAAATGTATTGGAGCTTCTCCTTTGTCGAGCCACTGTCCAGAACGTCTAGTGTTATCGTAGAGAATCCACTTTTCGTCACATGTAACAATTCTGGCCAGAAATGGGTCATTTTTGTTTCGACAAAGAAGTGATGCACAAACATCAAAGCGCTGATTTTTTTGGCGATCGTTTAATGAGTGTGGAACCCAATTTTCGAGTTTTTTCACTTTTCCAATCGCCTTGAGGTGGTCAGCGACGGTCGTTTTACTGACTTTGAGTTGCTCTGCAAGTTCTCGAACAGTTGTTTTGGGGTTTTCTTCCACCACTGATCGCAGAACATCATCATTAAGAGAGGAAGGCCTTCCACGACCTTCTTCATCTTCAAGGCTGAAATCTCCCTCCCGAAATTTTTTAAACCACCTTTGCACAGTGCACTCATTAACACAACCCTCGCCCCAGACTTGGTTAATGTTTCTAGCCGTTTGGGCTCCGCTTCGGCCGAGTTTAAACTCGTAAAAGAAAATCGTACGAAATTCTCGCTTTGACATTATAAGGATGACTGAATTATTTCCAAGTAGCGGAATGCTACAGAGGTAAACAAACAATATCATTTGGAAGAGGATTAATAAGTGTTGACATTCATACAAATGAGTAATCCTGTAAACGTAAACAGAATATTTTATATAGATTTTTTTAATGAAAACTTAAAATCCTGCATTATTTTCCGGACAACCCGATAAATAGTTAACATAAATTTTCTTACCATTAATTATCACCATCGGGTATAATGAAGAAACTGAATTTCATTTTCATAAGACATAAACTCTTATTACTGGGCAAGGCATTTGATATTGACCGGCAAGAATCAACTGTATTAATATTCTATTATTTTTTTAATTGCCTCCTTTCCTTTTAGATAAAACTATGACAACAGTTTACGACCTAAAACCACCATGATAACACGGTCTTAATTATACAATTATTTTAATCTAAATACTAAAATAGGAAAGTAGTGGTGTAAGTATAGCAATTTCCCTTAACTATGTGCAATATATTCTGTCCTTAAGTATTCTGCTAATAGGAGAAATTAGAAAGTCGTATTATAAATTATAAACAAACTTGGTTAGCTTGGTGGATGAATGCTGATATGCAAAGTTTCAATCTTTTATTCGTCTTTTGGATTATTTGATTATCCTGATCAACTTTGGTATTCCCATTCTTTAATTCGACAATAATATAAAATTGCAAGTGTAATAATTTCCAATATATTGATGCGAACAATTAAAACAACTAGTTTGATTTACGAACGAATGTATTAAATTTTATTTTACATTTATTTCACCTCCGTCCTGCATTTTCCACTCAGAAGGACTCGTGATATTGGAGAGAACACATCTGAGGTAATATGTAGCCTCTTTTTTCTGTTATATTAAAAAAAACTGACGTACGAGCGGAAGGTGGTTTATGAAGCAAAAAAGTGGCATATTAATAATGTTTTTCTTCTTCGATTTTGTATTATTTGTTTACCACATTAAATAGAGTAATCTGAGACAAAGACTTGGGTATCTTGTTAGCAAGTTAGATTTTAAGGAGCATATTATCATTAGTTATAAAAAGCCCTTAATATTCTGAGTTTTGTTATAAGAAACATTCGTGATTTTCATAAACCCAATTCATCACTGACATAGTACACTCTCATTCGTCCTATCTTTGATTTTTCTACTGATGTATAGAATTAACACTTTTCTTCTCATTCTGAAATTTATATAAAGTTCAAAATATATTTATTAGAATCCTTAGTTTTTGAAGTCCTCTCCTTTCCCCCTTAGCACTGTCTTTTTCTCCCTATAATCCTCCATCAATCAATGGGAGACTAAATTGTGCTATCTCATTGTATGTATTAATTTGAATGTCCCAATACATGCTTGTAAGCATTCATGTATGTTTAGTGTACCCTTTCGTAAAACAATTTACATATTTTATTCACCAATAAATAGAATAATGAGAGAATGAAATCAGATATGTCCAAATATGTGTCTCGTAAGTGTCTTGCATGTAGAGGAAGGTTGTTCTACGTGTCCTACCTAGTTGAAAGGTGTTCCCTTCAAAATCCAACATATATAAACATAGAACAGCAATATCTCACTGGCACTCTAAACACGACACGCAAGAATGGCACAAGTACACAAAAGACAAACACTTTGAGTGAGTAGAAATACTTTGATTGAATTTAAAAAAATACATTTCGCATTGTATAAATTGACTTTTTTTCCACATCCTACATGTATTTGTTAAATGTAAACAATGTTGGTAAATCCCAGGCCTTGAAGATGATCTCAATAAAGATCGAAACGTTGGGACGATAAAGAAAATGTTTTTCTGACACCTACATCACACCAGACCGCATCTCACGATTTCTGAATAAATATATTTATGATTGAGTGAGAGTGTCAATGGATTTGGATCTAGAGATTGATTACGTTGGAGGCTGAAATGACGTAGCTGTTGATAACCCCTACAGCCCAACCTCGGTAGCTGCACGGATTAGGCAGAGGTCTGGCCCTGGACTGCCAGTAATTTATCGTAAATTACATAAGCTGGAATCGCCGGTATACTACGAGAAGTGATATGTATATACCAGTGATATGTATATACCTCAACTCTGTACTCGGCTGTGTGTATATACGTGTACATAAATCAGTAATCAGTATAATCTGTAATAATACAGTAAAGATATATCACAAACTTGTAAAGGTACTATTAAATGACTAATATCACTAAAAAAGAAGTTGAAAAAGTTTCCAGCGATAAAACTTTTGCGCCTGGTATTCTTGTTTCGTGAAGGGTGTAGATATGTATTGACAGGTTGGAACGAGAAGCTTGCGTTCGGAAAACTGCCTTTATCACTCCTCCTCTCTTGTCAGTTCAGTTTACCTTTGGGAGACGCGCCATTGATTGATTCCCGCGGGACAAGGACAATTAGCAAGGACAAAGCTGATTGGAACCAACCATTCGCCTTTGTCAAACGGGCCAGCAAAATAATTGAGGTTGAAGTCACCGCATCCTCAAACGCCCAGGGTGTTCTGAAACGTCAGCAAAATATTGTTGAATACTTTTTTTATACTTAATTTTATAGTTGAAAGCCTGGAATAGTATGTTCGTTAGTTTAAGCATCCACAGCTACTTCAATTTAGCTCTTTGGTCAATTATTTTGAGATAATGAGATGCGGTCTGGTGTGGTGTACGTTTAGAAAAACATTTTCATTAAATTATACGTAAAAAATGTTTATAAATCCCAGGTCCTGAAGATGATCTCAATAAAGATCGAAACGCTGGCAGGATAAAGAAAATGTTCTTCTAAACCTACGTCACAATAGACCGCACCTCACGATCTCCAAATAATCATTAATTAACGGTCACTAAACACCAGACATTTCTTTGGTGAATGTTTTTCAATATGATGGTTCAATTTGAAAATACTAAAGATTTTAACAAAACATAGAAGTTGATGCAATAGCAATGTTTTGCTTTAAATTTAAAAAAAATGTAATAATCATTTGAACGTATTTTGTTCATAGTGAATATTGTTTATTCTAAAACATTTATTTAATATTTTGTTTAAAAAAACATTTTTCTTCGTCTTTCATCTTCTTCCATAAACAATATTAGATCTAATTTCTTGATCGCGGCCAAGTGGAGGTAAAAATTATCATTTCTATCCTATTAGTAAAATACTAGTATCAAAAAGCAAACAATATAAGTGAGTTTGTTATAATTAACGCAAATTGGCCGAGCCCTGTGTGAGAAACCGACTCATTGCCTAAATGACTGCTCATTAGCATACTTGTCCCGAGTAATTATATGTAGCAAAGGGCCTAATATGTACAATTTTCCGCTATCTAATCCTACACTTTGAATAGCTGATTTTCAAGCGAACTGTCACAAGTCGGCAATAATTCCATCAAACATGTACTTTTATTGCTTTATATCCAAAGCAATGAGGCTTACACAATTTTTATTTCGAAACAAAGAATCGATGGTAACATGAGAGGCTATAAAACCTGATTGTATCAAGTGTTATTACGTTATAAAATGGAAAAAAAATAATCTGACTTAATTTTATTATTCGCATTACCTCCTTAAAAGAAATTTCTCTTTAGCAATAATAAATTATGCAAAGGAATTTTGGAATTTAACAAATTGTTGGGAAAGCCCTTCAGCTAAAAATAACCTACATAAAACAATTATACACACTTTTACACTCATTTTACATTTAAAAAATAAATCATTGTTCTCCCATTTTTTTACCCACTTTAACAATAAACCTGTAATTACAGCTGGTGACAATGTTTCTGTTTCAATGAACAAACCTCCTTGCATCCTGTTTTTCATTTTGACAGCGCGATGTCGAGGTTATAAGTAGGTCGAGTGCTTCTTTGTGCAGTTTTCCCGAGTGTGAATAACCTGGTGATATCTTGTCTACCAGGACAAAATGGAATTTTGGGCAACGTAAAGGAGGACACACTGGCCACGGAAGGATTTCAAGACCATTGGTGATTCATAAACTATGCGCGAAACTCACGAAGATGATTCTTCAGCTTATTTGCAACAAAAAATATTGTATACATTTTTTAAAAATTCTCAGTAGTTTCGGTGTTCATAAAAGTTCTCAATATTTACAACTTTTTTCTCCAAAACGCTGTTTTAAGCAAGCTTTGTAGAGTGACGATACAGTTTTACGTTAAAGCATAATAACTTTTTGGCTCTTTAAAGTATAGCAAACCTGATAGTACCATTAGAGAGAGGGATAAATTTCACATTGGATAGTGATAAATAGTTTTTAAAATGATTCCTTTAAGCATTTCAGTTTGTGTTTAATCATGAAACAATCCAGTTTTTGTCACTTCAGCTAGAGATTTAATCTGAATTTAAACCCTGAGCAGTTGTCAACCACGGGCTATACAAGCAAGAAAAACTTCTTCTTGTAATCAGCTTGAAAACCATTTACGTTTTTCCTAGAATAAAATAATCATTAATGAAAAAATAAGGTTTGAATAAGAAAATCATGCTCAAAAGGTGGCGAATGCTTACCTTTTTCTTTATTCATATTGATAATAAAATATTAAATAATTACTTTTAAAAATAAAAGTAATTATTTTCCGTTTTTAAGAAAAATATGAAATTAGTAGATATCGTTGACAAGAAATAGAAAATCCGCCTTAATCCCCTGATTTGAACTTATTTACTTAATTATTACAATCCTTTCCCTTTGTTGTTACTATCTAATAATTTACTTCTATGTGGAGTTCTATTAGTTCTATTTCGGTAATCGTTCTCCATGGCGTATACTAACGAGGAGTATGCCGATATGATATTTGCGTACGGAGCCGCTCGGAGTAATACAGCCGAATCCTAGCTCTTAATCTGTTTTCAGACGGATCTATTACAAGTAACCACATTTTTCAATTTTTGTTGTTTTGTTTCGGTGGGAAAAGTTTGTAAAAAAGAAACAGGATTTTCTTTTATATTTTCGAGAAAGAACAATTGATGTTCTAAGGTTATGGTTAAGATTAAAAAGGCTCTGTTTCTTGTTAACCTTGCGTACCCCGACTTATATTGGTCTATAATGCGATCTCCATTATCGTATAGATTTTTACGTTAAGCTTAAGGATTTTACCAGATCCCAAAGCTTTGTTACGGACTCCTCCTGTATCCTTCAGGCCTTGGCTCCTCCTCTTTCAAGAGAAGGAATCTTAGCCTGCATAGACCTTTACGCTCACAGAGGACATGTTCCGATGTTTCTTCGCACTGGCAATATCCAAGTCTACATGCCTCCGGGGTTTGTAGTGTCCAGTCAGCATTCCTTATATCATAAAAGTCCTAGGTTTATTAGACTATCATTCGTTTCTGCGATGGTCCTTTGATTAAATTGTCACATGCTCTGTCTTGGGACACTTTCTTTAAACTAAGGATTTATTTTTATTATTATTAATTTTTTTTCAGTCTGGTAGTAAAAAGGTTCAGGGTCGTTAGATTTCCTAAAATAATCTTACTTGGCCAATTTATCGGCCTCCTCGATGCCCTGGTACCCAAACAATGGCAATTTTGTTGTTGTTCTGCGCCCTTGATGTAGGCTCTCGTCCTTAATACCGATAAGGTTAAGGATGTGCTATCTGGATGTCGGAGTAGATGGTTATTATTTTATTGGTAATATTAAGCCTGTTTGATGTCCTGACACCGTGTTCACTAGCCTGAAAGGAAATAGCATATTGCTTATATGAATACTAGTCCTTTCTTTATTACTATAGACATAAGATGCTGATCCATAATTAGTCTTAGAACCATGTATATATCAGATACAGTCTGCATTAACTGTGGTCCGTTTCTTCCAGTTTGCTCTATCGGGTATTTTAATTTAAAATTTCTTATCACATCTGAATTTTGAGGTCATGGTGTCAAGCATCCCAAAAACTTTGTCCGCCTCAAGTTCCCCGAAGCTTTAGGTGCTCCTTTTTATGTGGGTGGGCTTATTGGAGCCCATCATTTAATTAACCTTTGAATGGTGGCTCCAGCGTTTTCATGGATTTGTAGTGGTGATAGATTCAGGATCTTCAGTGCAGCAGTGGGGTTGCTGAGTACGCTCCGAGTAGTGGATCCTGTCCGCCCTCACATACAGTGTCTTCGTCCACCAAGCCACTGATCCATTGATCATCATCAAGTCTAACAATCACTGTGTAAACCATAGACATAGATTTGGATTTAAACCTCAACTTTTCCCACAAAGAGCAATTTTCGCACTTTTTGAGCTTTTCATTGAATGTTTAACATGTGCTATTTTTTAGTGGAAAACTCAAGAAAAATAATTCACACTCAACCATCCCCATAAAAAACATGATTTTTTAAGTTGAAAACCTTGAAAAAGTACCACGATACAATCAAATCGTAAGGTTAAAAAGGTCATAGTTTAATCGATGTGGATTGTTACGGGCGGAGATACTTAATCGAAAAATCGGTATACAATCTTACGTTACATACAATATAGCAATATTGTGTATTAAAAAAAAAGTTATTGACAATAAACCACCTTTTTTCACGATTCAGACCAGGTGAGAGCCGATAAACTCGAAACGTTCATATAAAAAAGTTCGCGGTAGCAGTAAATAACACGAAACTGTGTCGGCACTCCACAAAAGCTTGCTTAAAAATTTATAAATTCTGTCATAATTTATGTATAATCATATAACGGAATAAAACATAATCGTGCAAATGAAAAGACAAATTGAAACTAACAGTTCGTTTATCGGTTCCAACAGGCTAAAAAACAGGTAAGAAATTAAAAATATTTAAAAAAAATAAACTCGAGGAAAGAGCATTTATAATGAAACTTTTTTTTATATATTCACTCACCTCTTTTATCCTGTGTTATCACGAGTTTTGCGTCGAAAAGGTAGTAAACTACACTCTTGTAGGAGCACAATACCGATGCAAATTCTGTTATCGATTTCCTAACATACTCCGTTCTCTATTTTGAGCCTTTCGGGGTAAAATTGAAAGGCCCCCAGATACAACTTATTTTCGTAAATAATTGACACAATTTCTTCCAGTGGGCGGTTGGCTAAACGTGAAGTGAAGACCAGATAAAGGTCCCTGACTGGGTAAGCGGTTCTCCGATTATTTTCCTCCCAGGAGAAGGAAATTAAGTATTGATATTCATTTTCTTAGGTGCCTCTCCCCCCCTGAAATTTTATCATTTCAGATATTTCTGAACTCGACGCTTACTCGGCTGAAGGGATGCATGAATTTTAATTTGCCATGAACTCATTTATTCAATTTTACAAAAGGCAGAATCCATAATTAAACGCCACTGTAAATTTTATTCTCGTACTCTATTGATTGCACTTATCAATCACTTATTTCGGCTGCCTCAGGAATTGTAATATTTGATAATGAAGAGTTCCAATTATTCAGCGCAAAATAAAACGAGATATCATTAATTTATTCCTTATTATGTTACAGCCTTTTCAACAAAAATAAAAGCAAGGTTTCCTTTGATGAAAAAGTTCATCTAACCAAGCTTTATTATTGCATTCTTTTTGAAGTCCATATTATATATAATTTATAAATCCTTTACAATTACAAAACAAACTTATGTACAAAATTAACCATCATATATAAGTAATTAAAAAAATTTATAGCACTTTTTTAAATATTTGATCAATTTTCAGGTCAATTAGACATGACTTGATTTCACTACTTCTAAAAAAATAATGCTTTGTCTTTTATTAATAATATTTCTTATAAAAGAAAGGATTCATTAAGCTGTAAAATATTTTATCATGCCTTTGAAGAGTTAATTTACAATCATTATTTAACATTAATATTTTGGTTAAAAATAGATTTAGTTTTAAACAAATTTCTTCTGAGTAATTAATAGAATATTTTTCCTCGTACCACCAAACAGAAAGCAAATTAATGAAAATGAATTAAACATAATTTGAATTAACCATTGACGATTGCTTAGAGAAATTTCGTCAACAGTATTATGTTTGGCAATTATAATGTTTGCGATATATTCCAGAGGAAGAATCATCTTACTGGAGTGTTAAAATTATATTGTTTCAAGGGCATTATTGTAATCAAACACGGTTACTATTTTCAGACTAACTGTAAAGCGCATTACAGGGCATAGGAGTCTTGAATCTTTACAATTTTAGGTTAAATTGTTGCTGTTCCGATATGAAAGACAATTACGAAATAAACCTTTATTATTGCCAGTTTGTGCGATTAGCGATGAATTTTTTTGTTACAAAATTGATTGTTGTAAATTGCTGTACTTAAACGATTCATATAAAATACTTGTCTCGATGTATGTAAATATGTAAAAAATAAAAAACAAAAACGACTCAGGCGAGAGGTTCGACCATCTGTGTAATACTGATGCTTTGCGATCAAATATGTGGTCCAAGAATGACAATTATTGCACTACCGCGACGCTTTCGGCAGTTGTTAAGATAGGTTAAGAGAACAACCTAATATACTGTATAAGTTGTAATAATTGCCAAAAAGTATATTATAGCCAACTAAACAATATTTGGGGAAGAGAATAAGACGGCATAAATATGACTAAGGCAGGCCTGGTACTGCCCTCTACAAACCATGATCACAATCGCGCTTTCGATTTTGACAATCATCTGGATCACGGAATCGAATTGATGAAAAGGCAAATTCATTTGTTACTGCCATATTTCGACCTATTTTAAAGTCATCATCAGGGCAAAACAATTTTAAATGTGTCTACAAATTGACATAATTAAGTTTTTAATAGACGATTTCAAATTTCTTTAAAGAACGACTCAGACCCAATATTACCACGAACGACCAAATTCATAGATATTTGTAAAATGATAATATTAAGAACTAGTAAATTTATTGTCAGCAGTGAGGAAACATATGAACATAATCATGTCAAAAAGTCAAGATCTGCTAGCTATTGAGTTTATAAACCTACTCAGCTCTCTTCTCAAAAAAACGACTGCTTCTTCCTAGGCTGCTAACCATCCTCCGGATAAACCGAATACCCAATTTGAACCACAACCCACAGCCATTGTGTGTGACTAGACTTGAAAAGAAGAAAGTTTTAATAGACGTTTTCAGATTTCTTTAAAGATCGACTTAGACCCAGCATTGCCAAGGATGACCCACAGTCATAGATATTATATTAGATATTATAAGATATTTATTTTTTTAAACTTTTGATAAGAGCCATGCAGGGAGATAAGGGGCATTGCACGCAAAATGAAAGTAATACCTACTACATTCAGTTAAAATCTTAACTTATGAGGCGAACGTATCCGGTTTCTCAATTACGTTTCATTGCATACGGTGTACCTCAGGTTCTAGGTCCTCTTTTATTTCTTTATACACACGAGGTGCCATCACGACTGCCATCCTCACTGCTCAATTTGCTTATGAAATGAAAAGTTGAAAAGACGGAAGGTGCGCACGCGACGCAAGTTACATGCATGTCATCAAAGAATGATGTAACAAACGAAGATGCTGATGAGAAGGATATTCGGAACCGAGGTTTTTGTATTTCCAAAGTATAGCAGCTTATTTTCTTATTGTACTTTTCCTAGTTCCTTATTTCAGTTCAATGGTTCAATCCTTATTTTAAGTAGGTCATTGACGCATTGCTGTAATTCTCTTTCTGGGGTCTTCTTGGTACCATGAGTACGTCTCCTATGATGGGTCCTTTTTACGTGCTTGTGCTTTTATAGCTGCTGTCTGATCTTATGAAAATGTTTTTGGTCAGTGTAAATTTGTGGCACTTATATGATTTTTTAATTTTGACAAATGGACCCTGTTTTAGCCATAAAAACCAAATAAACCATTATTTCTATGTAATTCATGACATCGAAAATTTATTGACTCCAAAGTGCACTACATTAAAGTTGAAAAGCCAAATGTACAATCAGATTGTAATACAATTCCTGTTTTTACGAATATAGCCTGACGCATTAAAATTAGACGAGTAAAAAGGAACTTCAATTTCCTTCCAATCATATTTAATAGATCAATAAATATGTAGAATGTGAGGATGTGTAAAGTGACTAGTCCTTCACAAAGTTTTTAAAATCGATTTTTGCATCAAATTACTTCGTTATTAATTGACAAAAGTAGTCAGTACGCCGGCTCTAAGCTGTGTTCTTTCTGAACAATGTTGGCTCGAATCGTAATTCACCACTCAATAATACACGTAGTAAAAACACCACGTTCAGGGGGAGATACTTTTTTCTTCCAATTTATTTTTCAGCATCATTAGACATTTTTACCAAAGTTTAAACTTCCGACAGCGGTTAAATGTTAATAACGGACTATCTGCCAAAGATCCCCCCTCTCAAAGTGCATAAAGAATTTCAAACCCATATTCCTTGTAGTAGAGCTGTTTCAGGGAGAAGTACAAATCAAATATTAAAATGACACTTTCGTAGAACTGACTTTGACAAACTGGTTTTACAAGATTTGTCAGTTTTCTTGTATATCGATGATACTGGTTCGTCGCTGGTCTTATATTAAATAAAGTCTTGTCATAAATAACATCAGACTATTTTACAATACTTTTTGTTAAAATCATTATCATTTAAAAGAGACAAGAAAGGCTCTGATTTTTTTTAATTGGCGGGGAATGGCATGTTGCATTCTCAGCCCACTTTTATTTGAACTTTTGGTCTTTTGGATGACCTCCCATTAGTCCTCGAGTTTAGAATTCCTATCGGCGGTGTGATAAAAATGGACCTTTATCATTATGACATTGTAGTTTTGTGGGACAGCATTGCTTTCCAAAGGAACATGGATATATTGGAGGAATGCTGCAAACCATGGAATTTCTCAGTAAATCTTAGTATAATACTCTGATAGACAAAATTAACGCACCACCCTTAAATTTTAATGTATTTAGGTTTATTCATATTTTGCATAAAACGCCTTTGCATTCCCTGGAAAAGAATCTGGCCTCACCAAAAATTTAATCCAACCTCATTCAGGTAGTCATCCACAATACGTGCACTATGGCGCCTGGGATTATCCCGCATTAGCAAGAATCTACCGATGTGGGAGAGGGAATGGCACTATATGTTCTTTGGTTATGTCTTGTGCCAACCTCTGCGTTGATTAGAAAAAGATCTTCCTCGCACAACAACCAATTCGGTGATCACGTCCAAGGAAATGCCACCCCATAACATCAATGACCCACCGTACAATGCTACCTGAGGAACCATACAGCATGGGGCATACCTTTCTCATGAGCGTCTCCATATGAAATTTCGCCCATCTGAAGATTTGTGACCAACTCTCACTACATCTGTAATGAGAACTCGTTCTCCCTCTTCCATTGTCTAATTCACATGTTCCCGTGCAAATTGAAACATGGCCATTTTCTGAGGTGTGGTAAGAAGAGGTCGCGAGCCGGGTGCCGCGCCCTGAGGTTATTTTCATTGAGTCATCTTCTTATAGTCCTGGAGGAAATCGAAACCTTTCGGACTTGTCTTATCAAATTTCTCATCTCATTTCCGTAATGCTGCGGTTTCGTAAAGCCTGATGACGGATGAATCTATCGTCTCTCTCGTTTGAAGACGTAGGTCAAGCCTGTCCTGACCTACTAGTGTGAAGCCCTGTTTCTCGAAACCACCGAAGAACCCTTCCTTATTTATTGTAGAGTGATTTACACTCAGTCTCCTGGCGACTTCGCGTTGGATGTAGCCTTCTTCTAATAACGTTATCATCCTGACACTATCATACTCTCTCAAACACCTGACTGGAACCATTGAAAAAAGTTTAAGAACGAGAATAAAATCAAATGAAATCAACGAAGGAAAAAGATTAACTTGAAAGCGATCTTTAGGCGTAGCAAAATGGAAGGGCATTGTGGTGGCCACCTGCAGTTAACACGGTACCCGGTAGGTGTCACTACCAGTTCTGGTATGGTCTCGCCCTCCACTCTGCAGCCAATCAGCGTAGAGCCTTTTCTATATAAGCATGGGCACTGCCCCACTGGCTTCAGACTCATCTACTCGAAGAGTTCTCACCGACGCCGTCAGACTCGTCTGCTCGACGAGCTCTCGCCAATCACTAATGGAGCACCGACAGCGACAGGAACGGTACTCGCAGCATTAGCCTCGAAATGTCCTTCTCAACACAGCCGGCTTGGCTACTGGCCAACTGCTGCACCAGAAACCATTCAACCGCTGCAGAGTCAACCCACTCACGGCTTACACTGCCCGGACTTCAGCCAACGGCTCTCTAGGTCGCGGACCACTACCAACGGCATACTCGGCCCCGGCCTCATTCATCGTCTCAACACTACAAAACAACAACGGCCCTTGACAGGGCCATCAAAACTCCCAGTCACTAAAGGCATAATGCCACTTTTGGTGCAATTTAATTGGAATTAATCAGTACAAAAGTAAATAAAGGAACTAAACAAAGTATTATTTACTGATTATTTTGACTACTATAGCTCCTAATTATCTTTAAATAATGTAGAAAGATAATGGATTTAATTTTAAACTAATTAAGTTAAGAGGTGCGTTTAATTTGCCCATCAGGGTACGTAGGCTCAAATATCGCCAAATCGTTGAAACGATAATCCCTACAAAGAAAATAAAATTATTTATGCCATGCTTATGCGTTAACTGTTCTAGGAAACAATATTAAAATAATTAAGCCACTAAAAGTGCTTAGTCAGAAAACAAATATGTAATTGTAATTAGGGTGGTTTTACTGAAATGTAGGTTCCATCGAAAAGTTCAACCTCTACACAGAAAATAATCAGGTAACGGGTAGTAAGAGAATAAAAAGAGTGAAGTCACTAACGAGCCTTCAACCGGAAAACTTTGCCATCCTACAACCCTCTCTTCTCCAAACTACCTCGAAATAAACGTGGTAAAATATCATGTGCGCAAGGTCAGAAAGTCATTTTAAGCAAATTGGATTAAAAACATCCAAGAACTTGGCAATATTATTCGCTAAGTACAGAAATGCATGAAGAGGGTGAACCATTCTACTCAATTAGATACAACGTACGATTTTTCCTTTCTCCCTGGCCTTCAGAGAGTTAATTCAATTGCTCGCTAATTTGACTAAATTCAACAATTCCGAGTAAATTTAACTTTTGGAAAATATAAGCGATGTTGGAAAAAAATGTAAATTACAATTTTTGAAAATGTGTCCCAGTAAGTTAAAAAGCTAAAATTTTTCCTTTAAAAATACAGAAAAAAATTTGCTATAACGTTGATCAAATATTTATTCAATTATTATTAAACTATTTTAGAGCATGACCGTTAATTAATCCATGATATATTACCCTTCGTTATTGATAACTTTCTTCCATCTCTCAGACAACTTCCATTGTTCCATACTATCTAGGATTATCGATATAGTTTTAATTTAATTTCATCACTCTCATTTTTTTATGAAATGATAAATAGCTATTGTTACTGCCAACCCTATACGCATAAGAATTATCTCTATATGTTTTTCTGGCATCTTTTAGATGTAATGCAGCTATTCCAGTGTTCTCTTTTTTCTGCACGTCACTCTGGTGTAATTTTATGTTTCCCCACTGTGCCAACCTTCCTTGTTGTCAATAAATAATAAACAAAATATGTATATACACAGAAGAATGTGGGTTTCTCTGCCACCGGCCAAAAAATCGCGATTGCAAGGAAAAATCGTAATGAATCAAATATGTCTTTGATCTCATTCAATTAATATTGAAGTTTGTTAAGCAATTGGAGTCTGTATTGTCGGTGCACTACCCTTCTCGGTCATGAGATACACATAATTTGTTTTTAATTATCTGAAACTTCAATTTATTGTAATTTTAGTCTTTTTATTATAATCTTTTTACTGTTGTACTATAATATACTCAACCTTGATTATATTTTTTCAATTAATTAATCTTTTTATGTACGGTCTTGGTTGAAATGAAAAAGCTAGTGCCACAAGTGGGATTCGAACCAACGAGCGTCTAACGTTCTTTGCACAAATGTCGATTGGGAGGCTGAAGAAAACGTTCTTCCTTACATCCTGTGGACTGATGAATCCAAATCCAACTGTAATGGCATACTGAATCGTTGGAATTTTTGAAAGTGGGCAGAGGAAAATCCGAGAATTTCGTACTCTTGTCATCATTAGGTGGATACAGTATCAACGTTTGATGTGGATTCTCGGAAATAAATTAATTGGGCCTTATTTCTACTAAAATTGAAAAACCGCATTTCCTTTGTTTCATTGATTTCAATAATTTTCTTATTCACTAAAGTTAACATTATGAGAGCAAATCTTAATTCCTGGAAGGATCATCATCTAATAGTGTTGGCAAAACCTCCCTCAAAAAATTGTGGAATTGAGCGCCATTTAAATTATTTTCTTAGAAATAAGTTAATGGCGCAATTAATATATTTTTCTAGAAGCCCACACCAAACGTAGGTTCTAAACCCCCATAAAGTTTACGTTAAGTATTTGGTGGAGTCGTAGCGGAGTTGTCAGCATTGTTGTGATTTTTCAAAGAAAAAAAAATCTTACGCGTTAGAAGGGGAAAATTATGAGAAAAATTTATTTTTTGATTTTCGCCAACATTTGTACTATCGGGTTTTAGGGGGTCTAAAAATTAATAGCAACTTTGTTTCTTGTTAAAAAAATAGTTTAACTTTCTATATTTTATTGGGCAGCTAGTCGTAGCATGGGTTTGTTAAAGAACTTTTTGGAGGAATTGAAAAAATTGGAGGTTAGGCAGAAAAACTGTTACAATTTTTTTTTTTAAAGATAGAGTAGTTTCTGAGAAAACCAGAGGTACAATAGTACACTAGTATGTTGTCACCCTTGCATAAATTTTATGATAGAAACAAAGTTAATCCAGTTTAAGACGGTTTCTAATTATTTCGCGTTAATCACATAGTAAAAAACTGGATAAAATAAAACGCCTAATATTTTAGAGGAGTTTATCCCTCACTCCTGACTCCATATATCGGGGTAAACGCTACGTTAAATAATTGTCATCCTTAAAGGCCGTATGTTCTACCTCTATGTCATACAGTATGAAAGAAAATCCGTTCTTAATCCTTGTTGCTTATCCCTGGACAAACAAGAATCTGGTAGGGGCTAACAGCCGATAAAAAAAAATTTCTTTACAAACCCCGTACGTAATAAATGAATACTACTGAAAGAAAAGATCGCTTTTTCAGATAATAAAAACGTTTATTTGACTCGATTGAAATACTTATTCATTTTCAAAAAAACCCATTTATTTGAAAGTTAATTAGGATTTTTTAACGCAACATAATTTGACGAAAATTATGCCAAATTATGAAAAAATCTTATATTTCAAGACAATGGGGTTCAATTGCAATAGATTGGGTCATGAATTCAAACTTGAATCGAATTGAATTGCAACTAACCACTTGGCCTAGTTTCTTTCAATAGCTTCAATTCCTGTTTGATTCTACACAGCTGTACGTATTTGAGAAATTCCAACCAGAAAATCAAATATTTTATTTACAACCATTTAAACTTACAAAATTCTGCTTCAGATGCAGAGGTTCATTATCCAGTATTGGCTATAAGTCCCAGAAGTACAGTCACTAGACTAAAATAGAGTTTAGTTTGGATGCAACTTGTGTCCAAATTTTTTAAAGAATTGTTACCTGTTGAATACAAATGCTCTAAAATTAACACCTTGGTTAGTTTAATCATTCACTGGGTGCAGTCGATATAATGATATGTCAAAATTCTTTTCTTGTTTTTGTTTTTAAAAAGCGAGAGACGATTTAATTTAAAGATGGAAAAATCATACCATCTCATATGACCTCAAAGATTGTTTCAACCTTTTCCACTTATGGGTGTCGGTTATTTGTACGTAATGACCTTATTGTCTCCAAATGCCGGTAAATGGTACGATCATGAAGGACCAAAGGTAATGTTCCCCATGCAGCCCGTATAGACGCTCATAATCGAACAGAGTTTTATAAGTTATTATCCAGACATAAAATGGATGCTAATGATTTTTAAAAAAATAATTTTTATTATGTCTGGAGAATGAAATTTTATGAACCGAAGAATGACTATTGCACTAGCTCAATTAAATTGGTGATACTGAAGGCAACTGCGAACGCATGTTACAGCAAGCTAAGGCTCAACATCAACAGGGAGCTGATCTTATTCTGTTTTCTGAATTAGTTTTAACAGGCTATCCGCCAAAAGATTTAATTTTTCGCAATGATTTTTATCGATACTGTACTACGCAGCTTGATGGCCTGAAAGATACTAGTCAGAATATAGCAATTGTTGTTGGTCATCCGTGGCAGCAAAATGGACAATGTAGTAATGCAGTCATGTTCTCTCAAGGTCAAATAGAGGGGCGTTATTTTAAGCAACAATGGCCTAATTATGAGGTTTTTGATGAGCAGCACTACTTTCATTCTGGTCTCGAAACTTGTGTATTATCTTTTAAAGGTTAACTAGGTTTTTTAATTCAATCAGCTTCTGCTGATATCTACTTAACCGTTTGTCTCGTGTTGAACTTGACAATATCCGTCAGGGCGTCCTTATACAAGGCGGGTTTGTGATCTCTACCTGCTGGTATCCCACTTTTGTTCGTTTGTTGAATCTTCTTCCCTCAAGCTAAGATAACGTCGCGAGTAGCCTCAGCTGCAGATAGAGTTTAAACTCATGGAGTAAAATTATACACACATAACTGGTGTTCGTGACTCGGTTATGTAATAAATATCTATTTTAATAATTGAGCACTCTCAACAAAAAGCTGTCTACTAATTTTAAAAAAATTAAAAACTGTTCCAATTTTGTACTAATCAAGCTGTTCATTTAGGATTAAAAATAAAAACAGCGATTTTCGTAGAAGCTGGTATTTATTTTGAAACAACCGAATATACCGTAGTTAATTTTGAACTCAAATGAAAATTGGTTATATTTTTAAATATAAGGACAGTACAAAGTTTGTGGGAAAGGAGCCAAAACAGCCTACACACTCGTCTAAACTAGATCAATATTAGAAACAAGAGTAATAATTTGAAATAATTCTTTAGTATACTTGGTAAAATTGATTTAAAAACATCTTGCGGATCATGACATCCATATTATTTTATAAAGAATTTATCATATTTTATTCCAAATTGAATTTTTCAGTGTTAATAGCTCACATAGCCAACATCTTTTTCAATAAAAATTGTAAAAGCCCCTTTAGCTATTTTCAAAAAAGTTAAGCGTTTTGTTTCTATTTTACCCAGCCCAACGCAACGGGTGAATCGAGCTGCTAAAAGAATCAGATTTGAGATCTGAATATATTTAGTTGCAAAGCAATGAAACAAAGTAAAGTAGACATTGATGACCCAGTATAAAAGTTATAGCATTTCCCTTCTATCTTTTCCAAAAGGGGCGAGAAAGGGATTTAAAACTATGTTTCGCTTAATGCGTTTTGAATGGCCCGGCTCAGACCAGTCTCGCATTTTCATTTGTAGGCGACCTTTGATGGATATCTTATGCCCAGAATATTTAATTAGGTTGAACACCTCGCTCTTTTATCCAACCTGTAAGTTTTTTTTACCGAAAGACTCTACAAATAAACAAAGTTGGGATTACAAAGTAAAGTGTAATACTTGCGAATACTAGGTCAAGCAGTGATGACTTAATGAAACATTACAAAAAAAATTATGAGTTTTAAATAGGAAAGTTAGATGTTTTCATAGCAGCTACGGCTTATGAAAATATGATGCTCAAACAAACCCAGAGAGCCTGGAGGTTTCTCACACTTCTGTAAATATGCAGTATGATTGGAAAAATTGTCAAGTTTTGCCGAAACATCACTACACCACGAATTATCAGTACAGCAGCCCATGTCTCGAGAACAATAAAAATAATAAACAGTGGATATATTTCAACAACTCTAACACATTAAAGCAAGGGTTTTATGTTAGCAACTAGCAAACCCTGAGCTAAGGCTAGAAAGGTTGACCATAAAGGAAATGTCGGTCTGTGTAAATTACAAGGGGTGATTCAATTTAAGTCAATTGCTTAAATACTAATGGGATAAATTTGGCTTTTCTGGCCGAAAAATAGCCAATTTTGGTATAACACAAAAAAGTAGATAAAAGTAAGGCCGACCATCTCTCGGTAGAGATGATCTGACAGTAGAGGGACTGTATTCCTCAGTAAACAACAATTTACACAACTTTTGAAACAATGGAAGAAAAAAGAAAAGATGAGCAATCGTTAATATATGTATATGTATAAGTTATATACGAGTATAAACATTGTGTTAAATAAATAATGTGATGACAATGCTAGGATGCAGGTGTTGCTCCTAGAATTGTCATNTATATATATTTAACAACAAAAGTTATAGTCTTATTTATAATCAAAATACATTTATTAACATTTTTTAAAGCGAAAATCATACTTTTGATTCTTTTTTAACCTCGTTACAACCAAAGTTTTGGAAAATTGTCTAGTGTATCAAAAAATGTAAAATGTAATGTAATAAAGCGCAAAAACGTAATCACTACGCACTTTTTTTTAGAGCACTCTGTGCAAATTTGTTTAACATTTTTACATTTTAGAAGAAAAAAGGTTCCCGCATTATTCCCCCGCCTTTTAACCCTTTAATAATTTTTTTAACCATTTTTGCATACGTAAATGTTAAAATGTTACGATTTTAATATGTTTTACATTCTGGAAAGAAAACTTCTATATAATTTAATTAATGCGTTATTTACAGAATTTCAAACAGTCAGTTTTGGGCTATTCAATAAATTTTATATTAAAGGGTGGGAAGAAGAGGGGATCATAAAAGTTTAGCATACTGGGTTACGATCGTTACAAAGACTAGAGATCCTTTTGAAATATGGCCCTCTCTCACATTGTTCACTATTTATGGGATTTGGGGTACTTCAACAGGTTCTCCTCTAGAGAGTACCGCTACTGGTAATGTCTACATGTTTGCTAGCAACCAACGCTATATACATATATTGGTAAAATAGCTCGACACGACCGGAGCTCGAGTTTTTCAAAAATATCACGTTGCTCGTCTGTA
Organism: Cimex lectularius; assembly: GCF_000648675.2. NCBI lineage: Eukaryota > Metazoa > Arthropoda > Insecta > Hemiptera > Cimicidae > Cimex > Cimex lectularius. Next base: position 345,497 of record NW_019392824.1, on the reverse strand, counting down.
TGCGTGTGTGCATGAGCAAAAGACTTATTACAAACAACTTGGCATTACTAAATAACACATAACATAAAAGTTTCAATTTTATAACATCAATACAATGGAGTCGTACAAATAAAACTCATAACTCGGTAAAAAGTTGAAATAGTTATATTTTTTCATGCCAATTATTACGAAAAAAGTGTATCGATGAAACCAAAAGATCGACACACCTTCCTTTTTTTTTTTGTTTTAACGAAAAATTGATATGCATGTATTTCCAGTTTCTTGTAGTGTGGAGGTCTCATAGTTAGTACTAAGGTTAGATCAAAAGATTTGACAATTTGCTGTTTTGTTAAGAACGTCGTAGTTTCCTTCCTTTAAAAAAACTGTGAAATCAAGTATTTAATATGTTCCCACTCTTTCACTCACTCTCTCTCTCTTTCTCTCTCTCTCTCTCTTACTCTCACTCACACTCACACTCACACTCTCTCTCTCTCTCTCTCTCTCTCTCTCTNCTCTTGCTTTCAATGTTATTAGTATAATGATAGTCCTTTCCTACAGTGGATTAATTTGCAAATATAATATGAAAATGACGACGTGGGATGAAATTATATACTATATTATATTATTTATTATACACTATATAATAAATATAGTGCATTGTTGTGAAAGGAAATTACTGCTACATTTACAGTTAAAAATAAATTTTTGTTCAATTGTTGCATGAAAAGCACAACAAAAAATAAATTGTTTTCAATACAACGTCAAACGACGGTTAATTGCTTTGACAAAAATGTGACTTGGATTTATAGTGTTCAGACCACCGTATTGATTGTGCTAAAATGCCTTCTGACCCTCCGGAAAAATCCGTTGTAATTAGAAGAGCATCATTCATCACAACACTTTATTATAACTCCTTTCCTTTCAGCCCCTATTTTTCATGACTCGGCAGGAAAAGGATTATGTGCCTTTTGATTTTCACTGGCTTGCAAATAAAGCAAATTGAATTAATTTGTTTTTTTAATGAAAAATCTAATTCTTAAGTTTTAGTTCATTAAATCAAACGAAGTGTAAGAATCAGTACTTTTCTCGAAAACAATTACATAAAGTCAACTTTGGTCACATTAATGTATTATGTGTATATGTAGTAATGCATTGTATCCACATTATGTATCTTTAGCTGTTTGTTAATTAACTTTCTTCGTTAAACATATGAAAATGGTTTCCTTTTTAACAATGTCAGTTTGGATTTGTTATAATTTCTCTTCTTTTTTGTATTCCCCTTTTAACATTTAACAATTAAGCTTTCGTATAAAGTGCCGATCTTTGCCAATGGATGTCCTGAAATATTCGTTTCTTATATGAAGTAAAGAATTCATCTCAGGGATATGGTATCAAGATCTATCTGCTCAAGAATTTTACCAGTCATAGCCTTTTCCTAGCTATTGCAGGACTGTTGTGAAGAATATGTTCTGTTTTCTCTGCTTCTTAGTGGTACATTACTGGAGCATGTTCAGACAGAAGTAGAGGGGAATGAGGAAGCGGATGCCCTTGAAGGATAGATCCTGAGTGAGCCATTTGTTGCATAGGGCATACTATCAATGTGTATCTTATACAAGAAAACATGGTGGAAATGAGGAAACATTAGAATTAACCACTGGACACAGACAATCCAAAAATCTCTGAGTAAGATTTAAAAAAAAAAAGTAGAATACATCAAAACAAGCAGGAAAACACTCAAATCCTAACAGGGCACTGTAAACTGAATGGACATTTGAGGAAGATTGTATAAACCAGTACAATACATGCAGGAAGAAGCCGAGGAGCCATCAACATTCCTAATAAAAAAACTGTGATTATATGAAGACCTATCGTTATAAGGAATTGCTTTGGGATGTACAATATAACCACAGAACAAATACAACTGGGCCTAATAATTAAATTCCTGGGATTCACCGGTGTGCTATAGATACAGAACGATGTAATAGCTCTCAAATGGCACAGTACACCAAATTACCCTGAACTTTCACATCTTAAATCATCCTACTGGAGCAAGTCCTGTATATGTCAGTTAAAAACTTAAATTCCTTTCTGTTGAGTAAGGATGTCCTACTCGTAATTCCTTTCTCCAATTGGGTTGTTTTTGCAAATAGCTTTTTCCTTGCTTCGTGCATAGTTGACCCTCCCAGTACTGCCGAGATTACAGTTCTTGTTTAATATGGCTATAGTTTATTCTACAAAATAGACTTTTTGTTCTGAGGCTCCCTTTGTAGCAAACATATTAGCTGCTTCATTGCCTGAAATCCCCTAATGTTGAATGGTTTTTCATAGTACGGTATTTTGTCTGATAAGTCAAGGATAATTTTAGCAATGTTAGTTATTTTAACTTTTCCGCTGTCCAATGAATTCTCAATTCTTCAATCACTGCCATCAATGATCATCACATAAGTATAGGCAGCTTGAGTATACATTCCAAAGTTTAAATAGAGTTATTATTAAGGCATGTTATTCTTTGGACTTCTGTAGAATTTTTTTTTCCTTTTGTTGTTCAATTTTTGACTACCATATGTAATTTGCATTATTGATCATGGATCTGGCAATCATAAGGTATGACCATAAGATGATTTTATGCTTCTTCGTCTTACATATGAAAACAGAAGTTATATTTACTGTGGGATTGTTAAATTTATCATTATTATTGATTATCGAAACATATTTCAAAGCATTATTATAAACAAGAATGATGTAAAGATTAACTGAGGCAGCAAGATTAACTGAGCAAAGAGAATTTGAGTAACTGTAAATTCGAAATTTGAATTAAATTAAAACTTGCTTTTTATATTTAAGTATACCAATAGTAAAGCCATTTATGAAAAGAAATGCGTTCTAATGGTGGTACACAATACACCTGGTTGTACAAAAAATTATAAAAATTATTTAAGACATGTTCAATGCATTTAGTAACTTTTTTTTGTATTTCAGGTTTCTTGGGTTCGACATCGTGATATACACATACTCACTGTGTCAACATACACGTACACCTCTGATCAAAGATTCATGGCTTTGCATCACCCATTAGATGACGACTGGACACTTCAAATCAAATGGGTACAAAAACGTGATGCTGGAGTTTACGAGTGTCAAATTAGCACTCTCCCCGTTCAAGGATATTTCATAAACCTTAACATTGTGGGTAAGCAGGAAAAACATTAATAATATTGTTAAAATGCATAATTTATTTTTATTTCATCATAAAATTTGTTTATTTTTAAATATTCATTCATTCATTCAGTTTTTGAGCTATACATAGTGCTCACACATTTAAAAAATGTAGCTAGATCATCTCTGATCATCCTGGTCAGTTTATTAATTTTTTTGTTATTTTTTTATTTTTTGATCTTTTTTTTATAAGTCATATGGTAGAAAATAACATGATTAATATAAAACCCAAAAGAACACACCTGAAAGACCATACCAAAAAAAAGCATGTCAGGATGATAAGAATAAGACCCTAGAATAATAATAATTTACAATTTATTAAATTATTTTAAATTTTATCCTTTTCCTTGCCAAGCACAATATTTTTTCACTTCAGAATATTGCCGTAAAATAAATTAGCAATATTTATTCCAGTAATTACAACAAAAACCAAGAGCTTAATGCACACATGTTACAAGCCCCCAAAAAAGATTTACAAATAAGTATAATAAGCCATTAAAAGCCACAGTACTTAGTGAGAACAATAATTTTAATTTAAATAACTTTTATAAATTGGTAAGTTCTTTCGTGAAATAGCTGATACAAATAAAACTCTCTTTTTCTCCTTTTGTTTTATTTGAATCCATTCTGTGATGGAAGATTCTATGTTTGTTTTATCCCAAGTATAGATTCGGGGCCAATGTATGGTCTTGCAGATCCTCCTCTGGCCAGTGTGTCTGCTTTTTCGTTACTCAAAATTCCTTTGTGCCCTGAATTTTTATGTGATTTTTGTACATGCTAATGTTGCTTGGCTATCAGATCTTATGAGGATTTTTTGCCAGTGTAACTTCTTTTAAGATTTTCTAGGGCACAAGCATTGATGGCATGTATTTCTGCTTGAAACACTGAAGTGTACTTGTACTGCACATATCTTGTACATAAAACACCCGATTCGGTTCCTTTGTTTGTTTTGGAGGCATCTGTATACCATATGGTTAGGGATGGTTAGGGTATATACCATATCATTGTATCTGATGCTCTCCTGAGTTCTCCCTCTCCTTTATAGTCTGTTGAGACTTTGTAGGATGTTGTAAAGAATGTTTCTGGGATCGTATTTTCAGTCCCCATTTCTAAGAATATATTTTATTAATTATGATTGTGTGCCCAAATTGTTTGGTTCATATCAAACTTGATTGTTTTTGGAACCTAAATGAGTTTTTCCTAGCCTCGTACAAATGTTTCCAGCTTACCAGTTTTTTGTATACTTGTAGGAGTTGTTCTCATTGCCCCTGTGATACTGTTTGCTAATCTTTGTATGCTGCCTAGTGATTGAGTAGCTACGTTTTGTTGAGCTTTGGTCCACCAGATAAGCTATAAGATCCATAGCTATTTTTGGTCTTATTATTGCCGTGTATAGCCAATGGGCCATTTTTGGTTTTAATCCCCAAGATTTGCCTAGACTTCTTCTTGTGGTCATTAGCAATATTTTACTTTTTGCTATGGTATGCTGCATGTGAGGGTTCCAGGTTAACTTCTTATCAAAGATCCTGGGTATTTAACCTCATTTTTTTAACTGTAGCATTTCATTATAGAAACGTAGGCCTTGTATTTCTGTTTCTTTTCTTGGCAAAAGCAATTAGGGTAGTTTTTGAGGGGTTTGCTTTAAGTCCCCGTTGTGAACACCATTGTTCCTTTATGTTTAGTGCTCTTTGGGTAAGCTCTTTTAATGTTAAGTCGAATTTCCCCTAACTAGTATGACAATATCATGTGCATAGCCTTGGGAATAAATTCCGCTTTCATTTAGAATGCATATGAGGTCATCCACTACCACATTCCACAATAGAGGCGAGTTTTCCTCCTTGTGGATATCCTCTCGCTACCACAGCTTTTACTTTTTGGTGGAGCATACCTGCACTTTTCTGCTTTTTAGCATTGATTTTACCCATCTGCAGCAGGTTTTGTCAGTTCCTCGCTGTTTGAGTGATGTAACCATTGCTTCAAAAGGAGTATTATCAAATGCTTCTTCAATGTCCAAGAACCTAATGCTCTTTTTTGGTTGTTCAGTGAATCCTCTATTTGTGTCATTATTTGGTGTAGTGCTGAGTCAGAGGTTTTTCTTTTCTGACAGGCATGTTTATATTTATGAAGGTGTTTTTCTTTTAGAAAGCTGCCCCCCAACATGTTTTTCAACTAGCCTTTGAGTGTTTTCAGTAGAAAGGATGTTAGACCAATCAGTCTATATGATTTTACATCTATGTAGTTTTTCATAAGTCATAAGGCATGTAGGTCGAGGCTATCATCATGTCTGTCTTGACTCCTTCCTTCATGTAGTTTAGTCTAATTACTATTTGGTCCCTGGAAGCTTGTAAGTAATTAGACATTGTAGTTCATTATTAAATGAAATCCATTTTCTTACATTTTGTTGCGTGTGGTCATATATGATTTTTCTTCCCATATCTCCCAGTCCAGCTACTTTACCTTTTACTAGCCAGGGTTCCTGGATAAGGACTACATCAATGCTGTTCTCCTTGGCCATGTGACAAAGCGTTAGTATTGCAGCCTTACTGTGCTGGAAGTTTGCTTGAAGCACCCTCAGCGTCAGTCTTTACTGCTTTTGTGATGTCCCTTAGGTTATCATTGCAATGCCAAGTTTAAGTTTTAAGGTGGCTTGCTTAAAACTATACCTTGATTATAAAATGAGCAAAAAGAATTTTTTTAAATTTTATAGATTAATGTTGATAAATGTTTGAACGTGGCAGGATTTATTTTTGCCACAATTCACTTAAATTAACCTTTCTAAACTTGTATTTCATTTATTAACAATTTATGTTGGCGTATTGCAGAACCTGAAACATCGACATCTACGACTGACTTTCCAGTTGATCGTTTCATTTATCAGAGAATGTATATGGATCACATGTATAAAGGTGTTGATTATATAAGAAAAACTAACTTTTTTTTTAATTTTTTGTCAATAAAATTTCTAATTTTGTTTTGCCAAGCTAATAAAAATACACTTGCTTTCTTAAAAATTAACTGTTATAATTTACTAATAATAAAACAATAATAGTAGTAGTTCATGAGTCCTACAACAAAATCTAATAATTTTGCCAACTCCTAAAAATTAAAATGTAAAGATATGTTTTTTTGTGGTTATAATAATAGTAGTAGTCAGTCAAGTGTCCTACAACATAGCCTAATAATCTTGCCTAATCCTAAAAATTAACATGTTTATATAATGTGCAAAGTTTAAGCACAGATAGACAACTAAGGTCATCCCTCCGCAAATTGTTGCTTCTTCTTTCTATCTTTCACACATCTTTTTAGCTATGTAGCCATTTCAGTGTCTCAATCTGGTTACAGACTATCTGATTTTATAATATAAAACATATTATGTATAGTAATTGATATCCTAAAATGCTAATCTATTATTGGTTCCTTAGGTGACTAATAACAATAGTAGTTCAATGATGATATGGATTAATAATAGTAGTTATTATTGGAGAGTCCTACAATAAAGTTAATAATCCTAAAAATTAACATGTGCAAATATGTGGTTTTGTTTTTGTTTTTGTAATGCTGATAACCAAATTGACATAATTTGCTACTAAAATCTAAGATGTTTTTCCTTATTTTCAGTTCCTACTGCTTCAATAGTTGGAGGACCAGACATTTATGTAAATTATGGAAGTACCATAAATTTAACTTGCACCATTAGGCACAGTCCAGAACCTCCAGCATACATATTTTGGTATTACAGTAAAGAAGATGATAACACATCCACAAACGCACCATCCACCAAAGGACCAGTAAGGGTAAGAAAAAGTTTTTCTATTCATTATGTATAATTCATATTGTATTGATTAATTAATTTATATAGGCTCAAGTGCCCCCAATACGTGCAGTTTGAAACTTTCACTTACTCATTTGTAAATACATTTTTTCCTTACATACCACTCAAGTATGGAGGTGGAGTACCCAATATTTAACATCCATTCCCTAGCAAATTAATAAAATTACTAGAAATAATTGAGGCGGGGTGAGTATATCAATTCACTTTTTGGAAAAAATGGTTCTACAGAAGCGGCAAAAGGGATCTGGTAGGGTACCTATTACGAAGAGGTGTCTTCTCAGTGGGCAGTGGCCCATCAGAAGATATCTATCAGTACTATATACAATAAAACATCCCTGTTTCCTCCAAAAGTCAGAACACAATACCCAAATATTCGCTGGAATTCTTATATTGGGAGGCATTCCTACAAGCTCTCTATTTGGAGCCAAGAAATGACACCCTTCAATTAAATGAGAGACATCAAACAGCCTATTTCTTCATGCCGGACAAAAAGGCTTTGGCCCAGAAGTAAGTATCAATGTGTCAATCTCTCATGGCCTATTCTTAATATGGTGAGGATGATCCCTATTCTATGATTCAGGTCCTCCAAGGGTTCACTCTTTGCATTCAAAAATGATATGGGTGGCTGGCTGTTTCGTCCTCCTCATTACATTATCTGCAAATGGGATTATCATTATATAGGGTGTATCAACTTCTATAGTCCACCCATTTAATTCGGAAACGATTAACTTAAGCAAAAAATGGTCTTGTGCAAACCCCAAGTTAATTTTGGTGGAATCACGTGGTGATAACAGTTTTAACATAACTTTCTCATCAAGCTGACAAATCACATTCACTTTGTTATTTTAAATGAGAATCCTGTATTTTTATTGTACAATTCGGTTCTAGAACTTATTTTGTACCACTTTTTCTAAATGGAAAATTTTGATAGGATTGACCATTTCTAATTATGCCTGACGGAAGAGGCATGAGGGGAGTATGCTTTATGTAGCAACAAGATAGCCCTCCCCATTTATTTAAAAAACGATTAACTTTAGCAAAAAAAGCTAAAGTTAATCGTTTCCAAATTAAATGGGTGGACTATAGAAGCTGATACACCCTGTATATGCCCATGTTATGTAGATTTCTCAGATGCCAATGACTAGTTAATAGCCCTATAACTCCTCTGCGTCTGGCCCTCTCCAACTGTGGCAGTGAGTTTGCCAGTTTTGGTGAGGATTGTTTTAGCATAAGTTTACAGTGTCTAGCGCTGCTAGAGTTTATCCCCTTCTCCTTTTGTTTTATTTGGATCCATTCTGTGATGGAGGATTCCGTATTTGTTTTTGTTATCCCAAGTATAGATTCGGGGCCTATGTATGGTCTTGCAAATACTCCTCTGGCCAGTGTATCTGCTTTTTCGTTACGCAAAATTCCTTTGTACCCTGGCACCAAGATATCATCAGGCTGTTGTGTTCCCCAGGTTTTGTTTCACATTTTACTTTATATAAATAAACTTACCATTGTAATTTGTAGGTTGTGAGTTATGATTCTGAAAGAGGTGGAGTGAGTATTATAACTGACAAAGGTGATGTCACTACCAGCCGCCTTTTGATTACCAATGCCCTACCGACAGATGAAGGCCGTTATTCCTGTAGTCCGTCTAATGCTGATATGGCCACAGTTAGAGTTCATGTGCTTTCAGGTAATATGTCAAACAATACATACACAAATTACAAAATAATAAATATAGGTTATAATTTTTTTAATGAATCTTGACAAGTAAAAAGCATAGTATATTGATAATTTGATTCAGTGTATCAACTTCAAACAGAACAATACTAAAATACAAATTATAATTGATTGTAATTCCATTCAATTCACTAATTTCGTGGTCCTCTTGACCAATTAATATATTATAATTAATTAAGGTTTTTAGTTGAGATAAAAAAGTTAATGGCACGAGCGGGATTCGAACCCACGATCTTCAGCTTGATACGCCGCTGCTCTACCACTTGAGCTATCGTGACCTCGATCCACTCGGACACCAACTTCCCATCTCAACCGCATTTANTCAAGTGGTAGAGCAGCGGCGTATCAAGCCGAAGATCGTGGGTTCGAATCCCGCTCGTGCCATTGACTTTTTTATCTCAACTAAAAACCTTAATTAATTATAATTGATTGTAATGTTCATATTTCCAGGGGAGAGTCCTGCCGCAATGCAAACAGGAGCATCGCAATGGTTAAAATGCCATCACGCATTGACATTATTTATTGCAATAACATCGACGTGGACTAATATTATAAGAGTAATTCGACTATAATTCTTTGGGCTAATTGATAAATAATATAGTTTTAATATTTTGTAAATTATTTTAACTGGCTAAGGACACTCACTTTACCCACATTATATGCCATTAAGGTTCACAGATTTTCTATTTTCTAAATTCTTTGAATTCCAAAAAACACTTGTTCACGTTGTATATGTGATGTTTATGACAATTAGTAATGAAGTTTTATTGCAGCTGATTTAATTAATGCGTTATTGAGAAATAAAATTACAATTTGGTGTATTTATTTAGACAAAACCTCTTCAATTCTGGTTCACTTAATTATTATTAGTAGGAGTATTTTGTTTTTTAATTTAGTTTGGGAGATGGCTACACCTCAAATGGGTCCTTAGAGTGCAAATATAACTTTTAACTTTTGAAGACAAAATTATTAATATGGTGAATGTGACTGACATGCTTATGTGAACAAAATATTTAATATAACCTTATATTTATGTAAGTTCAAGTTGAAGAATAAGCTGAAAAAACAAATATTGTTACTTTTAACAATTCGTGTTATTGTTAAATATACTCATGAATTAAGTGTAATTGTTAGACTACTTAAGATGATTTTATGAAAGCTGAATCACAAAATGAACAAGTGATAGAGATATAAAATGTAATCATTTTATTCTTTTTACTTTATAATCATATAAGTAAATATTTATATCAGTATTATTAATGACTTGTAAATATTAAATGTTGTGACCTTAATGGCATTCATAAAAAATATATGTAATAAAATTGATGTTATACATATGGGGATGATTTAGCAACATTTGTTTGGCTCTGATGAAATGTTCGGTTTTATATTTATACAAAATGATTCTTATAATGATAAAAATGATAAAAGTTAAACACAAGCCAACACTAAAGTACTATTCTACATATTTAATAACTATCTATTTGTTGAATGTGTCAAAGGGTGTTTACAATTTAGCCAAAAACAAAAAAAGAAGAATCAAATTCTAGCTCTTACATGAATTCTGAAATATGTATGTTATATTTTTTTATCTAGGTCTTCACATTAAAACAGCAAATCCTTTTTAATCATTGAACAACTCGATAAATTATTTTTATTCAATAACTATTGATTCGTGTAAATTACATGACTATACAAATTCAGAGAGTTGTAAATTTTGCTATTACTCCAAACGCTTACAATGGTAAATGCATAGATAATATGTCAAGTATTGATTAATCTAGAATAAAAATAAATATGTTCTTTAAGTGTAAAATATATGTTTTCATCACAAAAATATATTTTTCAATTCTCATCTCCCCAATTTTCTCACTGATTGCTCTTAAATATTTGTCAAAAGTTATACAAAATACGTTTTTTCTTATAATTAAAATTGAGAAATTTGGTGCTGTTTTTATGTGACCCAGATGTAACTGTAGTATTAAATTATTAATGTTCATTCATTTTATTTAATCAATTTTTTCTAATGAGATTTCCCTTATTATATGTTTACCAGGATAGTTTGACATTATGTCACAATTTATAAATTATATTTTTACCTTATTTGAGGTTGTAATTTCCAATAGAATTTTATCTATGCAAAGGATGAGAAATATTGCAGTATGAAAAAATTTCCCTCTAATCATTTTGAATTCTTATTTAGAAAAATCTAAGAGTACACAGGGTCCGAGATGTGTTAAATGTTCATTGAATGAATATACTTGCTATGTAAATATATTTTAATTATTTACCCATTTTTAATGTTATATGTATACACACTATATATAATTCTTAAGTGAAAGAATATTTAAATGTCCATGTAAGTTTGTTTGAGTTGAGTAGAATATACATAGTAGTTCTTTAGATCATCTAAATATACAAAAAACATGAATCCAAAGTATTTATGGAGACATAAGGGGAGACATTGAATCTTTCTGTGTACTGGAGCAATCTCAGTTATTATATCTCTTAATTTTATTAAATTAAAAAAAAATTAGGTTTGGAAAAATTTCATCACACTATTTCATTCCATACTTATACACATACATATTTTTTCAACACACATACGTTTTGTCTAATGAACAAAGATAGAATATGTAAAAAAAGTAATTTTTTTACAAAGTCCACTTTTTTTATTATGAAAATGAATTGAAAATATACTCTCTAGGTAGAGTGTAAGTAAATATATGTGTAGTTACAGAAAGCATTAATTTTTGTAGTACATAATGTTAGGTAAAAATTTGGTTTGACAGTGAATAAACTAGAATGTGGCTGTTGTAAATATGACTAACAAATGGTGTCAGTATTTTTTTTTCTGTTTTCATACTTCATTTAATCCTATACCATCAATTCATCAAAAAATTATGTACACATACATATATTATAAGGTTATTTAATTGGTGTAATTAATTTCTTTCACTGTAGTAGAAATAGTACATCATTTTCAATAATATGCTGAAAACTGTCTGTAATTTACTCTTTATAGATTAATATACCATATGTATTGTATTCATTAGTGTGCAAATAAATATAACAATTTTTGTATTTGATAAAAAAATTATTTTAATTTGTAAGGCTTCACAATCCTTGTTGGTCACGTGTGTCATTTTTGTGATGTAAGTTGGTCCTCTGTTGGTCCACACTAAAAAGTGTCATAGGTAAATATTTTATTTAGAAGGTGAACAATAAATGCCAAAGATCAAGAAACAAAGTAAATAACAAAGAGGCCATAGAAAAACCTAATTGTTGTGATAGAATAGAAGTTTTTTTCTGTCCCCTGAATATAATAAACTGTCACATAAATGTAATCCCATTCCATAACTGTTTTAATTAAATAAAGAAAGGCATGTCATTATCTTTATGAAATGTATTGTTATTAGTTTTAATATGATATTTGTACATGGTTGTAAATAATTAAATGTAAATAAACACACATGCAAATAATCACAATCTTCACTATTTTTCATTAATCCTCTATAGTAATTCCTGAACTAATGTATTGTGTGAGTTTTTATAAAACACATGGTCTTTTATTTTAGCACTGCCTATTTTATAGTAAAACTAAGTATGGTTCCGAAGATAATTTTTCAAGTAGACTCTGCTGGTGCTATTAGAATTTTAATAAGTTAGCTTGTTAAACTGACCTGGTGATCAACTGATTTTTCAAATGTAATGCACTGTTTTCCATTCTAAAAACAATGACACCAGAAACTCAAAAATGCATTGATCCCTTCTGGAGAAATTGATGTTTTTCTTCAGAACTACATTTATCGTGTAACTGGTTAAAAAAAAGAGAAAAATCAAAATGTAATTGAATAAAATATGAAAATTTAATTTGTGTCAAATTCGATATCAAAATTTTCAGATCAAATCAGATTTTTTTCACACATTTTGAAATCAGATTTAGGTAAAAAGCAAACACACTAGCCAGACCATATATAGGCCCTCACTTGTGACAACAAAATCAATTACAGAATCCAGAATGGATTAAAAAAATTGGATAAACTCTAGGGCACTAGACCCAGTAAACTTATGCTAAAACAACCCTCACCATGACTGGCAAACTCACTGCTGCAATTGGAGAGGGCCAGTCTCAGAGGAGCAATAGGACTATAAACCAGTCACTGGCATCTACATAACATGGGCATAATCAATGATGATCCCTGCAGATTATGCAATGAGGAGGAAGAAACAAACATATCACCTTTGAACACGAAGCAATGGCTCAATGGAGACAACCTACAATATATATACAAAAAATATGTAAATACAAAAGGTATGAAATTGTGGCATCAACATTCAATGATGACCTCCATTTGTAGGTTATGCAATGAGGAAGAAGAAACAGCCACCCATATCATCTACGAATGCAAAGCAACTGGTCAATGGAGACATATCCAAGAATACAAAGAAACCCCTGGAAATGAAATTGTATTCATTGAAGCGCAGTCAATGACTTAATACTTCTGCAAAGAATCGATTGCCCTGAACTAGGGAACTAGGAAGGTACAATAAGCCATAAAGCTGCTACAACGGGAGCACAAACCCTGCTTCCTAGTATCCATCATCATCATACAAAAGAAATAGATTCCATAAAATAAATTATATTAATATTAAAATTGTAGTACAATAAAATGAAAGTTAAAAATAATAATAACACTCATGGTCACAGTTGTCATCACTAACTTGATTTATTATTTGCACAGAATTTAAGAAGTGATCAAATTTATAGACATATTGCTTTGAGATCAATTCTCACTTTTGTAGAGGCCAAGTTGAACCCGTTGTCAGAATGTATCTTATTAATCTCTGTAATCTTAAGATTAAGTCTTCCTCGGGGCATTAGCAATGAAATATAAAGTTTCTTCCCATGTTTCTTCGGTATCTTCACAGGAGCATGTTCTATCAAGAATCCGAACCTATGGAGGTAGGCTTTCCGTGTACACTCAATGCTTAGGTAACCACACATCCCATGCGTAAGTACTTGGCCTGCTGTCTGTCAACAATGTGAGGGAGTATTTTCTTGTTGCTCTGCCATTATCAGTGCTTTTCCAAATTTGTTCCCATTTAACATAAATTACTTGTCTGCAACTTTCCTTAAGAACATATACAAGAGCCCTGGAATAGTAAGTATATTGGAAATGTGCTAAGTGTAGCCACTTTCATAAACTTGTCAGCTTTCTCAATTCCCTCGATACCAGATGGGCTTTAACCCATTTGAACATAAATTCTCAGCCAGTATTATTTAGATATAGTAGTACTTCAATGGTTTCTTTTACTTTTTGCGACTTCGATATCCCAACACACAATCAAGCAACGGCTTTTAAGCCACTCTTGAGATTGTTTCTCTCACTCCAATGCTTTCTTGATCGCCATCGGCTCAGCTTGATTATTAAAGCAAATTTCAGTGTTTTTTTTTTTTTTTTTTTTTTTTTTTTTTTTTTTTTTTTTTTTTTTTTTTTTTTTTTTTTTTTTTTTTTTTTTTTGTAGTGTGCATCCAACTCACCAATTCCGCTTCTATCAGTATATATTTCATACAAAGTGTATTGTTCTTGGATGAATCCATTCTGTCTTTGGAACAGGGTTCTCCATCCCAATATGATGATAGTGATACTATGATATTATAAAAAAAAGATTCATATTCTATGTTCTTATATGTTAAAGCAAGAGATGTAAATAAACTGGAGTCACATTTGCTATAACTTATGCAGCAATGATATGGTCCTATATCCTTTAATTCTTCTCAAGTCCATTAATCTCTAATAAATTTTTTCCTATTGTATCCAGTTTCCATAGCTTCTAGGCAGGGACAGCGTAAAACATAAGCAGAAGTACAGCTCCAATCTATATAATCATAAGGGCGTTGATTCCCCAGCTCCACGTTTTGCTGTTCTAGAAAGGTGCATTTTTTTACATATTCTGCATGGAAATTCCGGTTGAATTTTTCATCAAAATACACTACAAGCTATTTCAATTTGGATACTTTTCTAATCTTTTATAGTTCAAGTAGACCACCACCCTTCTATTGGGTTGTCCGGAAAATAATGCAGGATTTTGGTATTAAACAAAAAAAAAGAAACTAGTTACTTTAAAGCAATGTTCTTTAATCAAAATAATTTCCCATACTCTCAATACATTTCTCCCAACGTGTTGGTAACTTATTAATTCCGTCTGAGTAGAATTCAGAATTTTTAGAATTGATAAAGTCAATAAATGCATTTTCCAGTTCCGTTTGATTTTTGAATATTATGTGTTGTAAGTAGTGGTCCAGGTGTCTAAAAAAATGGTAGTCAGTAGGCGAGAGGTCCGGAGAGTAGGGTGGGTGAGGCAAAGTTTCATAGCCAAGCTCCAATAATTTTTGTGACGTTACACGTGACACATGTGGTCGAGCGTTGTCATGCAACAAAATGGGCCCTTTCCGATTGACCAAAGAGGGCTTCATTACTGCCAATTTCTGATGCATGGTATTAATTTGGTTACAGTATGATTCAGCATTGATGGTTTCGCCAGGATTTAAGAAGCTGTAGTGTATTAAACCAAATGAAGCCCACCATACCGTAACCATTACCTTTTTTTGATGAGTTGGGGGCTTTGGAAAATGTATTGGAGCTTCTCCTTTGTCGAGCCACTGTCCAGAACGTCTAGTGTTATCGTAGAGAATCCACTTTTCGTCACATGTAACAATTCTGGCCAGAAATGGGTCATTTTTGTTTCGACAAAGAAGTGATGCACAAACATCAAAGCGCTGATTTTTTTGGCGATCGTTTAATGAGTGTGGAACCCAATTTTCGAGTTTTTTCACTTTTCCAATCGCCTTGAGGTGGTCAGCGACGGTCGTTTTACTGACTTTGAGTTGCTCTGCACCCACCACTGATCGCAGAACATCATCATTAAGAGAGGAAGGCCTTCCACGACCTTCTTCATCTTCAAGGCTGAAATCTCCCTCCCGAAATTTTTTAAACCACCTTTGCACAGTGCACTCATTAACACAACCCTCGCCCCAGACTTGGTTAATGTTTCTAGCCGTTTGGGCTCCGCTTCGGCCGAGTTTAAACTCGTAAAAGAAAATCGTACGAAATTCTCGCTTTGACATTATAAGGATGACTGAATTATTTCCAAGTAGCGGAATGCTACAGAGGTAAACAAACAATATCATTTGGAAGAGGATTAATAAGTGTTGACATTCATACAAATGAGTAATCCTGTAAACGTAAACAGAATATTTTATATAGATTTTTTTTAATGAAAACTTAAAATCCTGCATTATTTTCCGGACAACCCAATACTTGTTCTGTTTTTGCTGATCAATAAGACTTTGGATTTTGAGGGGTTGAACCTAATTTTATTTCCACTAGCCGAGTTCTGTATATCGTTCATTATTGTCCCAGCTTATGTCTTGGTTGGGGTGAGTTGGACATTGATCCAGCTAACAGGTTGGGCTATGAGAATAGTTTATTGTGAATGTGGAAAATTTGTGGTTGATTATGTTTTTAATTAAGGATATTTGGAGGTCATTATGAAGGGTAGTATTTGAAACATAGTGGGGACCTTTAACAATGTTCTGATGGCTTTAGATGTTGGAAGGTTTAATGGTGCCACTTAGTTCTAATCCATATGTCCAAATAGGTTTCTGTAGTGTCTTGTAAAGCAACTTTTTTTTTAAATATGGTGATGTTCTTAATATTAATGTGTATACTAGTCTGAAGTGTCTGTTTAATTCAGGACTTTTAGTTTGTGTATGTTGATTCCAGGTTAGACATTGAGATATAACCCAATGATAACCCTTAGGAATACAGGAAGATCTGCTCATTACAGTTATTCTATTATATAGTGTGGTGAGAGATCTAGAAGAGGATTTGGCATGGTGGAAGTGGCGGTTGTCACTTAAGTCCTTATCTTTTAATCTAGGGAAGAGGGAACATGGGGAAAGTTTTGTGAATGAATAGATTTGGGGATAATCAGTGTTCCGGACATTTACAGCAGGATCAGAATCAGAAGATAGCACACCTGTGTCATCGGCAAAGGAAGCAAGGGAGGATTTTTGGGCAAATTTTTTTTGAAAAATGGCAAATTGGAGGGAAAACTCATAAGGTGGGGTTGAGATAGGAAGTTGATGTCCGAGTGGATCGAGGTCACGATAGCTCAAGTGGTAGAGCAGCGGTGTATCTAGCCGAAGATCGTGGGTTCGAATCTCGCTCGTGCCATTAACTTTTTTTCATCTCAACTAAAAAACCTTAATTAATTGTAATGAGTTAATTTTATTATTCATTATTTAACATTATTTTATCCCCAAGCTTACATGGCATGACCTTGTGAGCTCTATTATTAAGAAGGTCTACTCAAGCCTCCATTTTCTTCGACGCCTTAGCTTTTTCACTCCACAGAAAACTAGAGTTATCCTTATCAAATCCCTAATAATTCCTTTATTATCTTACTGTAGTGATATTTTTTTCACTTTCCTTAGACTCTCAACTTCCTTAATAAAACCATCTATGATCGAAGAAAATTTCCCAGATTTACCATGTTCCCTCCCTGCACAATCATATGAAAACCGCAGAATACAAATTCAATTGTCACAACAATATCAGATGAAACAAATATGACACTGCAAGAATAGCATCTCACTTTATGAGAGGATTCTCTTTTTTTTTGCATTGCTGGCCATATGATGGCACCGCCATGCTACATTAAGTGAGGATGAAATACTTGGTTAAAAATTTATATTTACATCTGTATTGTATTTTTTCCAATCAACTCAGGCCCGAATAAAGGTTGAAACATCAGCAAAAAACTGAAAAAGGTGTTTTTCTAAAATACTTATTCCAGACCACTCGTCATGACTTCAACAAACCATAAATAACTATGAATAATTTTTAATTTCATTTCATAATTGAAAAAACTAAAAGCAAATTATTTAGAACATGTACGGATAGAAATGTGAGTTTTGCAATGATAGTTTTTTCTACAAAGGAAAATATGTGAGTTCCCTATTTCCCCCTTTCTTTTGTTCTGCCAACTAAGTCCTCCATGTAGGGCTTTTCTCCGTCAACAGAGGCCGGGCTGTGTACTTTCAGCTATCATACCATTCAACAAAATCTCAAGCACATCCGTAAACGTATTTGCTGTTTGGACGAATTGCTGCCTTTCTATCCAGTTAATACCAAAAGGTGAAATTCAAATTAAGGACGATTTAAGCACACATATAAATATGAAAACCTGCTTATTTTTTCTTCCTTCATTTCTCATACAGTCATAAGCAAAACGCGTAACACTATACTGTCATTACTCTGATCTATATTCTATGAAAGAAAAACTCTTCAAAGACCAAAGGGAAGTTCTAAACTTTTAAAGTTAGTATAAATTTGTCTTTGGATTGACTACAACAGCAATACAATTTATTTGTAACAACACTGTCTTTGTTAAATAGGCTAGTCTGTTTGTACCTACCTTATTTTAGGCAGTTATGTAAAATACATGGAAATTTGATATCTTTACTTATCGTTCTTCGTTTGTCTTATTTTTGTTTTGATTTTTTTCCGGTCTTTGCTGTGTTTTATTTACTTCATTTTTCGCTGGTGACTATCAAATTTAATCTGATGTCATATATTACAGTGCTACTATTTAGCAGACAGATCTTACACGTGGCCTCTTGTTTCATTGTTGTAGATATTTGTCTGTTTTAATGCTATCATCTATCAAAATTCCTTGTATAACTCGTCATAATTCTTGCCAAAGTTTGTGCAGTTCAAAACGCCCATAGAAAATCCACGTGATGGGCTTTGATGTTTTCCATAATTACAAAATCTTTTGTTTTGTTTAACTTTGGAAAAAATCCTAAACCAAATTAAATTTGTTTGTTGTGCGAGTTTTGATTGCTTCGTTTAATGTCGGTGTTGTCTGTTTAGTAAGCTATCAATGAATGAGGGATTTTGGGTTGATCCATGATCTCGGTTCGTTTTTTGAAATAATTTTGTAAGACCAATTTTGCAAGCAATAAATAAATAATTTAACTTTATTGTGATTTGTGTTAGATTTAAAGCAGTTTGTTTATTCGTATAAACACATAAATTATTTGAAATTTGGTCTGGAAATAAGTCAAGACAAGCAGACCACACGAAAAAATCTCGCAATCTCATTCACTATAATGTGCCCAATAAATTATTTATTTTGTATTCTTCAGGTACCTATTTAAATTATACAAATACATATAATTTATTAATATGAATTTATACAATGATGTACACAATATAGAAATTTTAGGTTTAATCAAAGTATTTGTACTTATTCAAAGTGTGTGTTTTCTGTGTAGATGTGCCACTGTTGTGTGCCGTGTTGAGAGTGAAATATTATTGTTGTTTATGTATGTTTGATTTTGAAGGAGGGGGAAGGAAGTAGGGTAGCAGAAATTCCTTTTTTTGTGAGGAATTATAAATCCCAGGCCCTGAAGATGGTCTCAATAAAGATCGAAACGTTGGCACAATAAAGAAAATGTTTTTCTAATTCTACATTACACCAAACCGCATCTCACGATCTCTAAATAATCATTAATTAACGATCACTAAATACTAAACATTTGCTTTTTATGTAGACATCGTGCATGCCTATTCCCTTCTATACAGAACAGTTCGGCTAAATAACGGTCTACGTTATATTTTTTAATCTATCACTTTGCGGAATCAATGTTTTCTTTCACAAGTTCTACAGGAACCTGAAGAATACAAAAGAAATCATTTATTTGCCACATTATTTAGCAATGAACTAGTTTGACTTCGAGTTATATCAGTGTTTTAACTAAGGGAATGTACGATGTCTACATAAAAACCAAATGTGTAGTATTTAGTGATCGTTAATTAATGATTATTTATAGAGATCATGAGATGCGGTCTGGTGTAACGTAGGATTAGAAAAACATTTTCTTTATCGTGCCAACGTTTCGATCTGTATTGAGACCATCTTCAGGGCCTGGGATTTATAACTCCTCATAGAAAAATGAATTTCTGCTACCCTACTTCCTTCCCCCTCCTTTAAAATTAAACATACATAAACCAACAACATTAATAACTCACTCTCAACACGACACACAACAGTGGCACATCTACAAAGAAAACACACATTTTGAGTGAGTACAAATACTTTGATTAAACAATTAATTAAGGTTTTTAGTTGAGATAAATAATTAATTGAATGATATTAATTGGTCAAGCGGACCACAAAAACGAGTGAATTTAACTTTGATTAAACCTAAAATTTCTATATTGTGTACAACATTGTATAAATTCATATTCATATCTTATATGTATTTGTATAATTTAAATAATTTTTATAAATCCCAAGCCCTGGAGATGATCTTAATCCTCAATCAGGTACCTGAATAATACAAAAGAAATCATTTATTGGACACATTATAATGGATGAGATTGCGAGATTTTTCCGTATGGCCTGTTTTTCTGAAAAACCAACTGAGATGATAAACCCAAAATCCCTCATTCATTCAAATACGATGATAGCTTACTAAATAGACAACACCGACATTAGACAAAGAAATCAAAACTCGCACAACAAACAAATTTAATTTGGTTTCGGATTTTTTTCAAAGTTAAACAGAATAAAAGGTTCTGTAATTTTGGAAAACCTATATCACACCAGACCGCTTCTCACTATCTCTAAATAATCAATAAAAAAAACTAACATTTACAACCTCAACACCTGTTCAACTAAATTCTATATCTTAGAAAAATCATAAAAACAAATAAAATATTCAATCAGAACTTGTCTACATCAGAAACAAACATTTACGGCCTAAACACTAGTTTCACTAAACTAATATATATCAGAAACAGAAAGAACAGTCAAGTCTACAACAATGAATATTTTGATTTCGAGTTATACTAGTGTTTTAAGTCAGTGAATAGGCACGTACGATTGTAAATTAAAAACAAAATTTGAACGAACAGGACCCTTAATCAATAATTTTCCAATGCGCCTATTTTCTCTTCAGGGTGGATGGAAAGCTGGGTAGAATGTCATTGAGACAGCTTTTAATATACAGTAAAATAGAGAATTCCGAAATCTAGAACACCAGGGAGCTTATTAAATAGTAACAAGAGGCTAAGAACGTATCCATATCTAACACCATTTTCAACCGGGAAAGATGTTTTGTTCATTTTACCAGTAGAGGAGAGCATATATTTACTGTTGTAGATGAGAAATAGTTTACAACCTTCCGAAGAAGTCTTCGTCGAAGATGAGTTAAACGCCACTTTAAAGTCAACGAAGAATGTGATTTTATCTATTCTTTTTAATATTTCCAGGTTAATAATATTCCTGTGCGAGAATAAATGATCAACTGGAGAATACCCTCTCGTAAGACTACAATTATTTGTTATTTGATAGTTACCTATCATCTTCGTCTGCCTTTCATCGCTGATTTTAGTCGGTTCAGACTCGTTTCGGTGTTCCATGTTCAATGTTTGGGTGATGGCGAAATGCTGAAACGCGCCTGAATCAACAAAAATCAACGAGTTTAGGCAGACAAGATGATAGGTAACTATCAAACAATAGGTTTATCACTCCGCAGACCACAATAGGAAATCTCACAAGCAAATATTTGTTCTAGGTAATATGCAAAAATGTAATCTTCGTCGTGGTTGTCTCGTGTCCATTCACCGATCCGTTTTTATTTTTTATTACCAAAAATATACATTATACAGCTTTTATGAAAACCCACCAGTAAACAATTATAGCCTACAAGTGAATTCATATAATTGTTTGTATTGGTTATTACTTATAGTTTAGTCGTATCCTGAACTGTCAATCCTCGCTGATACGTTTTGTAAATATTTTCACTTTTTTTACTTACCTTTTTAATTATAAAGTAGCATGACTTGCTGTGTCAATTCTATGATATATATAAAGATTGAACGATTTATATACAAATTCTGTGAATAAAAAACAATTTTATTATGTCATTTTATTTTGTCATAACAATTTCTTCATCAATTGGTAATCACAATAAAATCTTTTATTAATGGAATTTTTATATTGTATTAAAAATTACAACGTTTCACATATGTACAAATGCAGTCTCTCCAATACATTATTTTAGGAGAACGTATTTTGCATATTTAACAAGAAGCAAATTCCAAGCATATGCTTTGAAAAGATATTATTTAATAAAAAATAATATATTTCGAAATTACAAAGAACTAAAGATTATGTGCCAATTTATATACATAGAGACTTAAATATTAATTATAATTGTTATATATATATATATGCTATATATATATTAAAAGAGACAAGTTGTTTAATCGAAGAAAAAGAAAGCCTTTATGATTGTTTGGAGTTCAAATTGAAATTTCAATTTTTTATTATTCAAAGACCAGAAAATTCAAAATAAGTTAAAGAAAAAGGATAAAAGAGTCCATGTAACGGTTTCTCCTGAGTTTCTTACATGGATATATATTTTGTATTTAAGTAGATATAAAAAAAGGCTTTGATTTTTTTCGATTAACACACTAACCCGCCTCGATTTTATGAGCTATAAATGTTATATAGCTGCTATATATACTGAATATGTACAAGTTAACTACATAAAAAGATGTTTCAGCACAGATCAAGTAGCAAAGGAGAATCAGCCGAAAGAAGAAAAAGAAAAATCAAAATTGAACTAAAATTTTACGATAAACTGACGTGAGAAATTAATGAAACAATAAATTTTAGATTGAGCGTAGAACAACGGAACAAGCACCAGTTTAATTTACAATAATGAGATCACATACAAACATTGAAATATTAGAATTGTTTATTTAATTAATATTAAAATTCCTAATGTATTATTGATCGTTACAATCAATACAATTCAATTTTAACAAACAACATTTTCTTTTTTAAGAGAGAAAAGCAGTGTTGTTTGTAGTCAGGTTTTCTGAACATAATCGAGCCTTTAAGGTTCTATTAAATATACCTAAACAGTACGTCAATAAATTGTGATGAAAATGTAAGCAAGTTTACCTTAAACACTACTTAAAAATTTAAGACTCGTACTTTAAGAAATTAATGAAAAATTAAGCATATTATCAACATAAATTATAAAGCAGTTCTATTAAGTAGTTGAAGAAAAACAAGCAAAATACAACGAGAAAATCATACTCTTTAATTAAAAAAATGTTTGGCAGAAAATTACATTAAAAAACTACTGAGAAAATGTTTAGTTAGTTTTGAACAGAAAACGTTTTCTCCGTGTTTTCGAAATGTAACTCAAAAACACAAGGAAAGCACTAGTTTAAAAAAATCCCGCAAAAGGTCTTTTCGAGTAAACAAAACTTTCTTGTAAAAGTTGTGTTAGAATTTCATTCTTGCCACTTCTATAATTTTGGTTTTGTTAATAATACAAAAGAGTGTAGACATTAAATCCTGTTCCGTTGTTAATAACTCTTGTTTTTCGTGTTTTTTTTAGGATTCTTTTCGGACGCCAGCATCTAACTGTGAAACTATTGCAGTTCTTACGCTTGAACGCGTTTAACATTAAAATAATATAAAATATATATATATTACCATAATTAAGTTAAATACATATTAAAAACAATAAATTACATTTCATAACATTGCAAGCTGTTGCATCTTTTCTTTATGTATCAATTCTTCGCGTTTCTTCACTTGCTTTCTTTCCTTGGCCCTCCTGTTTTGAAACCAGATCTTGACCTGTGCACAAAGGAAAACACATATTTTACACAATGTAATGATTAGGAATAGAATACAACAATAACAAAAGCAACAAATTCTTGTAATAGAAAGGAAAACAATCGATTTTATACACAGGGTGCCAACTTGCTAGAAACACCTCTGGTTTTCTCAAAAACTACTCAACCTAGAAAATATATATTTTTAAATTATTATATTACAAGAGTGCTAGAGCACTACAAGTACTTGGTTCTCTTCATGAAGTAATTCATTAATTACATCCTAAAACAACAATACCGTTTTTCAATGGGGAGGAAATCGCGTGGCCACTGCCACTTTTGGATGAATAAATGGTGGCATATGGGTTGGAATGAGGATCCATGGTATTATATAAGCGGCTGTTGACTTAAAGACTTCTAGCGGTTTTAAAGAAAAATGGCATTTGAAGGTCTGTGTAGTAAGTAAGGTTGGATACGAAGTAGCTTGAGCAAAGGTTCCAACGATGCTGGAATGGAATGACTGGATTTTTGGAGACTGGAATGCGTGGTTAAACTCCAAAGTTCGATTCCGTATGTCCAGTAATGATGTAAAGGTGAATTTTTCAGTAAGAGTTTAGATGTGTTCACTTTTTGTAAAGGATGGTTGTACTTACAAAATTGTTGCAACGATCCACATTTCTAACATTAAATGCTCATTATCAGGTTGAAGAATTCTCTCTTGTAGGACTGACTTGTAAATCCTCATATAATGATGAGCATGTAATGCTTGTGGCCGGCTCTTTTATCCCTATCCCTTTTCGTAAGTAAAATCAACCTTTACAAAAAGTGAATCGTCATATTCACCCCACTTCAATTATTTCTATTTCGATGTGTTGTAAAATAATTTTCTGTAGTTTATTCCAGTCCAGTTCTATTATTTTGAGACGTGTGTGGGGGTTCTAAATAAGATTTTTATCGAAGTAAAGTAGCGAATGGCATTGGCCGCGGAGGAACCTCCAAAGGAACCAATTGTAAAAGGGTGAACGTTAGGTAAGTCTGATCCTTTCTTGAACCGTTCTTCCAAACAGCAGAGATGGTCCTGTTAGTTTCTGAAGGTCGGTGTTTGCTGAAATGATGGCGGTACCGTCTGCATGTGTGAGGAGTACCGAATAGAGAAAGGAACCAAGGATGTTTCCTTGTGCAACCCCGCTCCGGCATAATGGATGTGGGAGAAGTAGGTTGCCGTACATTAATGTACCAATACCTATAGATGAATTAGTAAGTAAATGAAAGTCCTGAGTTTCCATATGAAGCGTGGCACAATCGATAGAAAGCTTGCCTCAAGTCTAGGGAAGCACCCTCGCAACATTGCGTCTGCCACACTTTGGCACTGTTGAATGGTAGATGTCGCTTGCACCAGAATTGATGGGATGGGATTACTTTAAGGATGTTACCTAGGTGTTCCAGAAGGTTTTTTCAAATATTTTGTCAAGTAATGGCAGCAAACCGATGGTGCGGTATTACGTAGGGGGTTTGTTGAAGTTTTAGAGTTTTAGTAATGGGTTTTATGATTGATATTTTCAATTAGAGTGGAAATCACGTAGTTTTATCGCTTTTTAGGAAGATTTGGAAGGAAGTGATGATAAGAACAAAACATGGAGATTTTTATACAGGCTAATGATTGAGTTTGTGATGGAATGAAAATAATTAAAGTTTGTGTATGGTGTTTAGTGACCGTTAGTTAATGATTATTTGGAGATCATGAGATGACACTAGATCGCATCTCACGATCTCTAAATAACTAAAGTTTGTTTTCAATTTTTTCAGAAGTTTTGGCTTCAAAATTATTGGGCCGAAATAGTAGTTCATTAATAATTTGATATTTAAGCATTTTATTCTTAACGTCTGAAACAAATAAACATTCTGATGAATATATATTAATTTACATTCCCTTCTTTGTAATTATTGTTATCTTTCAACAGGGAATGTTACCATTCATTCAGACTTTTCATGGATCAGTTTTATTTTCAGAAAAGCAAGTCGATACCAAAGTTAAATCAGGGCGGCTGAAGGACCAAGATGCTGCAAACTGTTGAGCCAAAATTAAGCTTTTGGATTGGTCTCTTTCCGTGAAAGGCTAAGAACACTCGGAAAGGCGAGGACGCCTTAAACCTTTAATCGATACTCACAAGCGTCTTTCATTTACAGCAACTTGGATATACTAAGCTCTAATTATCACAGTATCATCATTGTAAAGGTAATAGAAATGATAAATGGTGCAGTGTATATGTTGTTCAATCTTTGTAAAAAGATAGTTCCTACTCACAGTTAGTTGCTTTCAACGATCCGGATTTCAAGCTTACAGCTCAAAGTACACTTTTACAATTCATCTCAAGAGACTTGGTTGTAAATTCCTTCAACCTGATGATGGGCTATAAGTTTGAAATCAGGATCACTGAAAACAACTAACTGTGAGTAAGAACTCTTTTTGTTAATATTGTACAGGTAATGTTTTATAGCTGTAACGATTGAAAATTTTATGGCATTTTAAAATAATTATTGCCACTTGACATTTATGCCGGTCACTTGTGGGGTTTAAATGAAAATAGAATAAGAAAAAAAATGCGCTGTAAAAACTTTTGTGTCAAATGCCGAAAAGCTTACGGAATAAATTAGAGTAAGGTAGGTGGGAGGAAAACTACAATTATTGACCATTCAATAAAAAAAGCAATAACAAGCTTTAAAAAAAATCTTGAATCAAGAAATGTATCACGGATGATTTATAAGGACTGAGTGATAAGACAGTAGAAGGAAAGGAATTGATAACTCAAATTGAAGATGAAACGTTCTTCTTCTACTCCTGTTTCTTTGTACTATATTCAGTTGATTTATTGTATATTGTTAATTACCTGTCTTTCCGAAAGGCCTAAGGATGTAGCGAGTTCGGCTTTCCTCCTGATCGTAATGTAACGGCTGTAGTGAAATTCCTTTTCCAGCTCGAGCCTCTGGTGATCGGTGTACACAACTCTGTACTTGTCTTTAGTCCTGGTTTTTCCTGCACAGGCAATCAAAACTGCATACCTTAGTGTTGCATTGTTTAAATAAAATCATTTCAACAATAAAATAAATGCAATCAATACATGTTGATAAAAGTGGAAGGTGTTCCCCGTTTTTGCCATGTTCTCATATAAAAATTATTATATTAAAAAAACAGAAAAAAAATTCTGTCAGAGTAGAACAAATAAGAAGAAGAATTTTGAGAAGATGTTGTGGTGAAACATAGGAAGCGAGTCGCCGTTATCGTGTTTTGTAAGCCGGTTAAGCCCGGATAGCGGTGATATCGGAGATGAAAGAAACCGCTTCATGTCATGTTGCCGACCGCTAAGCTCTGCTATCTAACTACTTATCTACAACCAAAATGGCTCCTACACCTGCCTCCTCCAACATTGTACATTACATCGAATTAGTTACATCATCAGCACCTACGAATAGAGCTACGATAAACGTACAGGCGTGTTTTACAAATTTGTGATTAGACCAAGTGAGCACTTGTACGAATAACAGCAAAACGAAAATCTCGATTTGCACAAGTAGTAGAATAGACTATCGTGTAAATGCATACTTCATAATATTTTTGTTTGGTAGGTTTTCTCTGCACCTGTTTTTATGACAGATTTATATATCAGGTCACAAAAATCAGAAATGTATGTACTAACGTTGAAACAAACTGAAAAAAAAGCATAAGATAATGTGGCATTGCCCACTCCAAACTCTACTGGCGATAACGCAGCGCTTTATTGCGAGGTCTGCGAAGTGATGAACCTGTAGTTTGGTCCTTTCCGAACGTCTGTCAGAGGCGTTTAGATTATCATCTTCGGTATTTAATTCAGTAGGTTAATTTTTAAACTCTATTTCTATCAATGTTCTAGATTGATAGTTAAAGCTCATTTGGGATCATATTTTGAAACATTTTTTCTTTTCCAAAGTTTTTAGATTACTTAGATTACTAGTGGCGTCCAATCAAGTACCGCTACGCACCCCCCATTAAGTCAATTACTAATGCCTGAAGTTGGTCCATTCCGACATTTTTGGCCAGTCAGACGCGTTTCGCTTATCATCTTCAGTGTTGGAATTGATACCAATTATTATTAAAAACTGATGTCGAAAAGCCGATATGCATCCGACAGACCAAAAACAGCGATGATATGCAGAAACAAAACGACCAGAAATATATGTATCTACACCCCTTCTCCACCAATTACAAAACTTTCATCTTATTTTTCAAGGTACACGTGTGTGTGTATGTACACCTGTACGCCTGTACATTCCTTATCGAACCAGGCAATTTTTACTGTTTGTATTAGCATTATTGCAGTTAACCGACAAATCTAAATGTCCATCTAATTAATCCAAACATGTTTTGGTAAGCAAAGAAATTTTTCAGTTTGACAAGTATAGTTTTTGTTCCAGTTACATTGAAAAGGTATTGTGGCTTGGCCTAATCCAAACTCTATTATTGTAAATAGTGCATTTTTAGCTCTTAAATTGTAAGGTCCGCGAGGTGAAGTGTTGGTTTTAACCAAAAATAAATAAATAAAAACTGAAAATGGCGAGAAGCTAAAACGCATCCGACAGACCAAAACAGCGATGATAGCAGATCAAAATGATCAGTAACTACTTAACTTCCCTTGATTTTTATACAATTTCCATCTTATTTTTCAAAGTACACGTATGTGTACCACCTGATTGTATGTTTATACAGGTATTCTTTAATAAAGGAGGCCAGTTTTACTGTTGTTTTTTCCATCATTGCAATTATTCGAACTGGGGTCGATCCCAAGTGAACTTGCGGTACTACTTTTTTTTGTGTAAAAATCTAATATTTGGCGAGAAGTTTAAATGTAAATTTTTCCTGTTAAATTGAAAATGAAGGGAACAATATAGATTCAATTAAAATTTTGTGCTTCTAAGTAAAAATCTAAGCAATGGAAAGAATAACACATAACAGTTTCCTAATCTGTACCATTGAAGAAGCGGCTTTGAAACTTAACAAAACTTGCATCTTGTTAACGAGGACAAATGGAGCAACCAACTACAGCATTGCAACTTATTGCTAGTAAAAGGGGATCTTGTGAGCTCAGAGGAGCTTTGATATTGAATTTTCTCGCCTATCGTAGCTCAATCCATAAATTTATTAATTATAAAAATAACCCAATTATAATAAATAATTATAATAAAATACATTAAAAATAATATCGTTTGGTCTTTCCAATTGTTTTGGCCAGTCTTTCTTTACTCGCTGTTTTGGTCTGTCAGAAGCATTTCGGCCTTTTGCCAACACCAGTAGATCGTTGCTTATGTTGTCACAATGAACTGACAAAAATGACATTTTAATTATTATTTCGGAAGCAACTATATGCAGTTGAATTTAATCATAATGAAAAAATAATTATGAAATTATATTTAGATTGCAGTAAAAAAAAGGCGGTGTCTTCTGAAGTCATTTGGACGAGTGTATAGTGATTTATTGCCCAGTGTAGCACAACAATGGTAAAAAGTAGTCCAAAGCTGACTGTAATGGACCTTTAGGGGCAGAATTGACAAATGACAACGTCTCAATGTTTTGACGTCTACACTATTCATGGGACAGGTAAAGGAGCCGTGACGAACCGACTACACGACCCCTTCGCCAAAACTCATCAGTCTGCGGGACCAGACGGTGGTGGGTGTCGTTAAAGTCAATTAAAACCTTTTCAACTGAGATTGGTGGATTTTTTTGACATATGACATAGATGATTATTATTGTGATAACTACTAAATTGTAAAAAATATATATTAGGGCTGAGGGAAAAAGTTATCAAAAGGCGCCAGCCCCAATTATCCGTGGACCTGGCCATTAGAAATTTATTGAGTTCACCTTTAAAGATAATTTTCTAGTAGTACAATCTAAATAAATAAATTATTAAATTTGCATAATTTTCTTGGGGTCATCCATCATCAATCTGGGAGGTAATTTTTAACCAATATTTTAAGTAATATTTCACACCTCATCAGTAAAGAGTAATGGGAGGAATTCCTAAATGGTTGATTTTAGGTTGACGTATAATTAAGAGTAATAAAACTTAAATAATTATAGTCTGCAATAATTGAAGCGAAAATATGGGATATCCCATATTAAAGTTGTACTAGGGTTGGTTTTTGCAGTCCTAGAAGTTCATGATAATAACTACGTTTGTCTCAGGTAAAATTAATGTTGTTATAATTAAACTGTGAAATATCTCTGCGTGGTCGGCGTGATGAATCGGTAATTGGTCGCTACCGATGATTTCGGTGTGACTATCCTCGCTGGTTTGGTCATTCAGTGGGGCTGTTTATGTATAGTTTGATAAGTTTAAAATGGATTGACAAAATAACACCCAGATTGAAGATGTGAAAGACCAA
Source organism: Cimex lectularius (assembly GCF_000648675.2). Taxonomy (NCBI): domain Eukaryota; kingdom Metazoa; phylum Arthropoda; class Insecta; order Hemiptera; family Cimicidae; genus Cimex; species Cimex lectularius. The sequence goes on along the minus strand of NW_019392824.1, from coordinate 315,602 downwards.
ACTAGCGAGGATAGTTAGACCAAAATGATCGGTTACGAATAAATTATTGTTAGAGATAGAGTTTAGAGATTTTGGAAAAGGTGGTTTGCTAAATTCCTGGAATTACATCTTTCATGGAAGATACAGGGTTACCTTTTGATCAGAAGCCGAAGTTTTTGTTGTCCAACGGAAATGTGCAGCCTGATACTTAAGGAGCTGATATAAGATAGAAATCAGTACTACTCTATACTTTTACTCTTTCGCAATTCATGATCATATAGTTTTAACATCAACACTTAAAAGGTAACTGTCTTTCAGAATAAACGCAACATTGCTATGTTAATCTCACAACCAGTAGGCAGTAGGCAGCCAAAAAAAGAGGGTTGAGTTGGTAATCGGAGCACCCCAAAATCGGCCAGACCGTAAATTTTCCCAACGGTTTGGTAAATTGCAGTAGATCGTTTTGATTTTAATGGTCTTCATAAAATACTAGTTGGATCGAGGCGCAACAGGCATATTCGTTAGGCGAGTGTATGTGTCGGTTTGCGGTTGAAACATGGTGTCAGGGGTGTGGGACGACTTGGTAGAAGTGGTTGTTGGCAATTATTGGAAGCTCCCTTTAACTACCCTCAGGGGAGACATTCCAACACCCGCTCAGATTTGTCCCGTTTAGCATCGCTTCCTCCACCCCGCACCCCTCTTATTTAATATTTCCACCCCACGAGTGTCACTTCTCACTTCTTAATCGGCAAAGGGCCTACAACATTAAATCACGACGGTGCATCATCTGATAATGGCTCCCTCGCCGCACATCCCGACCCCCGTTCTCTGATTGACCGTTTCGCACAACTACCGGCGCCGCTTTCTCTTTTCACCCCGGCTGACGGCAAATCGAATGGGTTGAGACTTCGAGGAAATACGAAGAACGAAGGGAGAACGTCTGACCTGATTTACAGGCGGGAACCTCCACAGACAATTCCTCAAGAAATAAACACCAATCTAGTATCACCCTGTTGAACCTTCCGACACGAATAAATACAGTTCAAAGCTACCACTATTAAGTAGAAACGTTTAAAAACCTTTATTGTAGTAATATTTTATCATTTTTTCCCAATCTGACTCGTGTTTAGCCGATTCGAGCTTTGCCTTCACAAGTTAACATTAAATGAAAGAAATTTGGAAGATAAATTATCTGTTAATCTATACACATTACCGGCCGAAAAGCGTCAGGAAAAGAAAAAAATTGTACAAATTCGACTTTGTAACCGATGGAAAACCGTGGATTGGAGAATCGCTTGGATAGAGGCCTTTATCAAAAATTTGATGATTTGAGAAAATAGCCACCAATTGCAGGCACGTTCAAGCAGACAGATCCTCTAATATTCAGTTTTATCTTCCTATCACAAAAGCAAAAAATTAATACTGTGTCGCAAAGAAAATATTACATGTAAAGCAGAATAACGTCTGATTGCCGTCGGTGTTGTCATTAACTGAGTATTAATCCGTGTGATTCAATTTAGACCACAATAAATCAAACAACGACTTCGTAATGAAGTTTGAATTCATCAAGGAGGATCAACAAATTGAAACATTATTGGTAGTGAATAAATAAAACATTTTTCAAACTTCAACAACGGTCCTGACTGTAAGTATCAGAAAGCAAGAAACACATCTTATTTACTGCACGCAATCAACTAGGTTATAGACTCTGCATTTTCCCTCTCTGGTAATAGCTTAGGAGCCCCTTCATGTGCGATTTCCTTCTGTTTATTGAAATGCGGGACAAATCGAAAACGTAACATATTCCATAAAAGACGTCTCCTCTCACACGTGGTGAAGGGCCCTAATTCAATCAATATTATTGCAACACGCATACATATACACACGGTATTGATAGTCCGCCGATCTCGCCCTTCTATCACCCTACATACATTCACTATACTAATTAAGCTTGACAGGTCTCTGGGGTTCTCTATATTCCACCATAGACCAGTCCGTTCACACTAAACACATTCACGTAAATAAATACATTCTTACAGATAGATTCATTCAAGCTGTATATACAGTTAAAAATTGGGGAGGCACCAGAGCATTGATGTTACGCCAATGTCTCGCCCTCTACTATCCCACTACACATACATATTCCTTATACTAATAGCCCTAACTAATTTGACAGATCTGTGGGGTACTCTATATGCTGCCGCAGACCCGTCCGTTCACACTAAACCCATTCACGTAGATAAATACATTCTTACAGATAGATTCATTCAAGCTGTATATACAGTTAAAAATTGGGGAGGCACCAGGGCATTGATGTTACGCCAATGTCTCGCCCTCTACTATCCCACTACACATACATATTCCTTATACTAATAGCCCTAACTAATTTGACAGGTCTGTGGGGTACTCTATATGCCGCCGCAGACCCGTCCGTTCACACTAAACCCATTCACGTAGATAAATACATTCTTACAGATAGATTCATTCAAGCTGTATATACAATTAAAAATTGGGGAGGCACCAGGGCATTGATGTTATGCCAATGTCTCGCCCTCTCCTATCAGACTCACATACATACTCCTTATACTAATAGCCCTAACTAATTTGACAGGTCTGTGGGGTACTCTATATGTCGCCACAGGTCAGTATTTTATTGTTGCATTTCCAATTAATTTATTATTAGATATTACATTTTTCTTTTTACATACATTATTGATTGTTTATTGGTTGAGGCAGTTCAATTTTGGAATGGGATTCTGAACGTAGCCACGAGTACTGAAATGTAATCGATACGAGATGTCGACGAGAATGTCCAAAAACGATAATGGTAGAGGTGTAAAAATGGAAATTAAATTGAATTTTATCTACCTGTATTTTCCATTCTTCAAATCTATGAATAACTTTCTTCATCTAATGTAATCTAAATTTGTTAAAAGAAGAAACATTTTGTAAAAATTGGGAAGTGTGATTTTGAAAAAAATCAACCTCTCAATAATTAACCACGATGATTGGGAAATGACAATGTAATGGGCTGATTAAAAAGTAAAAAAAACCTACAATGGATAGCCACACACTACACAAGCTTTCGTCAGATAAGTAAAATTTTCAAATTAAAAAACGAATTCTTTTCGTTTGAACATTTGCAAGGCTATCGACAGTACCGATCCAACCTCTGATTGATTGATTTGGGGTAGTTTCTCTAGTAAAATAGTGCCTCAAATGTTTCTAATGATTTACCTACTTAAAAAAGTAATAAAAAAGCACGTTTATTGGATTCTTTGGCTGATTAGATAGATGCATGCTATGGTGGAGTATAATCTTGTATGCTAGGTGAATCTGTACACAGACGTAAAAATTCAACTTGTACTATTTGTACAATAAATGTTTTTCTGGAGCAGGTGAAATACCTGACAGGATGTAATTACAGGTTGGACAGATATGTACTTAGTACATTAATGTTTTATTTCTCTCAATGAAAGGAGAATTCATGTTGAGGAAAAGAAAGTTTATTTTTGTTCGTTAAGATGGTTAACTTTTCTATCCAGCCATAAGCCTATCTTACAATCCCATGGGGGAATTTTTCTCCTAAAAGGTATATCTGTGCTTAAACACGGTTTAGGTTTAAAATAAGATGGATTCTATCTTTATAGAGTTCGTTTAATTTTCCACTTAGTGAAATATTCGTCTATCTTGGCAATTTACTTTTTTAATATATTTACTACCGCGCTGACGAGCGCCCCCCCCGTAAGTTATTTAGTTTAGGTAATTCATTTACATGCATTAGGAAGGAGGGCCAAGAACTAGGCTTGAGATATGTTGCAATTGGTCGACGTAAGAGTTGCATGCAACTTCAAACCGATAATTTTTATCAAGTGTAGTGAGTGTTTGAAGGCAATTAATTTATCAAATGTTTTAGTTAAGTGTAGCAATGCCGGTCCTGTGTTTTTATTATTAATATTGCATGTCACCTTGTCTACCTACATAAGTGGATCTGAATTGAAAGAACGAAGCCAAATTGCTCAGGCATGTAAGAAGTATATTTAGATCAATAAAATTTCTTGTGTGCGAACAATATTTTCATAAACTTTACTCCTTGCGCTAAATAGGTCTGTAGTTTTGCTGGTCGGTGTCATTACCCCTGACTTATATTATAGATATACATTAACATAACCATAAAATTAATAGCTATAACAAGTTAATAGACCAAAATAAAATGGTCGACGTAGTCTGATAAATTTTAATTATAAACAAGAACCAAGTGAAAATCCAAATGAAATCAAATCTTAGAGAGAGTAATTATTCAGAAATCGTGAGATGCGGTCTGGTGTGATGTAGGTTTCAGAAAAACATTTTCTTTATCGTGCCAACGTTGAGCCCTGAAGATGATCTCAATAAAGATCGAAACGTTGGCACGATAAAGAAAATGTTTTTCTGAAACCTACATCACACCAGAGCGCATCTCACGATTTCGGAATAATTGTCGATTAACGGTCAATAATCACCACACATTTCTTAAAGAGAGTTTAGATTTATTTGAAAAGTGAATCATGGAATAGCATAAAGGTTTATTTAGTAAAGAGGCGAAAAATATCTCAAATTGGCATATACCAAAGAGCTTCCTGGATCGTAAAATTATGAACACACAGCGACCTCGAGATCTATTCGGCCTATTAGTCAACAGAAAATATAGGTATTTTTACACCTCTTAGATATGCTAAGGTTTGTAAAATCGAGGGACAATTGACAACAGGCTCATTCGCAACTCAACCATCACACCATTAAGTAACGGGGTATAATGCAGATTTAAACGTATTAGGCTTTGGACTGTGGCGTGAAAAAAACTCGAATTCGCGAGTGGGACAGAAGTTGTAAAACTTTCCTTCGCTTTGAATTACGACAGAGATAGTAAAATTTTATGAGTAGGCTGTAATTGAAGGCGACCGTTGGATTAATGCCAGATGAACAAATCAAACCAACCCTCCGGACGTTTTCCTTTTACTTTTCGTTGTTGTTTTTAAACAAAAAAAATATATATATTCATAACTTTAAACGGTTGTTTGTTCATTAAACTAGACAGTATTTCGGTTTTTGGCTTAACAGACATAATTAATGACCAAGTGAAGCAATGCGTATTTTACAAACGGACCAACATTCGCAATTGTTTCGGAGTGGTTAGTTTTTTAACAATACATAAATAAAACTTCGTATCACCGACTTAGCAATAAAAAATTTCCTATTTGAATAAAAATTTGAGTAAATGCAAGAAAGAATGGGTAGGTAATTTTTTAAGGTCTCTATTTCCATCAATGTTCAACTATGTTGATACCTAAATTTAAATAGCTGATTCTGGATCGAGTTTTAAAATATTTTTTGGCTTTTTAAGTTTTTAGAATAATAATGGCTTCGAGTCACGTACTGCTACGCACCACTATTAAGTAACCAACACTTTGAGTGAATATAAATACTTTGATTAAGTCTAACATTCCGATCATTGTATAAATTCATTTTTTCACTTCTTACATGTATTTGTATAATTTAAACAATGTTTGTAAATCCCAGGCACTGAAGATAATCTCAATAAAGATTGAAACGTTGGTAGATAAAGAAAATGTTTTTCTAATCCTACATGACACCAGACCGTATCTCACGATCTCCAAATAACTATTAAGTAAATTCATTTAGAATTCTTACCCAGCTGAGCTCTTTTAATATTTATTTTCTAGAGTCGATATTAACAAATCAACATCGCGGCAAGGAGTTCCGCTCTTTTACCCTTAATTTCTAAGATCTGCGAGGTGATACACCTATAGTTTGGTCCTTTCCGGCGTTCAGGCCTGTCAGAGACGTTTCAGCATGTCGTCATCTTCAGTATTTAATTCTGTAGATATTTTTTTAAGTTTTATCTCCATCAATGTTTTATGTTGATAGCTAATGCTCATTCATCATGTTCTCAAGATTTTTTAGTTGATCAAAGTTTTTATAATATTAGTGGCTTCCAGCCAAGTAGAGCAACCCTTAAAATTACTGGCTGGGGGAATGGTTGAAACGTCTCTGACAGGCGTAAGAGTACACCTGTTTGTATTACTCGTATGTCTATAACCAGACCAGTTTTACCACTTGTTGAAGAATGTATATTTAATCCGGCGGTAGCCGAGGGGAAGGAAGCCTGACTCGTATTTACCACTTTAGCAGGACTGGTAACCTGGGTTCGAAGTCTTAATCGAGAATAGTATGGGACAAACTACCGGTTGTTCCGGGTAGTTCTTTTCTAGAATTCTTACTCGGCTGGGCTCTTTTGATATACATATTTTAACAAATCAAATGTAGTTTGGTTCCGTCGCACGTTTTGGTCGCAGACGAGTTTCAGCTTGTCATCTTCAGTGTTAGTTTTTTACCAAAATAATTATTGAAAACTGATCATATCGAGAAGCAGAAATGTATCCGGCCAGAAATTGCAATTAATTATACATTTCTCTAAAACCTACGTCAAACTAGACCGCACCTCACTATCTCCAAATAATCATTGGCTAACGGTCACTAAACACCACACATTATACGTAGAGCAAAACCACCAGAAATATAACTACACTACCACCCTTGTCCAGCTTTTACAAAAATTCCAGCTTATTTTTCAAAGTACACGTATGTACATAACCGGTATGTCTGTCATTCTTTAATAAATAAGGCATGTTTTACCGCTTTTTTTAGCATTATTGTAGCTATTCGGTTAATCTGAATGACCGTCTAAAACGAACCAGTTTCTGTTGGCAGAGGAATTTTTTTTGCATTTTCCAGTTAAATTGAAAAGGTATATTGTGGCTTTGCCCAATCCAAACTCGACTTTGCCAGTTGAAGTTTAACCTTTACAGTGCGAGGCAAGAATGGTGAACCTGTAGTTTAGTCCTTTCTGAATGTTTTGTCCTGTTACACCAGTTTTCGCCATTTTTAGTGTTGAGTTTTAACCAAAACTAGCTAGGGCAGGCAGGTCAAAGCACCAAAGACACAACTACACACACCATCACTCTTGTCCTACCTTTTGAGACTTGTAGCTTATTTTTCAAAGTACACGTGTATTACTGGTATGTCTATACAACCTATAACAAGACCAGTTTTACCGCTAGTTGAAGAATGTTTCTTTAATCCGGCGGTGGCCGAGGGGAAAGCGCGTCTGACTCGTATTTGCATTTTCAGCAGGACTGCTAACCTGGTTCGAAGCCTGGCATAGCCCATGGTTTTTTAATCGAGAATAGTATGCGAGAAGTATTGTCAAGTGGTTTGGCACCTCGTCCAAGACACACAACGAGTGTGGATGTACAAGCCCTTCTACATGACAGGAATTACTTTACTTTCTTACATATCGTTCGACGTAAATTTTTTTTTAGTTGGCAAAGCATAGTTTTTTTTTTGTGTTTTCCAGTTAATTAATTTGTTAACCAATTTAAAAGGTACGCCAAACTCTACTGGCGATTTCCCAGCACTTTAGCCCTTAAATTGTAAAATCGAGGTGTTGCGTTTTAACCAAAATCATTATTAAAGACTGAAAATGGCGAGAAGCTGAAACGCATCTGACAGACCAAAACAGCGATGATGGGAAAATCAAAATAATCAGAAACGACTACACTATCACCCTGGTCAACATTTTATAAAGCTCGATTGCTTATTTTTCCCACATTATCATCATTGCAATTAGTTCACCAATAACAGGACTCCGTCCCGACTAGACTTGCACAATTCCACTGTATTTAGAGAAAATCAATTTTTGGATGAAATTCGTTTAGAACAATATAGATTGAACCAAAATTTTATAGTTAAAGAAAACCTTTATGTATTGGAAACCCATAACTTAAGGATTCGTTTTGACTTGCTTTGAAAGCAGCTTGAAGCGGATTAGCGAAACTTAACAAGCTAGCGAGAACAAATATAGCAGGGACTTGCACATTGCAACTTACAAAAGGGGGGTCTTGGAGTCTCGGAGGATGGTAAATCTTTCAGGTTCTAGGCAGGAATCTCAGTTTTGTCTACGGATTTTTCGCACCTACCATAGCTTATTTTGCCTCATACCCTGTCTTTATGGTAAAGAAACAACATTGCATTTCGCCTAATATTAATATGGCTAGGTCCCAAATAGTTCGGCTTACAGAATTGTAGACTAATTTAATTTTGTGTGATGTTAATGTTAATTTCGATACTACAACGATTGTTGTTAGAGTAAAACAGAAAAGATAAAGAAATACATAGAAAATAATAGAAGTGTCATTGATATCACATAACGGCGGTTTCTGTCGTCAATTGAGCCCTTTCTCATCTTAGGTAAATCACGACTTGGTCACAAGAGTCGAACATACATCCCAGCTACCTGAAGTCAATTGGCCTGACTGTCTTGTAGAGTTGACAAAACAGCGGATTAACATACATCCAGTGACAGGCGGAACTACCTGTATTCCGAAAATCCCTCACCCTTTCCGGAAACAGAAAAGGAATTTGGACTGTGGAATAATTGTAGTGTGCAGCAACAAATTTAACTACATTTTAACAATAATTAACTAAGTACATTTTGCATTTTTTTTAAACTTTTTATCCGCCCAGTCAAATTTGAAGATACTCGTCTCAAAAGTCTAAGCAAAAACAACACAATAATAAGGATCAGTCTTTACATTGAAGATTAAAAAACAACTAGTTTTACAGCTCGAGTGGACACAGCTTGAGTAACTACGACAACAACAGGCTCGCAAAACCCACAATTTACGAGCCTGTGTTTATGTTACTTTTATTCGTCGCGAGCTTAATTGTGTTTAATTAAAAATGTAAATATTTTGGTCTCTATTATTATTTATTTTCTCAATTACTATTCTACTAAAATTCTCTTAGTCTTTTCAATAAAATACGAACAAATGTGTAAATCGAAATCCATTTATGTTTAGTGGTCTAATTGATTAAATTACTTATTTCAACCAAGACCTTACATAAAAAGAATAATTAAATGAAATTTGTAAATACAATTGTACAAATGAATTTTTCACCTATCGATCAAATGGATTTTGGAACAAATTCATTAAAAAAACATTGCTTGTAATTAATCGTTACAATTTTTCCAATCAGAAATATGTACGACGAATATTTTTGTAAACGTAATTAAAAAAAAAAAGTAAAAAGCTTCATATTAGCCTAATGCTTCATATTAATTAGGACTTTTGTACCGAATTATTTTTTACGATCTGCTGTCTATCAAACTCAACATATACATCACATTAATTATTTTGTGTGTTTGAGACAGCTGGTTCGCGTTTCGCTTTACACTATCTTCAATGCCTATGTTTATTCCCTGTTTTTTTATGCATAAAATAAAGGCGCCGCATAATATTACATTAAAAGAAGTGAAAGGCGTATCAAAAGAGCAGACCAGGATGACAGGAAACCGAACTATAGGCCCATCACTCCGCCACCTCAAGAGTAAATATCACCGCTCAAAACTAAAATTTATTTTTTTTCTGGCAAAACTGATTGCTTATTTGAGAACCGTGATTAAGTCAAAACCGTTTGTTATTTGGGGATCCTAGCCTGCCTATTGTCGCTGGTTCGTTTCGGCCTCTCGTCATTTTCCATAGGACTGTTATTTGGTAAGCCGGATATAAACTGAAGATGCCGTAGAATATCCCATTGAATTATTTTGAATATTTTGAAACGTGTATTATCAAAACGGCTGGGAGAAGGCAGACCAAGATGATCGGAAGTCAAACTATAGGTTCATCACTTCACTAACATCAAGAAAAGTTACCCATATTGACAGTTCAAACTATTTTTTCCCTCTACCATGGCTGATAGCTTTATCAAAAAACTGTGGTAAAGTCAAAACATTTTGTTTAGCTGTATCCAATGGCAATGGTGAGCTTATATCAGCAGGTTCGTATTTCGGCTTCTCGCCATCTTCAGTAAGAGAGTGTTATTCGGTAGAAATGTGTGGTGATTAGTGACCGTTAATCAATAATTATTCGGTAGGTTGTGTCTTTTCATACATAAACTGAAGATGCCGCAGAACATTGAATTATTATGAAAAACTGGAATGCGTATTATCAAAGGAGCTAAGGTAAGGCAGACCAGGATGACCGGAACTGAACTATAAGCTCACTCCGCCGACCTTAAGAAAAAAATCACCGTTCAATACTAAAATTCTTTTTTTTCTGACATGACTGATTGCTTTATTCCAAAACCGTGGTTAAGTCAAAACTTTTTGTTTGGCAGTATCTGATGGTCTTAGTCTTCTTATCCTAGCTGGTTCGAGTTTCAGCTTCTCCCATATAGTGTTCGGTTTTTTTTTTGCATACAATAAAGGTGTCGTAGAGCACTGCATTGAAAAACTGAAATGCTTATGATCAAATTAGCTGTGATAAAGCAGACCAAGATGACCGGAACCCAAACTATAGGCTCATCACTCCGCAAACCGGTATGTCACAGCTCTTAGTTTTTTTTTTCTGTCGAATTGGGATAGCTAATCCCTAATAATCCTGTAAGAATTTTGTTCAAATTTTCTCTTTGAATGTGAGTAATCCGACTCTGCTCGAATCGGAACTTCACTCCCATTATTTATCCACTATCAACATTTTCCTCGTGGGAAAAAAGTTCCATCCTCGTCGGAAAGCAATAAAGCCAACTTGAATAATAATCATTGATTGGGCGGCTTTTGTGGCGAGGGGGGTGGAAATATGTAAATGAGAAAGCGATGGACCTCGCCGGAGGGGAGTCGCTGCCCCACCCAAGTCCAACCCGATTGGGCCCCGGTATTCAAGATGGCGACAGCGGCATGTTTTAAATAATCATTATCTTTTATTGCTTTTTATTACCGCTGATAGAATCTCAAGCCGTCATAAAACTACACGGTCCGTCCACTCTAACATGCTATCGAAATGGCGTCAGAATTTATTAATTCGGCCTCGGTTTTATTGTCCCTAATGAGTCTCGCGTGGTCTGAGATGGGAGTGAGAAAAAAAAATTGTTTTAAATTAACGGGGTCGGTCTGTTAACGTTAATTTTTTTTACCCTCTCGACGAAGAAAATAAAATTAAAAAGACCTGGGAGAATCCTATGCTCGGAACAGGACAAAGTTGAACAATCAACTCTTTTGTAAGCAATAGGTCCGCCCATTTTTGCTTCGCTTCAGGGATGTACCCTTGCCCTACCCGATCCCCTATCTACCGCGATAAGCGTAAGAAAGAGATCACACTGTAGTAAAACCAAAGTGTAAAAGGGTGCATAAATTTGAGAAAAATGTCCACTGTTTTAGAAACACCTTAGATTCATGTATTTCGGCCTTTTCCTATCTTCCTTGTCTGCTTATTCTCGCTGATTTGGTCAGTCGAACGCATTTCGGCTTCTTGACATCTTCAGTGCAGGGCCTCTGTGAGTCCCGTTCGGCGGAGAACCTTTCAAAGGACCATAAACGTGTCTGATTACCAAAATGATCAGAAGCGACCAAAATACGCGTTGATGTTACTTGCCATAATTAATGATATGTTGATATCAACATTATACTTTTTCAAACATCCGTATGAAAGTAAAAAAATAAAAAGAATAAAAAAATAACGGAATATGAGGTGTGTAATGATCATTTTGTTCTGTCTAGCGCATACTGTTTTGGCCTGTCAGATGTTTTGGCTGCTCGACATAATCATTGCTGGGTCTGTGTGATACCTGTTGGGCCTAGAAGCAAACCCAAAAAGTGTCTAACAGACCAAGAGATCGGATACGACTGAAGTACAATTTCATAATATTGTTTATGAGATGTTGATATCAAATTTAAAATATTTTCAAACATCCGGTATGAAAGTAAACTGAAAAAAAAAAAATACTTAGCGATAAGGATAACGAAACTTTTATCCAGATTTATGATTATTTTTAATGGTTAGAGGGTTGAAAAATGGCCGGCGTATTTAGCCGAAGGTCGTGGGTTCGAATCCCGCTCGCAACACTGAATTTTTTATCTCAATCAATACCTTTCACAAATATTAATTAATTGAAAAATTATTTTTAATTTCCTTTTCGGGTCTGCGAGCTAACGAATATTTAGTTAGGTAGTTTCCGATCATTTTGATCCACCTATCGTCGACAGGTCTGGCCTTTCAGACTCATTTCGGCTTCCCGACATCTCCAGAGGACTTTGTGTAATTTGTGTTATTTTGTCATTTACAGGTGTAAAATGTGTGCAATATGAAAGGGTGAAATAGGCGTGTTGGCACTGCTTTTTTGCTATTCTGGATTAAATTTTTTTAATGCTCTGACGAACATATCAAACGGTCTAGACGAAAAACGAAATCACCCAGACCCATCACTTAAGATGATGGGAAGCCGACTCATATCTGACCGGGCAAATGATACGAAACGACCAAACTGCTGGTTTATAATTAATTATTCTATATAATCCACGAAATGTTGATATCAATGTTAAAATATTTCTAACAATCCCGTCTGGTCGTAAACAAGAAAAAAACCAACTTGGCGATTAAGGAACGTTTATCCAGATTTATGAATTGTGAAATTTCCATTTCGGTGTGCAAATTAATATTTAGTTTGGTCGTTTCCGAACATTTTGGTCCGCCTAAATCCGACTGTTTTCGTCTTTCAGATGCCTTTCGGCTTCTCGACATCTTCAGAGGACGGTATTTGTGTGATTTTATCATTTACATATTTAAAATGTATATTCTGTGTAAAAGTGAAATATGCGTGTTTACATCGCATTTGCTTTCTACGTATGGTGGATTAATTATGTTTTGTAATGCTTTAAACTTTCACGAGCATAAAACAGAAATCACCCGGGACGATGGCGAGAAGCCGACACGCACTGAGAGACAATAATAATCGGAAACGACCTAACTACAAGATCTTGATAAGTTCCTTATTAATAATCATCCCCGAATTATTAAATTATTTTTAGTATGTCTTATAATAAATAAATTATATTAACCTGCATGTACTATATATATTGTTTAGACTTTCTGGAAAGGCTTGCATGTCATTTCTCTACAGAAAGCCGTTCATTGCTATATTTTCTCATAAGTTGAAAGCTGAATTTTGTCGGCTCATTGGAAATAATGAAGGATAATAGCGAGATTAAGCGGACCCTTTCAAATGGGAGCATAGTTTTTTCGACTTATATACTATATATTCGACTATATACACAACACTACTGACCATCATCGGCAGTAACAGCCGAAACTAAAAAGACTCATTTAAAGTGTAATTATGTAGAAGTAAACAAGAGTAAAATAACAGTAAATGTTTGAAAAGTATAACCGAAAAATAAGCCTAAGAACACGGGGGTTTCTGATGAAAAAATGTATAAACATATTAAATCACCATACAACCCTTGTTCGCTCAAAATAGTTAATACCATTGTATGGTCACCAAATTATAATAAATATATACAAATGTACAGAATACATTTCTTCGCTATGTAGCTTTTAAAATAAGATTCACTTCCATTAGAAATAAGAGAATCTATTTAAATTTTTATATGAAATACTAAATAGAAGAGAAGATAACTCATGTTGGAGTTACATGAGAAATTTCAAAACATTTTACACAAACATATATAATAACATAATAACGTTCATCCAATTGCACATATTAAACATAATTAATGTATCAGGATGAAGGCAGTTTGTTGGATTTTGATTGGACCAATAATAGTGTATGAATGCTGATGATAAATTTTTTTTTTGGGGGGGGAGGGTCTGATGAAATATTTTTTAAGGTTAATGTTTACATATGTCAAACTATTCATAAACAGATTCAGCAGTAAAGATGGCAAAAAGCCGAAATGCATCAGACAGACTAAACTAACGAATAAGAATATCCACGAACCAAGGAATAAGAAGGTCAAAATAATCGGTAACCATTTATGAAAAATTGATGAAAGGACTGGCAAATTAAAGTCCTATTATGAGGGCTTAACCTTAAGGACAACTACCCGTTGAGTGTATTATAATAATTGTAAGTATAAGTAAATAGGTCGTTTCCGATCATTTTGGTCTGTCTATCCGCCGGACACGTTCGGCTTCTCGCCACCATCATTATATTTTATCAGTCCATTTTGTACATATCAAACTATTAATAAGGATAACTAGCTCGTTTTATGAACGTAGCGCTGAGAGTACAAATATGACAGTAAAGAATGTAGGAAACTATAACCTCAACAAAATTGGAAACACAGGAGGATCAAACACATGTTTATCAAACTTATCTATTGTACATATGTAGTCAATGACTTATGATTTATAATTTATAATATATAATTATATATGTAATTATTTGTAACTTCCCTATTTATTAATGTATTCTTTCTCCAAGTGGTTTTTAGTATAATTTTCACCATTGTTCTTATTTCTCTAGGCCAAATCAACAAATATTGTAAATATACTTAAGCCCTCTGCCACAAGGATGTATAATGTCTTAGACATTTCCTCTTATAGTCACTTTGTGCAAAATGTATGTAAAAGTAAAAGTATCTAATAAATAAACTCGAACTCGAAAACTATTAATAAACAGACCCAGCCGATGTTTAGGAGACCAAACCAGCAAGGATAGGAAGATGAAAATGACCGGTAACGGCAAAATAATAATAAACGTATTACGAAAAATTGGTCATAGAAGTCCTATACACAGAACGATTTCATTTTAGTCGGCCTATTCTCCCTGTGTTGTGGCCTGTCTGACGTGTTTCAGCTTTTGACCATCTTCAGTGTTGGATCCGAGTTATTTCCCTTTTTGTCGAGAACCTATTACAGAAGAAAGGCTAAATCGTAAAAACAACATTCATCTTTAAAAGTACCGAGTCGATGAAACGTCATTTACGAGTGAGAAAAAATACCCTGGGAAAATTGATTCTATTTGTTTACTTTTTAAACTTTCTCACCCTCTCACTCTAATTCTTTCTTGCTCTTTAGCCTTATCCTTGGTCTTTCAGAGCCCCTCAATATTATTCGAATCGTTTAGCTTTCTCCCTAGATCACCGGGCGAAAATCGCTGATATCACAATTCACAATAGAACTGTTATTTTAAATGAATTCTTCAGTGTTTGTGGATTTGTTTTCAAAAACTCGACTTAGGCGCCTATCTGACGTGAATCACTGTTGAAAAATTAAACTGAGTTGTGACCGACCGTCTAGACCGTTCAGTACCGTCCGTCCAACGTCCATGACTGTTGTTATAAAATCATACAAACGCGTTTTAACATCAAAAAAAAATTTCACCCAAAAATAAAAACTTTAAACTAAAACCGAGATTAATAATTAAGTACCAGATATATAAGAGATATTATTTGTAATTTTACAATTTAATAATTATCCATCATGAAAGTATCTTTTTGAATTTATATTTTATTGCTAAGTCCACGAATTACTGACAATTATTTTTTAGAGATAAACTGATGTGAGTATTGGGTTTTATTATATTTACATTTAAATGAGTTTCTGTTTATGCTGAGAATTTATTTTGTCAGGATTTGTGAATCGGTGTTAATTTACGTAAAATGTCAATTGATTTGGAGAGGCTCTAAATTGATTTTTCTTCTCTCACTAATTGATTTAAATTTTCAGAGTTTTCAGTTTTATTCCAAGAGAGGTTTATATAAAACTGAATTTTTGTACTTTCTGATTGTGGTGGAGACTTCCGGTGCGGGGGCGTTTCCTGCCTGGTACCGAGATAAAAACCGGCTCCCAGGACCCTCGTCCGACTCCCGGGCAGTCGTCCCAGACCCGAAGATCCACACGTGACCCGGCATGAAAATGCAACAGGATAAAAACAAACCTTCTGCACTGTAAGGAAGTGGGCATGTCGGCAAGGCTACTAATAAACATTTCCCTCCTACTACCTGCAATTGTACTACGGACAGAGTCGAGTGTTAATAGCCCTCCCCTACCACCCCTGCAATAAAATTTTATTACTACTTACAGAGAATCTCGATATAGGTACCGGGAGCCCTTTTCCACATTTTCAGGGTTCCAAGGAATTCCCTGGGAAAAAAAAAAGAAAAAAATACGGCACAAACAAGACGCCGCGAGAGTGTCTCATCCAAAACAAATGTCAAAAACAGGTATTTTTCCATTTTGATCTACGGTTAATCCTATCCTTTCACCAAAGAGTGAAAACTTGAAACCGCATCTCGAAATCCTTCTCGACCGTTTTGACTTTTGGAAAATTACGTGATCCTCCTGCCAGCCGGTGGCATTTCAAAACGCGGATCACGGCATAGGCGGGATGCTAATTACTAAAAAGGAAAGATCAAACATCTAACAGCTCTCTTCATGCTGAAAAGAAAATATTGACAGATCTCTTCACGTCACCGATCTAATCGAATGGTGAAAAAGAAAAAAATATTAGCGGAACAGAGTGCAGTTCACATTGTACACAACACCCACATTTACCATTATGAAAGATTAAGCATAACTTACTTATTATAAATAGATGTGACATCAACCTTTACTATTATAATTTTGTATTTTAAAAAGTACAGTGATATTACGACCAATTTGAAAGAAAAGAAAAAAGATAATTCCTTTGTATAACATAAGAAAAAACCGAGTTTCTTTTCTTTCAAATTGACCTTATCCCTGTTTTTTAATGCTTACTTAATATATATATATATATGATTTGATGTATCACCACAGATTATGTTCTAATAAAGTATGAAATTCAATTTTTAGGTTTATCTCCCGGGACCTAACACTCTCAGTAATGTTTCACTACACTTCATACACACATTGTAATATTATTTTTTAAATCAACCAAGCGAATCAATAGAAAAACTACTATAAAGTACGGTTTAAAAAGCAACTATAAACAATTCACCTGGTTTTAAATATGCATAATTTGTAATTGTAATTTCTTATGGGAACAGCGGGACGAAGAACCTGCAGTTTGATAGCTTCCGATCATTTTAGTATTCAATCCTCGCTGGTTTATTATTAATATAATAATATATTATATTATTAAACAGTCAAAAAGTAAATTTACATTACCTATCAATTCTGAAAGTAAAACAACTTCCAGTAATGTTTTAAAGAGACTTTGTTGTCTTTTAGACTTGTAAATGTAGACTTATTAAATTTTATTGTTTTGATCAGTTTAAAGTGCAATATTAGGTTTGCACTAGTAAATACGAATATGTAAGAAAGGAGAGCCTAAACATGTCTTCCTAAATATTTTAAATTCATTGTACCCGGGGGAAAATCTATCACAACTCTTGCGATCATTTTTTAAAATTATTTATGCTATGCCTATTTAAAATGACATGCCTACTATAACAAGTCTACTGGGCGTAGAGGACAAAAAAAGCTTTGCTCAAGTGAGGTAGCTAGGCTTTGTAGAGCCCATTATGACTATTAGGGACGGATGCTAACCGAAGACAATGTTTTGTAAGAACAAGATTTTTTCAATAGAAAAAATGAAAATAGACCTACAGAATAATTGATAATAAAAATCTGAATTAATTTGGCGAATTTTCAGGCGATTTGATGACCATTGACAGAATTAGCGTTTGACGAAACAAGGCGGTTTATTCAGGCTGCAATGATAATTCAACAACATTGTAAAACGATCGTGTTATCAAAATTTTGTCGTCGAAACATTTTACGATCGTACTTGCAAACGGTAAATCTGCAAGGGGTAAAATATTTAAAAAAATTCAATTAACTTGTTAGTAAGTCAGAAAATCCACAATTCAAGGGGAATGAAGCAGGGAAATTCGAAATTAGTACCACAACGTTCAATTTTTTGAAAATGTCAAGGACATTCGGGTCCATTGTGTATAAAATTCGCCGTTGACACACAAAAAATGTTTTTTGGCAAGTGTACATATTCGATATCAACTATGTGCTCCTGAGAACAATATCATATTGAATAATAATATATTTGCGTAATATTAATAAACGTTGTAAATTACATAAAATTTACAATGTTTGCTTTGGGATTTGAGATAAAAAAGAGTCCATGTTTTCCTATCCTTAGAGGATGTGCGGCAGTGAAATGTAAAGCAAAACATACAATATACTCTGTACCAGCCCGAGATAATTAACGGTGTATTATGTTTTGACAAAATAATGAACACATTTTGAGCGTGGACAATTGAATTAGGTTCGATAACATTAATAATGCAACATCTATTTTTATGACGGACTATTGTTTTGAAACGGAACTTTCAAAAGATAAATATTACTTTGGTAAAAGATGTTATAACAAGCTTGACGATTACGTAGAAAAGTGAAAAGCACCATGGTTATCCAATGAAATTTCTTTTTTTAAACTAAATATTAAGAATTTATCTTTTAATCCGAGTTTTGGTAGGTGGTGTATGTCGAGCCATATGCTCTTTGAAAATAGAACAAGATTGAAGACTAGCCCAACGAAGGAAAAATAGTAAAAATGCAAAGTATAAAGATACACTGGTAGATAATTAGACGATTTCTTCCATTTAAAGTTAATTGTGGATGTTGCTCTACGAGTCGGTGAACGCGTGTTCAACTATGTCACCTACTAGGTTATTTAAACCGTTCCTCACTGAAGATGGCGAAATTCCGAAACCCGTGAGTGCAGGAGGACCTCAGTAAGTGGTTCAATGCCTGCTCAACAATTTTTTGAATATTGGTATCTGAATGAGCGTTAAATTTATACGACCTCAAATATTGGCATATATGGCAGTATAGTATATTCAAAAATGTTCCGACTAGAAAAACAGCAGGCTGTGAAATCTATGCGGACATGATGTTATGATGTATAATTAATGCTTTTGTTAGTCTTTTTCTGTTTACCCGGTGATGAATTTTTGATCATTCCATTCTATTTATCTTACACAATTATTTTTTCTTTTGTTAAATGTGAGTATGTAAGATTCGTAAGATTACATAATTCCATCCATAACTTTTTTTTGCAATTATTAAATATTTCAAATCTATTTCTTGGGCCGGTGTGTAGCCTGGGATAAACTGTTCTCTGTAAATATTTATTTTAGGAAGGCTATCCTACTACCGTTCAGGTGTCGTTTGGGCAACAATACTCAACTAGATACACCAAGAGATGGTAAATTTTAAGTAGCCATAATACAAAACTATCCGGGGAAACTACAACGGAAGAAATCACCGTAGTGAAATTTACTTTAAAAAACAAATGGTTGAAATGCTTTTTATTAAGTCGATTTGGGATGAGTATTCGGAGAACATGAAGTTTATAACATGTCGATTTGTCAGCAATCAGAGGAGAAAGTTCAATTAAGGATCAATCGAGGCGTAATTGAGAAGATCTAAACACTTCAAATTGTAATCGTGTTTACTGTATATAATAAAATATTAAGTAGTTTATTGCTCGCGTACTCTCATAAACTAATTAAATCAGATAATGTTCAGTGAGCCTAATTAACGGGAAAACCTTATGTCAATTGCAACTGAATTTATTATGGAAGAACAAATTCTTAGTCCTTTGGGCTAAAAGTCTAATAAAAAAATCGATATTCACGTGATCCGTCAGAAACCTTATAAAATCGTAGTAAATTATAATAGAAAAATTGTTATAAGACTTTATTTTGTTTGTTTGTCATTAGACTGGCAAAACTCAGACAGGTCTGAAGCCTTATTTCAATTTATTTTTGCGAATGCGCGATTTTTCTCAATCGAATTTCTTTTTATTAAAAGAAGTGTGTTTCGGCTGGTTTTTGTTAACTTTTGGATTTCTACAATTTCCCAGATAACGTGTCTAAAGCTCCGGTAAACACGAGGTCTGGACAAACATTGCACAACGAACGGGGTGCCCCCGGCACAGATCACCTCCTATCTCTTTAATACACCGAGATAAAATAGTACCTAATTTTACGACCTTCTTCAGATACTCTTTGTATTTTTACAACAACGCAATCGACAGACAAAAAGCGCCAAAGAAGAAAATAGAGGAGATGGGGGAAACTGGAAAACGACTAAAATTTCACAAAAAGTCTATTCCATCACTCTCCCATTTTAGATAGGAAATAGGAAAAATTTCAATACTAATTTTTAAATTACTTCACATCCAAACAAAGAGGCAGCCAGTGTAAAAATTACACGTACATTTATTTTTCGGTACAGCCGAAGGGATAATTTTATTGCGAGCGTGTTAACTCATCCTTGATGTATTTTTTTAATCAGCAAACGCAAGATTACCGAATTAATCCTAAATTCCCGCTCGTTTCTTTTCCAGCTTTATACATTATAAAATAATAATATGAATAAAAAAATCGAGGGAATATCACCGTATGGAACGAGTCTTTACCAAATTCAAAAAGTCAAACTATGTGCATATGTTTACAAATAATTGTGTAATAAATATCAGTAGTTTTCAATGTTCATTTCGCAAAATAAACGTTTATGATCGGATTAATTAGGTAAGCCAGTAATCGTAGGATTAGTACTAAGTTTATTCACCATCTGATCTTGAAATCGGCTCTTCTTTTTTAAAATTCAAACTTGCCATTTATCCTTTAGTTTTAAAAGCAAATATAAGTAAGCACTAAATATTTTTGTATGGTATTTAATATAAATATTTTAACACTAAGACTGTTATTCGGAGGACCACCCCCCCCGGTTTGATCCGCCTATTCTCGCTGTGCTTTCGGCGGACAAAACAGACGGGAGACCCAAAAAATATTTTTAATATACCATCATTATAAAATATTCTTTAGAAAACAGTGTTACTTTTGGCGTTTAAATCGTTTCACCTAATTAATATGTCGAAACCCGCGCGACAAAAAATATACAACGGGATCAGGTGGACCCATGTTCAACCTGCTGACAAATATTTCAACGGCACTTCACTGTCATCACGTAGGAAAGCAAATTTGGCATAAATTTGAATACGAATGACTTCATTTTTCTGGTGTCTTAGTCATTCAGTTTACACCAGTACACACAAAAGTTTTTGTTTATTAACTTTTGTGTGTACTGGTGAAGGAAGTCTGTGATTTACTAAAATTTTCATTACAACAGTGAATAAACACTGATTAGAGGATGAAAATACGTATTTTCTTGGGAAATGTAGCTTAAAATCCCTTCTTTTGAGTTTATGAACAGGAATAGTATTAAAGAAAAGTATGTAGGCCTTCAGGGAACTAAAATTGAGTATCTGATGTTATGGATTTGCCAAAGACCTTATCCAAATTTTAATGATAATAAAAATGTATTATAGGGTGAAAATGTCCATCTTCCTGAGAAATGTAGCTTAAAGTGCCTACTTTTGGCTTTATTACATTAAAAAAGTATATAGGCCTACAGGGAACTATAATTGAGTATCTGATGTTATGGGTTTGCCAAAGACCTTATCCAAATTTTAATGATAATAAAAACGTATTATAGGATGAAAATGTCCAGCTTCCTGAGAAATGTAGCTTAAAGTGCCTACTTTTCGCTTTATTACATTACAAAAGGATATAGGCCTACAGGGAACTAAAATTGAGTATCTGATGTTATGGGTTTGCCAAAGACCTTATCCAAATTTTAATGATAATAAAAACGTATTATAGGTTGAAAATGTCCAGCTTCCTGAGAAATGTAGCTTAAAGTGCCTACTTTTGGCTTTATAATATAAAAAAAGTATGTAGGCCTTCAGGGAACTAAAATTGACTTTGATGTTACGGGCTTTGTCCTTATCCGAATCTTAATGATAATAAAAATGTATTATAAGATGAAAATGTCCAGCCTCCTGAGAAATGTAGCTTAAAGTGCCTACTTTTCGCTTTATTACATTACAAAAGGATATAGGCCTACAGGGAACTAAAATTGAGTATCTGATGTTACGGGTTTGCCAAGGCCCTGATCCAAATTTTAATGATAATAAAAATGTATTATAGAATGAAAATTTCTGGCCTCCTGAGAAATGTAGCTTAGTGTCTACTTTTGACTTCATGAATATAACATTAAAAAAAAGTATGTAGGCCTACACTTACGGGCTTTGCCAAAGCACTTGTACAAATATTATTTTAACGATAATAAAAATGTATTATAAGATGAAAATTGGCATATTTCTGGGAAATGTAGCTTAAAGTGTTTTCTTTTGACTTTATTATGTTTCTAATATTAAAGGTTGCCACAATAAAAGAAAGTAATAAAAAGAAAACAGTGCTAGGCTAGTTTTACCTAACCTGTGTTATAACCGAGTTTACAAAATGTTTTAAATGAGAAAGTACAATTGAGGCTGGTGCATTTGCAATCTACCAGTAATTTAAAGAGTGTGTTCGAAAATATTTTCTCAGTACACATTCTCTAAGGTAGAAAGTAAAAAAGGTACATTTTTTTATTTTAAATGACTAGCGTGAGAAATATTCTTTGTCATACAGAATAGCCATGTGAAAGAACCTCTAAGCATGAGTTAATTTATGGAATCCTTTTTATCTACTCAAAGGATCTCAGACTCGTGTCAACAGAGAAAGGATTTTTATTTGGGTCGAAGTAAGCATAAGCCGTGCAAATTAATTACCTGGATTCGGTTGGCTTTGGTAGGATGGTTTTTTCATCCATTCGTACGGGCTCCTGGCCGGTGGTACCCTTTGCTGGATTTGCGGTTCTGGAGGCGATTGCTGTTGAGGGGTGACGGGCAGTACGACCGACTGGTCGTCCCAGATCTCCGTGATCGGTTGCTGCTGTTGGAAAACGTGCTGCGGCCAGCCGCTTTGCTCCTCGTGCATACAACTGAGGTACTGATGCTGTCCGGCCGGCTGGTAACCACCGTACCAGCTCTGTTTGTACATGTTGTACTGTTGATAGTACATCCTTCAGCTCGCACCACTATACCTTCTCAACGGTTTTTGTCACACTGAAGGAAAAGCAGGCCTTCCTCCCGTAGCCCTTGCTTCAAAACCACGCCTACACGCTCCGCCTCTCCGACTCCCTCTCTACTGCAAAGCACTCCCACTTCCAAAGCTACTAACTCCCCTTCGGCTCTTCACCATTGCAGACTCTTTATATTCAAATTGATATTCTATTCACACTTTCTAAAAAATATATCCTTGCCTCTTTTTAACTCAATGCACTCTAAACTGATATCTAATAATAACGGTCGTTTGTGCTGATTGCTTTTTTTTGCGGTGTTAACGCGATTCCCCAAATTTTCTAACTTAATTAACATTTGGTCTTTACAGGTCGTCACTGTCTACCTATCCCATGGATGAGTTTAATTTCTGTTCCCCGTAAAAAAATTTTATAGAGTCGTTTTTGGAAAAACCCCGAGTCACTTAAACTTTTCTTTTTTTTTGTCCAGTAACTTTCCAGGATAGGTTTATGTGCTTAAACGAATATGGGCTTAACTACAAATGGAAGAAGAAGAAAAAGAAATAATTTATTGATTAGGATTTACAATTTACAATTTATAATCTTGTTGGAATCTCATTGTTTACACAATTTATACATTCTAAACTCTTCCAGCAAATCATATAATATAACAACTTAAAAATATAATAACTGAAATTAACATACTGCCCTATATTAAATAATAATGTTTAGGGGCCAGCCTTATGCATGTTTTTACTTCTTTTTCTGGTTTTGTACACGTATTTTTTATATACAGCCATTTGCGTGTTTCAATCTGTACTGGCTTCTGCTTTTATATGAAAACTGCGTCTATGTCCTAGAATACTAGTCTCCCATTTGTACATCAGATTGTCAACTGCAAAATAAATATAAAAGATAAAATACAAATAAATACATTACGATAATTGATGTCTGGTCACATTTACTCCCCCCAGAGAACTCGATATTCCTCAGGCGGGATCGAACTCAGCCATTCTCACTATTAACTTACTTTTACTCTACGGATATCACACACTCGCCCCAGAGAACTTGATAAACCTTGGGTCGGTTCGGTTCTAAAAAATACAAAATTTTAACGCAAACAAAATCAATACTAGTATATAAATAAAAAAAGAAACAACAGTAGCAAAATTTATAGCACAGAATTAATTCTTAATTTGAAAAATAGGATATAATGCATATGAATATACAATATGAACTGTCTTTGTTTATTCACTGATAATAAATGATCGTAGTCTCAATGCGTTTTGACAATAATAAAATACACTGACAGGCAAAAAATTCTGCCCACTTATAATATAACTTGATTTGTATATATTTTATATATTAATAAAAGTTTCACGTTTTTTAGAGTTCAATAATTGAGTCTGTCTACAAAAGTAAAACAAAAATGTAAATTGCTAAGGAAAATGAAAAGAAAAAGAAAAAACTTAAAAAACAGACGGACAGATAAAATTTGTTTTAATTTTGTTTTAGAGTTTTAATTAAAATTTCAATATGGCGTATTTCCTCCTCTTGCTTTAATTACAACTTGAAGACACCTCGGCATACTTTCTAGCAATCTGAAATTGTCCCTTTGCTGGAGGTTAGCCCATTCTTCGCAAAGAGCCCTTTCAAGTTCGTGGAGTGTATCAGGAAGTGATGGACGTACTCTTATTCGTCTTTGAGGTTATCCCATAAATGTTGGATGGGGTTCAAATCTGAAGAACGAGCTGGCCACGCTAAGAAGACCATGATGGTATGCTGTTGAAGGTATGTTGGTAATAGGAGGGTAGGCAACGCATGATGTTCCAAAATTTCATCCACATAGCGAGTGGCCGTCAAAGATCCTCCACGAACGACAACCAACTTTGTGCGACTCTCCATTGAAATTCCCACACCATCACTGAGCTACGTTGAAAAGGTCGGCTCTGGGAAAAATTACAGGCTTCGTACTTTCATTTCGCCTTCTCCACACTCTTTCACGCCCATCTGGAGATCGTATATGGGCGAAAAGCCACAGTACATACTGATTTAATCTTCTTCGAGCAGTGCGTTCAGAAATTTGGACACCTCGAACTTCCTGAAGCTGATGAATCGCTCGAACAACAGTAAGGTGCCGGTTTCGCAAAATTCTCAAAGTCAAAAAACGGTATACCTGTGGTTCTGTTACCCGAGGGCGTCCAAAACCGGGCCTTCTATGGTAGGACCCAGTTTCAGGAAAACGTCGAACAGCGTCTCGCAGAGTTTTGTAGGGAACTCCAAAGGCAATAACCGCATACATGATGGAACGTCCAATCTCCCAAGAGTTCAACGCAATTAATTTTTTTAAAATTTGTAGTATATTACAACTACCTTCAGGTAGGTATCATGAAACAATGAGGAAGGTAGTGTACACAAATTTAAAAACATCAGTGTAGAAAATACCCGTTGCTATTACTCTAATGATACTAAAGTATTGCCTATTTAATTGATACTTGTGTCAATATTACTTTCACTAGCATCACCATCACTTCCTAGGAGATCTCGCGGCCATTGTTTCTTCAGTCGGCAAGGAGGGTTCGAGGAGATTCGATGGGATGCGAGGTTTCTGATGTACTGATTTACGGTAGTTAAGGAAGGTTTTGTGAAATTTGCGGTAACGGGAACGGATTTCGTCTTGAACGAAAGGGATATTTAAGTCTGTACGTGTAGTTAGGTTCGATACACAGGAGCACCTAGTATTTTTCGTAGGATTAAGGATTGGGCAGTTTGAATGCGGCTGATGTTTAAATATTTGGGTGAACCCCACACTCCAGTCCATAAGACCATATCAGCTTAACTATGGTGTTGTTAAGCAGCCGTTTATTTTTTAGAGGTAAATTAGAACGTTCGTCAAGTCGTGCAAGAACTCTATATGTCATAACCTCCTGAAGGTTCAGTCGTGTGTGAGGATTCCAGGTCAGGCGTTTGTCGATGTACAGTCCGAGGTACCGCATCTTGTCCGCAGATGGGATGGAAATATTATTACGGAAAACATGAGGGAAGATCTTTTTACGGAGAGCGAAGGTAATGCGGATGGATTTGTCTGTGTTAAATTTTATACTTTTCTTTTTACACCAAGACCCTAGTAGTGTGAGGTGATGGAGTATTCGAGTGGAAATGAAAAGGTCGGAGATGCTAGAGAGAATTGCTGTATCGTCTGTAAATGTGAATGTGGTGGTTTCGGGATTTAATGGAATGCCAGCTGTGAACACCTGGTATAGTGTGGGGCCCGGAATGCTACCCTGAGGAACACCAGCATGGATATGGGAATATGCAGAGAGGGAATGGCTTTCGATGACTTAGAAAAATCGGTCAGTGATGTAATGTGCAGTATGAGATAGTAGGTGGCTGGAAGGATGCCCATGAGCATGAACAGCATGCCCGAGTGTCAAACTCGATCAAAAGCTTGGTTTACGTCAAGAAAGGCCCCAGAACAGTACTGTCCCTGCTCAAGGGAGGAGGAATGTCTATCACGCGATGGCACTGTTGGACAGTTGAGTGATAGTTGCGAAAATCAAATTGATGGCCGTAGTTAAGTCATGATCCTGAGCGAGGCGATTTATTTAAACTACGCCAGATCCTAAATAGTGAACCAGGCATGGATTCACGACAAAATTGGTGTAATGAATCTCAAGAGCGATATATATTTTGAGAATTTAGAATTTGAAGAATTCTTTTCAATAGGAGCTTTTCTAAATTTTACCCAAAAAACTTATTGGTCTATATGAAGTAGTACAACGTCTTGGCTTTTTTGGTTTAGGGAACATTAGAATATATGAGTGCTTCCAAACTATACGGAAGTAGGTACGAAGAACAGAATTAAATAGATATGAAATAAGTATGATGGCCTTTTTGTGATAATTTGATGATGATTTTTGGATTTTTGTGGTAATAAGATCAAAAACTGGAGTTTTCTTGGATTTTAGGTGTTGTATGGAAGAATGAACGTCAGAAGGTTAAAATGCTTTAGGAGGGAGGGATAATGAAATCTGTAAGTGTAAATATTCCTAGATAAGTTGTGAATAAGTATGGTCTATGGTGTTGTCATCTGGGGTGAATACTGTGGTTAGGTAAGAGGCAAAAGCATTCGACATGGCGAAGCGGGGTATATATTTTGTCGTAAGACAGAAGATTTTTAGCTACGGCCCAGAGCAATTTATTGTCCGTTGCTAGTCCTTCAGTAAACAGTATGAATCGGTCGTAGCGGCAAGGTTGCAATTCCGTAGTCAATTGATGCGTTAGTTTTATTCAGTTTTCGTTTATCAATCCCGATGGGATAGCGTGTATTTTGCCATTCCTTACGAGCTTGTCTTTTGATCGTACAAGGTAGCGAATACGTTAATGTGCTGAGAATAAGTGTTTTGTGTATATGTATGAATTGTTGAATCACTGATGAATTCAGTTATTGATAATGGAAAATTTGTCGTTTCAGTATCTATTCCGTGGTGTGTTTTAAGGGTAGTTTTCAGATTTTTTTTCTTTTTTCAAGAGTATTCCAAATTGTTTCCCGTCTATTGGACCGTGAATTTGTGTAGCTCTAGGGGGAGTTGGAAAGGGATAGGTGTCGATAAAACAGGACTGTGATCCGACGAGAGATCATTCACTGTACAAACATGTGGTGAAGTGAGGAGAGTTGGGATGTAATGAAAAAGTATAGAAGATCTGGGCGTTTGTGAGTAGTAGTGGGCCAATATGTAGAATCATGAGGAGAATACAGTTGAAACGTTGATCGGAGAGACACTGTAACACTAGGCCTCGAGGGTTAGCTACTCTGCAACCCCAGTGTGGGTGCTTTGCATAATCACCACCGGACAAGAAACGCGGGCTAATGCACTGGGATAAAATAGAAATTGTTGTGGGAAACGTTATGATTTGGTGGGCAAGATACAGCTGCTATAGCAAAGTTGAACACAGGCAATATGGGATGGTCTGTCCTTTAAGTCCTGAAATTTCGAATGTAAAAATTAGATAGTGATGTAAAGTGTGTCTCCGTAACCAATACTATGTCTATTCTTTTTTATTGTAGAAGTAGAAATTTCTAGTTCTTTGAAGCGGGCCGTGTGCATTCCATAGCACCCATAGCCAAAATTTCTCGAATTGTCTCGCATCTCACGATTATGGAAGTGCTTAGAGGCCTAGTTGAATTTTTCTGTAATGACAAATGATACTCTCAATTATGTGTACGAGTTGATATATTCCATATTTTCGCCTTCAAAATGAAGGGATTTTATTCTTTTCATCCTATGGGAGGAAAGAAAAACCATTACCTTCGTCTTTTTTACATTAACCTTTTGCGAGTTTTCCTTACAGTACATCGACAAGACATCTAGCAATTTTTGGGCTTCAATGCAAGAGTGCGCAAAAATACTGCATCATCAGCAAAGAGGAGGCAAAGAATAAATTACCTTGCCTCACGCCTAAATATCCAAACTTTTAAAAATACAGTACAGAGTCCGAAATAAATAGATTAAGCAATAGAGAGGATAAGGATACACCTGTAAGTCACCTTGAGTAACTTGAAAGCTGTCGCTGTCGGTATTATTTATTTCAACGATTATTTTGAGATCGTGAGATGCGGTCTGGTGTGACGTAGGTTTTAGAAAAACATTTTCTTTATCGTGCCAACCTTTCGATCTTTATTGAGATCTTCTTCACGGCACAAAGTGTTTGTTTTCTGTGTCATTCTTGTGTGTCGTGTTGACATGATCTCAATAAAGATCGAAACGTTGTCACGATAAAGAAAATGTTTTTCTAAAATCTACGTCACACCAGACCGCATCTCATGATCTCGAAATAATCATTGGCTAACGGTCACTAAACACCACACATTTATTTCAACTCTAAAATATTCATTTTCATAAAGGGATTTAATAATATTCAAAATTTGTTGAAGTCGTGAGACACACTTATCTTTCGACGACTTCAAATACCTATATACAATTCCATGTACATTTTTGTACGGTTTTTTGACGGTGAATTGAACGGTGCAAACGGTTTTACTGTGATGCAACCCAACCCAAGTTATTCCCAACTAAATTGAGCGTCAAAAACCTTTCCAAAAAATGTATATTAATGAGTGCATGCCGTTTAAAATTGTTAACCCCCCATAAATCGTATACTACTATCCTGGAAAATTAGAAGATGGTGAAATGCCTAAACGATGAGAGACCTGAGTGGTTTTCTGATTATGTCGAATTGTAGTTGTCAGTTTTAATGTTTATCTATGAAATGCATGCTGTTGTTTTTTTTAGTTTTTGTTGTGAAATATATGTTTTTATGCAACTAGTTCATGTAAGTGACTTATGTTGTTGTCATGTCTACTATGGCGAATATGTTTGATATGGTATATAGCAATTATTTCGGGGAAGTATTGTTCTTCAAAAATTTGTAAAAATATTTTGGCGAACCAGGAACTTTTTTTTGGCGATACTAGGTCGAAAAATATTTCGAAATTATTATATAAGTGCAAGTTGCAAAAACCAGAAGACTACTTCCAGTAAAGTGTTAGGATTCGTTTTAAGCACCCTTTGGAGCTTTTAATTATAAATATTTTATAGTAATAAGAATACGGGCATTTTTCGGCTTGATTAACCGGAGACACTTTTTTTTCGTGTATTATTTGGTAGTTCTACCTATAAAATTAATAAGGCCTCTGGATTTTCTCCAAATTCAACGTTATTACGGCTTTTTTTTTACAACTTTACAACTTCATTTCGAAAAAATTGTGTATAATTAATTTAGTTATTACAACTGTTAGAAATGTTAATTTCTTTTCTTTCAGTCTTTGCAAAAAGGTTCATATTTTGTCATTATAAGTGAGAAAAATAAGGAGGGAATAAAAAACAACTCTCTTCGGAAGTTTCATTTTATTTCTCCGTCTCTAACTTATTTACAAAGGGATTTCGAAACAATCGTACAAATTTGGCGAAAATTTTTAGGGATTTTTTCCCAAAAATTTGTATTCATGGATTTTATTTTTATTGTGGATTTTATTTATAGCGTGCACAAACGAATAACAGCTTTGTTTCTTGCTATTCAGAATGTTTTTGGAGTCCTTAAAAAAGAATATCGACTGGTTTCACGCTAAAAAAATATATTAACCACTGTCCACATCTCTAGCATTGTATAAATTATTTATTTTTATTTTCCATATCCTACATGTATTTGTAAAATTTAAACAATGTTTATAAAACCCAGGCCCTGAAGATGATCTCAATAAAGATCGAAACGTTGCCACGATAAAGAAAATGTTTTTCTAAAAACCTACGTTACACCAGACCGCATGTCACGATCCCCAAATAATCATTGCTTGACTTTGCTATGTCGCTCGTTCACAAATATATTTATGTATTTTACGTACATCTACGATACTCATACTATGGCTTGGGTTTGGCAGCTGCCAAACACTATGTTAAATTAGTCAGCCATTCTCTTGTTCTCCGTAAAGAAATCGACATATATACATAATTGCCTAGACGCATGTATAATACTTTTGGCCCTCATCGCCACCAAATGTTGCGTTAAAATTGATTATTCACGCTTCAGCAAGTCTTTTGGGTCCCTTTTTCCGAGTATGGGAGGAACGAGGTCTGTTTTATTGTACTTGGTATATATCTCGTTTTTTGTTTATTTTTATGTATATTGAAACCGAGTGTATTTATTAGTGTGAAGAGAGAACCGATGGCGGAATGTTGAGTACCGTTGATGCTCAATTAGTTCTATAGTATGTGCAAAGGGTAATGGAGTAATGTTAATTATTTTAATGACAAATGATGCCCTGTTTTCGGTAAAATTCATCTCATTTGATATTTTCATCCCGTTGAAAATATTCACGTTAAAACCGCGTGGGTTCGGAAAAAATTGTCTTCATTGAACGGAAAATGAATCAGTTACACATATTTGGATAAGATTTGAAGGGGAGAACCCAAAAAATGTGGGACTTAATCTTACTGAAATTCTGTCTTAATCGGTCTGAAATTCTAATTTACTTGAAGGATCGCTTGTTTGCAACGTCCCAAGGCAGCTTATCAATGCGCTGATATCAGTTCATAAAATATCTATAATTAAAGTTGAAACTAAAATAATAAACTATCTAGTAAAAATTGATAATTAGTTCATAGGAGTTATCGAACTATTATATTTAAATTGTCATCGGAAGCTTGTACGAGCGCAAATTGTAAAAATGGTGATAGAGGTTATGCCAGCCCAGGAAGCCATGATGTTATGCCATGATTCATGATGGCCAAAACATGAAAGATACATGGTAAAAAAGCTAACTATCAAAATTCAATAAAAAATAAACACTTCTGGAATAAATTACGAAAGCATGGAAATATTTTTTGACCCCAGATGAAATTTGGTGACATATCCTGGGAGAACTGTGTTTTTTCTTTCTTTTTTTTGCACAAATATATTTAGTATTATGTGGAAATAATGTTTACAATACGTCCGGATGTTTGCAAGCGAGGACATGCAGTAATAAATCAGTTGAGGGGTGGACAAGGCAATGCCGCCCACATGAGTGGAAAAACGAAGGAAATGTATTTATTAGCTATTATGAAAGGATCAATTTCAAAATAATATGCAATTGTGATCAAATTAATCGATTTAAAAAATTCATTAGGTTGAAGAACGAATTTTGAACATTGTCCCGAGAAAATTCATTGGATCCGTAAATAATCCATAAATTCAAAAACTTTTAATTAAAATTTAAAATTTAAATTTAAAAGGTAATTACCCTATAATTTTTTTCTGTTTCAATCGTTCGGCCACGTTGTAATTTATTATCTGCAAATGCTGGTTGCTATAGCACTCCTGTATTTCACGTTCATGTTATCTGATTGCCTGACCCAGGCATAGCGTGAGAACCGGCTTCGCATGACAAAACAAATGTAGAATGGTGCAAATATCGAACTTACAGCACTCATATATCATCAGTAAAAATCATATATAAACTCACACAATACTGTAAAAAGGAAAATTACATAAGCCTCTTCAGTTCGACGTTGTAAAAGCTGGAGTAGGGCCGTTACGTTTCGATAAAAACGACTTTTAATTTAATCTGAACAATCTGGAACAGGCAGAATAATTTTTCAACCGCCTATTTTTTTATTTATCTGCCTATTAACAAATTAAGACAACGACACCGGGTTGCAAAATAATTATTAGGCGATTTTACACGATTCTTTAATTTTTTTATATTACATAATTCCAAAAATACCGTCTTTCTTATGTCAATTTTGATTTTATCTTTGATCAATAATAACGAAAATAGTTTATCTTGCAAGCAGTAATTTTTTCACCCAGATTCATTGGATATTTAACATTTAAAGAAATGGAAAAACAACAAATTATCGATACACATAAATTATACATTGATTATACATAAAATAAGTATTTTTAAAAAATTCATTTCATTTTTGAAAAAAATTATCGCAATCTAGCTATCGGTGTGTGTGGCCCGTTTCTTTCAGAAAGATTTCTGTAAACAGTCTACATTAAAACAAATCCGTTACAACAATACATTTTCCCATGATTTCCAGTTTTAATATCTCACTCATAAAACATATCATAATACTGATTTCCATCTGATACAAGTCTTCTGACGACCAATAAATTCGCCTTTTCTCAAAACGTATCTCGTACCTTCCATGAAAAAGTAATTCCATAAATTTGACAAACCACCTACGCCAAAACCTCTAAAATCTATCAATAATTATAATTTGTTCGTTACGTATCAATTTGAACTGACTCTCCTAGCTGATTTGGCCTTTAAAATGCATTTCGGCTTCCGCTATCTTCAATGTTGGGTGTTATTTAGTCAGTCCATTTTATACATACCGTACAAGTTATAGAAATGAAAGTTTCTTACAAACCAAACCAGCGAAGAAAGACTCAAAATGATCCGTAACGGCCAAATTATAGTGAAAATATTCAGCTTTAATTAATACATATTTTTGTGTGCATAACATGCACTGACCAAATAACGCACAGACTCAACACTGAAAATGGCGAAACGATTGGTAAAGACCAAATGACATGTTCATCCTTCCGCAAACTTCACAGAGAAATCTCACAATATTTGTGATTATATAAGTATGTACTGTTTCCCCATATCTACTACAATATAAAAGCATTAAACAGTTAAAGTAGACTTTAATTTTCACTCTAGTCGAAAATAAGACTAACATAATGATAAAGTAATTATTTCGTATATATGTTGATTATTTTACATTATTTACAATTTATTGGCAAGCAGGCAAACGTAGAAAATCACCTTGTCTTAATATATCAATGTGGTAGTATTTGTAGAGCGATGTGTTGAAATAAATTGTTAAATCTATTTTAAATACTTTACTAAATTTATTGCTAAAAATTAGGCTATTATTAAAAATTCTTAGCTATGGATTTGTAGTATACTAAGAAGAATTGGGCGAAAAGGATTAGTTGTAATAGACCAAATAGGTTTTGAGAAAATTGTACCGAAATATCTTTTGGCCTCGATGAAAAAATTCCCTTGCAAAGTCGAACCTTTGGTACACTTTTCTCCAAAGATCTTCGTTATATTGAAACGTTTATTTTTCATTGTTTAGAAAAATCATAGAAAAACAATCTAGCGAGCAGTCTCCAAAATACACCCATGAGCTTAAAAATAGTTTATGTATAGTATTAAACAGAAAGGTGTGAACTTTTCACTCAAGTTAAGGTTGTTGCTAAAAATTAGGTGATAAATATTTTTTTTAACCGCTTACCTATGGATTTGAAGTATAATGAGCAAAATTATTACGATTATTTCATTGTTTGTAATAGATCAAATGGATTTAGAGAAATGGTATCGTAATATAGCAATGTTTTGGCTTTGATCAGAAAATTTCCCTGAAAAGTATTTTTTTCAAATTTGGTACAATTTTCTCACAAACCTTTCATCGTATTGAAATGATTCTTGTATTTTTATTTTGTAATTCAATAATAGACAAACAATTGTAACGAGACATGTTTTTTAAACGATTCAAACTAGATAAAACAGCTTTTTGCATTTAAAAAAATGGTGTAAATTTTTATTTCATTTAGATTGTTGACAAAAAAACGATTTTTTTAAAACCCTAGCTATGAATTCGAAGTATAACTAAAAAGAATAAAAAATTGGTTATAACCGAGCAAAAAAAAAAGTTCAAGAGAATAATACCGATAAGTGGTCACTTCATGAAACTTCAGTCAAATAGGTAACTCTCTTTGAACACTAACGACCTTGAAAAATTGCTGAAAAACGGTTAAAGTTTAGAGTTTGAAGCTGAAACAGAAAGTAGGGACTCTCCTGAGAAAGCGTATCAAAATTGAAATTCATGGAGTAGAAATGAAGTTTAAACCAACTGTCCGAAAAACAATTGCAACCCCCTATCCCCGATAAGACTCCAATCAATCCTATCTTACGACTTCGGAAAAAACCGAATTACCGAGCGTACGTTATTTATATGATTACGTCATAGATTTAAAAAAAGGAGGAACTGATGATTCATCCTAAACCCGGACTTCGTGACTTAAAAGGATTAAAAGTTACGGACATATCTAACAACTGATGTCGCCTTGCTCTTTTCATATGAGGCTTTTTGGCTATCCATAAAAGTTTATACCCTTTTCTTGGTAAGTCCTGAATGCGAAAATGTGGTGAGATCATGATTACCTATTTGTTTGTATAGCGTCAAAGGCTGGAATGAATTTATCAATCACACTGGCTAAAATTATCAACAAGTTTCATTTTTGTGGTTAAATTTTGTTTTGTCACGCTAAAAATTATGTTTGTATTGTAACGCTTTCTCTCTGTTCATTCGGCGCTATTCTTTTAAACAAAATACACCAATAGTAAACACAGTGTTAAAACGAGATTTAAAATTAAAAGAAAAAAAGGCAGGGATGGAGAAGAGGAAAACGAACCCGACAATTAAGGAAAAATAAATGAAAGGAAATGGTGCCTAGCACTTTTACATTTTATTGCACCCAAGCCACGTTGACCGTATCATTCTAATCCTATGGTGCTCATTAGAACACACGTTTCCCACCTGCTTGATATCTACTCTTAACATATAAGGAACCTGAGGCTTTTATGCAAATGTTCCCCTCCGGTACTGGCCCCATACTCGCTTCTTTTTATTTTACAAGCCCATAAACTAAGAAGAGAAAAACAACAAGAAGAAGGGCCACAGTCTGTATCGGGTGATAGCATCACTCAAACCACATGACAACGGGCGTGATCTTTAGGTGAAAATGTATGTGTTTATTAAAACAAGATAAATTCACATCTTTTTAGTAAGTCGGTGGTAAAAGTAAAAAGAAAAGTTTAATTGTAAAATTTCCTTCTGAGGTTGCGAGGTGAGGAACCTGTCGCATCTGACAATTTTGGCCTATTCATCCTCTGTTTTGGTCTGGTTGACACGATCTAGCTTCTCGTCATTTCAGTGCTGGGTCTGTGTGATTCTTCTTAGACCTAGAACCTATAGGTCCAAAACGCGATAACTATTCATTGAGTGTATTATGAAAATGGTAAACGTATTCTCGTCATTTCACTAGTTAGCATTTAATGATGATTTTTTCATCATGTACATATTGTGTAGATGTGTAAAATGTGAAAGGTTGATTATGGATTTAGACGTTGTATTTGCTTTCTAGGTATCTTTTTACTGGATTAAATATGTTTTTGTAATGCTTTCACGGAAGTATAAAAGGGTCTCTACAAAAACGGAAATCACCCAGACCCATTAATGAAGAGGACGAGAAGTTGAAATGCATCTGATTGGCAGAAACAGTGATGACAGACAAAACAAAATGATCGGAAACTACCGAACTGCAAAAACGTACAAATACCTAATATTGACTTAATAATTAAAAATTCATATACTGGACACTTATTCTAAATGATGTGAGTAGAACCATCATTTACAAAAAGTGAATCTACGTACTACACCATCATTTCGTGAAGAGATATCTATACTTCAGGAGGTGATTTTACATGTCACATTTCACTAAAAGTCCCTATTGCGGAAAATATGATTATGGTATCAGAGATACCTGAATATTCAGGTTAATTCAACCTTTCACGACTTTAGTCCATAAGTTCCAAAGTATCTCGCAAAATGTTAAACCTACAGAAAGTTAGATGTCACCAATGGAAAGAGTGTCGAAATTCCTATAAGATTCATTTGTGTTCTTTTTGTAACCTTAAGCAAACAAAATACAAAGTCACAAAAAAGAACTTGAATTACACATTGAAACATTGAACATAAAAGACAACAATGAAACAACAAAAACACAAGAAAAACAAAACTTTCACGAGTTTCCAAAGTGCTTTGTGTTACTACTAGTTTAGATACTAGTTTAAGTAAGATTTTCTTGGTTCTATAAATACTGACAGATTTGGCGCTTACAAAAATGTTGCTCCTACTAAAAAGCATTAAACGTGTGTTCTCAAAGGTCAATTATTAGCAACATAATATTAACGTTTATTTGCTTGATAGACGGAGGTATATGTATAAATAGCAGAAACAAGTACAGATATTGCAAGGAAAAAACATACGGGAGTCTTTAACGCTTTGGGATATGTAAAAAGCTCTCATTTTAGCGAATAAGATAAACGATAATGAATATTGCAAAATAGACCGTTATTGGTCGCGGAAGGCCGACTCCTATTAACTTTTAAATTTTAACCTATATAGTGATATAATGGACGCAGCTAAAAGCTACTCTGGTTTCTCAGAGAAATCTTCTTAGTGTAGTTGTGAGCATTTTGACTAAAAACATTTGATGAAAGTGCTCCACATACATCAATTTAATTAGAATATTTTTACGTTTAATGAGGGCTGATGTAATCTTGATTTAGAATTGTTTAACTCCTTTTTAATGAACTTCCTCTTTCAAACCTCAGAATTCGTTATCCAAGAACTTTCTCATGTACCATTTCTTACTAGCACATATATTTTCATTTTCAGATGGTTCTTCTTTCTGTTGGAGAAGTTTCCATCAATTTTATAAGGCTTGGTAAATTAATCTTCCATTTTCCTTTGTAAATAAAATTTTGTAAATGACTCTCGTGATGGATTGTACTGTTGACGCATAATGGCCGAATAATGTCTAGAGTACATTCAATGGTCTGGAGCAATAAAATCATAAATGCAAGGTCCACGTGTTAACCCTCACATCTCTATCTCTCCTCGAAAGGTTTATTTATGGATGTTATTCGGTTTTACTGAGGGTCTGAGGTTAAAAAAGTTAACTTCTCAATTCCATAAAAATAACTTAAAAAAAAGAAAAAAGTGGAAGAGATAAAAATTCGGTGGTACAATAAATTTTCTAAAGGGATTGCATTTAAATCTTGAGGAATAAATAAAAGGTTCCAGTTAACGTGTCAGTGCTGAGAAGGATGAGTAGACGGACGGAATGCCACCCCACCTGTTTTATTGCACTTGGAATTCTTCTTACCAAGAACTTTTATTGCTCAGTTGTCTTCCATCGTAGGATCTCTTCCTTAAGAAAGTTTAACTTAAATACGACGCGCTCCCTTTGAACTCTTTGTTGTAACTCCACATGGACCTACGCCTGATACGCTCCTTTTATTTGGGTTTATAAATTTTGGGGGTGCTCGCACTTCGTTTGTTGAGCCGCATTCTGAATTTTGAGAGTGAAAAGAGTTCATTCTATGCTACACAGGTTAAAAGTTTTGAATATAGTTCAATTCATTTTTATTCTGCAGAAAGATTTAATTAATTTTTGATTAAAACTATTGAGATTAGATTACTATAGAAAAATATCAACGATGTGGTTGGTTGGTATTTTGGAGTAAGTATAATAGACCAAATATATAAGAAAAATGAAAATCGGTTTATTTCACCATTTTCCTGTCGAAAAGTAAAAAATATAATATATAATTTGGAAAATATTACAGTTATTTCTTTTATAACTTGTGAGTTTTTTAATGATTAAATTTGATAATTAAATGGATTAAATTATTAATTATTAAACTTTACCATATGGGTTTTTTATTTTTAATCAATTTCTTGTTTTATTTCTACATTAAATCTTTTGGACTTTTGGGATTTTACACCCATCATCAGCACATTATTTTTTATTTAACAGTCGTATCGTTTTATAATAAATGATAATGATTATTCGGAGATCGTGAGATGCGGTATGGTGTGACGTAGGTTTTAGAAAAACATTTTCTTTATCGTGCCAACGTTTCGATCTTTATTGAGATCATCTTCAGGGTCTTGCATTTTTGGAACAATAAACATTGTTAGAATTTTAAAAATAATGTAGTATGTGGGAAAAGTTATGAATTTATACAATGCTAGAAAATTTTAGATTAAAAAAAATTAATTTATACAATGCTAGAAAATTTTAGAATAAAAAAAGAATGAATTTATACAATGCCAGAAAATTTTAGATCTTCTATTGAATTGGATTTAGAATTTCAATTAAATTCATTTTTTAATGTGTATCACGTTATTTGAATAACTCATTTTTTTAATCTAAAATTTTCTGGAATTGTATAAATTCATACTTTTTTAAACTAAAATTTTCTAGCAAATTCATTATTTTAATCTAAAATTTTCTGGATTTGTATAAATTCATACTTTTTTAAACTAAAATTTTCTAGCAAATTCATTCTTTTAATCTAAAATTTTTTGGCATTGTATAAATTCATTCTTTTTTTTAATCTAAACTTTTCTAGCATTGTATAAATTCAATGTGTAGTGACCGTTAATCGATAATTATTCAGAAATCGTGAGATGCGGTCTGGTGTGATTTGAATAATTATAAAAATTATAAATTCAAATTTTTTTTAATTTAAACTTTTCTAGCATTTTATAAATTCATAATTTTTTTCGACATCCTACATCTATTTGTAAAATTCAAACAATGTTTATAAATCCCAGACCCTGATGATGATCTCAGTAAAGATCGAAACGTTGGCACGATAAATAAAGGTTTTTCTAAACCTAAGTCACACCAGACCGCAGCTCACGATCTCCGAATAATCATTGACTAACGGTCACTAAACATCACACATAAATGATAATAATTTTTTTTTAAAGATCTGATTATGAGTGTAAATTCCCGAAACGTCAAAAACATTTAATGTAAAAAAAATGAAAATAAATCACTTGGAAAAGTTTTTTTTTAATTAAAAAAAAACACAAATTATAAATATAAGAAAAGACAATAAATCTTTCAAAAATTCGTTACAAAATAAAAATTATATATATTTTAATATATTACATGAAATCTCTCCTAACGGACAATGTACGCTCCGGCTAAAAAGGATTTCTATATAATTTAAATCCCTCTATAACGGAACCCACGTTTCACGTATAAAACATAATTTAATAATTTTGGTAGTCCAATTTTTTTTCTTCTCCGTAAAATCTTGTTTTCTTTTCAATGACACATTATCTCACAATTATCTCTTTCCTCATTAGGCCGCGTATTACCTTACTTAAATGTTTTTCTTATACTATCCAAATACAGATAATCCTTAGGCTTATCACTGGCAAACACGGTGCTCAGTTTTGGTACGACCTTATATCTCTTGAAATTTTTAGATATCTATAGCCGACATTTGCCAACAAAGAAAATTGCGTTTAATGTTTGCTTTGAATCCCTTTTGACGTTATATCCTTTGACTTCACTACTCACCGGATCCTCTTTAATGTCACTACTGTTATATCATTTTGGCCTTATTTTAAACATATTTCCTTTTCGTTCGTATTCATTGTATGTTAATTCAGTAACATGCGATTTAAAATAAAATGTATAATAGATGCGCTAAATTTAAACTTTAATCGACAGACAAAAAAGGAGGTGACTTGATTTATTACAATTAATTGCATAGTAATTTGCTCATACAATTTTTCCTGTTACTCCAACTTCATTTTCCAATTTTCATGACATTCCCAATATAAAAGCAATTGCAGTTAAATTAATTTTAATTTCGGGAGAATTTATTTTTATTTATTGGCAATTCATACAGTAGAGAAACATACAATATTTCGTTCTCCTATTTTTGCAATTTCCATTCTCTCACACTCTCTCTCTCTGCCCCTTTCCCTTTCACTCTTTTTCCTCTGGCTTTCATACTATTGTTATCATTAATGTTTGGAAATTTTTTTTTAACTCTAAATAAAACCACATGCATTAATTTTCTTTCACACACTCTTCTCTCCTCTCTCTCTCTGTCTCCTCTTTCGAAAAGTTAAAAACTGTTACATCCTATGAGACTAAAGACATAGCTGGATGATCGAAGATGTTGAAGCTGAACATCATACCTATTAAAAAAGTAACGATCATAACGTATAAGGGCTGTATTTTTTTTTAATATATGTACCAGTTAATTAATTTCTTTTGACGAATGCGTGTGTAAAAACTTTTATTCAAAGAAATTACATACTCTTATTGATCTATTCAGTTCGTATTCAGTTACTTATAATCTAGGAATTTAAATCAAAAATATACCCTCAGGAATTAATCTCTGCTATACCCTCAGGAAATGTAACTTAAGACTGTCAAGTTGGTTAACTAAAAATGATTAAAACTCTCTGGAGTGCGAGAGAGTGCCGACGACAATTCTAGGTTGCTACGTACAACCCTCGCATCATAGCACTGTTATCACTTTATTTACTTAATAATATAATTATATTTTTTATAACTTACATATAGAGATAAATCTAGAGGAAAGTACTAAGGAACTTTATTGTTACGGAATCATGTTAGGCCAAGTATGTATTGTTGAATAAGTCCCAAACTCTGGCAAGTTTCTTTTGTTACTACAGTAATTAGTTTTAATGAAAATAAACATGCCACCGTTTGGTTACATACTGATTTAAAGCGGAAAAATTCTATCGTTTGCGCAGTTTTAAAAAATTTTCTAGCAATATTTGGTATTTAGTGCCCGTTAGTTAATGATTATTTGGAGATCATGAGATGCGGTCTGGTGTGACGTAGGTTTTAGAAAAACATTTTCTTTATGGCATAAACGTTTCGACCTTTATTGAGATCATCTTCAGGGCTCAAAGTGTTTGTTTTCCATGTAGATGTGTCATTCTTGTGCGTTGTGTTGAGTGCACTCTCACCTACGTCACACCAGACCGCATCTCACGATCTCCAAATAATTTTTATAGCGATGAAGTTGAATTAACATTTTAAGCTCCTTCAGGTTCATAATTTTCTACCATGTCGAATGTGTGTTTACAAAACAAAATATATTTTTAAAAAATTTTAATCATATTTAAAAGAAAAATCCTTCATTTTAGTATTTCATTGTATATAATTTTAAATTGTAACTGCAGTAAGTTTTCATAAGGTATTCCAGGAGCCTAATTTTTTATATTTACTTTTTTTAATGCAGGAATTAAGCTTTATGTGCTATCATTACATACCATCTCTTAGGTTTTTTCGATGTTTTAATGATAGAGTTTATTTAATATTAAAAAAAGGATTATTTAGAGATCGTGAGATGCGGTCTGGTGTGATGTAGGTTTAGAAAAACATTTTCTATATCGTGCCAACGTTTCGATCTTTATTGAGATCATCTTCTGTGCCTGGGAGTTATAAACACTGTTTAATTTATACTTATAGAAAATGTTTTTCTAAACGTACATCACACAGACCGCATACCTCGATCTCTAAATAACCATTAATTAACGGTCACTAAATACCACACATATTATAAAAGGTTAATTTTGAAGAAAAGTAAGGCTAAGTTGAAGCGAAAAAGTGATAATTTGTCGGAAAAATGTTATATAGAGTTTTTCTGGTAGCTATTCTATTATTGTATATAAAAAGTTGGTGATAGAAAATAGATATGTTGTGTTAACTGTTCCGTTATAAGCATGAATGTGTTTGTAGTACATGGTCGTCGATGGCGGAATATCAAGTACGTCGACTCTCAATTAGTCTAATTAGTGTATGTATAGTTATTTTTTATCCGATGTCTGGTGTTTAATAAATATATATTAATTTGCTTTCTTTCAGTACTTGTCAACCAGGTTGGTGTCCGAGTGGATCGAGGTCCACGATAGCTCAAGTGGTAGAGCAGCGGCGTATCTAGCCGAAGATCGTGGGTTCGAATCCCGCTCGTGCCATTGATCTTTTTACCTCAACTAAAAACCTTAATTAATTGTAATATATTAATTGGTCAAGCGGATCACGAAATTAGTGAATTTAATAGTATATATTATTAGTATATTTATAGTAATCTTAAAATTTATGAGCTACGAAAGTAGGCAATTTTTGCTCGCTCCTAGGGCCCAAATATTTTTCTATCTAGTATAATCAAAAATAGTTTCATGAAAATCAATGAATATGGTTTTCGTTATTTAAGTAAGTCCCTATTTTAATATATTTTATTTAATTTAAGTNGGTAGTTTGCCATCCAAAATAGAACATTTTTCCTTAAAATTGTAATTAGACATTTTTAACCATCGTTTTAAAAGTCACTTCTTCAAGAGAACTGCGTATCAGAGCGGACGAGAAATCGGCAACAGATCAAACCCGCGGCGATTATCT
Source organism: Cimex lectularius (assembly GCF_000648675.2). Lineage (NCBI taxonomy): Eukaryota > Metazoa > Arthropoda > Insecta > Hemiptera > Cimicidae > Cimex > Cimex lectularius. The sequence continues at coordinate 273,255 of NW_019392824.1, read as the reverse complement.
CTATTTAACCCACAGAAAAATAATAACAGAATTACCGCAAAATCTTCACTTCAGGAGGATGACAAAAGAAAAAGACGTTTTTACTGCTTTCAGCCCCTTCTCTCAGCAATAAACAGTACTCCAACCCTACTGCCGTACCTTTAAGGATAAACAATTACATTCCCTTTCCAACTAGTCGATTGTCCGCCTACCGATGTTTCCACAAAGTCACAATGGGGCTCCCAGGAGGCGGAATAAATTAAACGGGACATTTAGAACTTTCAAATTTACCACTGTAACTAAAGTACCGTGAAAGAATGCACAACATGTAGTAAACATCGATTGTATTCCTTGCATGGTTGGATGTTCCATTATGACCTTTATGATAAAGAACATTATTTTGGAAATTCTGAGCTATAAAAGAAGGCACACGACACAACCTCATGAATAATGAAATCAAATGACTAACATCGTACATTTTCCATTTATTAATTTCCCTATTATCTTCGTAATTTTTTTGTTTTTAATAATGGCTGTATCACGATCTTTTTCTATTCCGTGTGAAGAGCGTTCCCTTCACTATTTTGTTCTTTTTTCGTAAGTTAACCGGTTTTTTCAATCCCATCCTTCAGTAAATTAATACGGGTTTGCAGGTTGTTTCCTTGACAAGAAGGTCAATGAATAATTATTTTTAATTTGTTGGATTCGTGAAGAGCATAATAGCATGAATAATTACATCAATATGTTTTGTAAAATTTATAACACGATTTGTTACTCTCATTCTTTTAAGTTTTCCCAGACACCCGAAAGGAACCCCAAGGTGAAAATAATAGCCCAACATATTTTAGGATATCGGCCTGTATACATTTAAAAGCAGAATCAATAACCAAATCGAGACGCTCAAATGGCTGCAGTTTAAAACAAAATACGCACGAAAGAACAGAAAAAGAAAGAAACCTAGCAGAGGGCCGGCGATAACTTCTACTGTTTGTCGGCCCATAAACATCCCACTTTATACGCATATATTAAAATATTCCAATATATTTAGCTGAATTACAAAATAATAAAGCTTTTGTTTTCGCTATGTTCATAAATAAATTATTTAAATTACGATATTCACATACTTTACACGTTGAACCCCACTTCAACAATCCGGAAAAAAGACAGTCCTCAGTAAATAACAAGCAAATTTTGTGTATGACATTGGCCAGCCTGAGCTGAGGAAACTTCTGATATTCTTCTATTCTATTCATAGCGATGACCAATTTCGTTAGAACGACAGGAAACGACACAAGGGTTTAGAACTATATAAACTACACGTAGACAGTCTAACCATATATACATATTATTTTTTTTTTATGTCAAAAATGAAGTCAATATTCGTTTTTAGTACCCCAATATATATGTGTTGGGAAAAAGAAAAAAATTTTTTTTCGTTGGAATTTGTGTTTAAAATATCTGGTGATCAAATTGGATATATGAGTTGCAAAGTAGGTTCAATTTTTTTTCGCAAGAAACCAAGTTGGTATTTATTATTCTTAAGCCATATACCCTCTGATTACAAGTTTTTGACAAAAAAATTCTCAAAATTTTCGCCTTCCAAATTCTTACGGTTTACTATGAAAATCACAAAAAAGTGGTATCTTTAAAACTATTCCTGCAACCACTTGCAATTTGACTAGGGTTTGAATTTTATAATCGTAAGAGCACAAATGTCGCCTTCATAAACAAATTAGAAAAGGAAAACTAAAATAAAACTGTTGTGACGGTTTCATATTTTATCCCCATTTTTCTCACTTAGAATGACAAAAAATTATATATTTTGTTGACAAATACTGAAAGAAAAAAATCAGCGTTCTAACGCTTGTAATAACTTTTTTAAAATTAATTATACTTTTAATCTAGGTTCATGGGTGAGATGAAAGATTTTTTCTGCAAACTGATTTAGAGATTTTTGAACTCAACCAAGATCTTAGATTAAAAGTATAATTAATTAAAATAATTACTAAACCAATAATGAATACTAAATACATATATGAGTTGTAATAACGTTAAATTTGGAAAACTCCCATAGAAGTTATGAATTTTATAATTGGAACTACTGGATATAGGTAAGGAAAAACTATTATCTCCGGATAATCAAGGCAAAAATGTCTATTTTCTTATTGTTAGAAAAATTCATATTTAAAAAGTTTAAAGGGTGTTTAAAACGAACCCGATTTTTTGCAAAAAAGATGTTTATTTGGATTGCTTTACTGGAAGTAACTAGTCGTTTGGTGTTTTAAGGAAATTTATATTATATATACATTACATATATACATATTAAAATAATCGCCAAATATTTTTCCACCTAGTATTGCCAGATCGCTTTTACCTTACTAAATGTGTCTTCCGATTACGCCAAGGGTCGGATTACTCTAACTACTGTCGTGTGGGAGCGGGAGTGCCACAGGGCAATGTACTGGGACCACTACTGTACGTCCTCTACACCCCAGACATACCAACTGCAACCTCTACCCTCTTTGCAGACGACACAGCCGTGCTTTCCGCTGATCCCGATCCTGCAATCGCCTCGGAGGAGCTCCAGGCTCACGTAGACCATAGTGTAGACCATGTAAAAACAGATCTGCACGCTATCAGTAATAAAATCAAACTAAGCTTTGAAGTATTAATACTCACATCTCTTAAATTAAATCGACTAACGGTCACCAATCACCGCACACATCTTAAAACAGACACACAACGCCAGATAAAGTATTTTTAATTTATTCAAGTTTTTATATTTAAAGCGGAATTCATATATTAGAAAATAATTTGTTACATCATTATTCGTAGAAGAAAGTAGGCAGAAGGAAAAAAAAGAAAAAGAAAATGCCAAGAATCCGTTTGACAAGTCAGGTATCACAAAGAAAAGAGGTCACTAGGATTAGGATAAGATAATTAAAAAGTGTGCATACAATCCTTTAATGACATGCCGCCTTTCTCCTTTGAACCGTATGTTTCGAAAAAGGCACAACGTCTTCATTTATTGGAAGGACGGCGGGGAGAAAAAAGTGAAGACAGCCCAAATTGTTGTACACAGACGGCCAGTGGCAGAAAAGTCAAAACGTTGGAAATGTCGGCGGACTTCAGAGATGTCAACCCTTGTCAGTTGGGAAAACTCTAAGGCGACTTTGAAATACTGTTATGCTTTACCTGTTTGCTACCACTTTATACACTGTACTTCATTCCAGGCGTCAAACATGTTAGCCGTCCATTCACAAAAAGTAAACACGTGTGTATTGTTGTATGCAAACTTATTTTCCCTAATTTAGCCATCTGGTTATAAACTGTGGGTCGAGGTCTATAATATTAAAATCACCCCGCAACAAAAACACACTTGTATGTCATTTATTCACTGTTTTGTTTGTTTACAATACTTACTACGCTGGCACTAGCAAAAACAAAAGAGAAAGTAAGGACCATAGAAAAAATCTAATAACAAGTAAAAAGCAGTTAATAATTAATGTTAAGTTAATAATTAAAAATGCTTGTACAAACGAAAAACTTAATAAATAAATAAATAAAGCCACCAATGAGTTAAATTCAGTAAAGTTTAGTAAATATTTTCTAAATATTTAACGCCTAAACTAGTGGATTGTAAAGCCGTTTTTACTTAAGAGAGGTGTATTTAAAAAAAAGATAGCAATAAAAAATTATTATCCCTAACAATATGCAGTAAATAAAACATTAGAATGATTTATTTCTAAGATAAATCAGTATATACAATATCACTAATTTGTTCTAGACAACGAAAAATATTGATTAAAAATGTAAAAATATTAGAATAGAAAATAATTTAAATAAATAATAATACTAGAAAATAACGGTAATAACAGTTTTTAAATTGTCTTCCAAAATGTAAGAATATAACTGAGAAAATAATTTTAAAAAATGTTAGAACATTTATACATAATAAACAATTGTATTAGCCTGAAAAAGTAAAAATATTACACAGAGATAATAATTAAACAAAGAAAATGGCTATAAAATGTATATATAATGAAAGAATTTTAATTAACTTCGAAAATATAAAAATATTAGACAAGAGAAAATAATTTTAAAAAAAGAAAAATACCGGGGAATTTATATATAATAAAATGTTTTTATGAACTAGTAAATAAAAAAACAGATATGAACAAAACAGGAATGAAATACACAGACATTTTAATAAATAACTTATAAAAGAAATAAATTAATCTTTATAAATGTAACTTCATAATATTTTTTTTAATCATAAAAAGAAAGAAATGGAAAAAAATAGAATGAAAAAATAAATTGGATAATATAATAGAAATAGGTTGGAACAGAAAAATATAACCGATCATATATGTAACCGATCAAAAATTGAAAGCCATGTAAAATATGGGCAATTTAATTTTTTATGAAATTTTTATCCACTATTACGGTAAATACTAATACATCATATCTATAAAATAATAAAAAGAATAATATAAAATGAAAAATTTGCTTGAAATAAAATATGTTTCTTTAAAATGGCACAGGATCGCCATAACATTGAAATTGATTATTAGTCGGATATCGTGAGATGCGGTCTGGTGTGACTTAGGTTTCAGAAAAACATTTTCTTTATCGTGCCAACGTTTCGATCTTTATTGAGATCATCTTCAGAGCCTGGGATTTACAAACATTGTTTAAATTTAACAAATACATGTAGGATGTGGAAAAAAGTGAAAATATTTGTTTGCATGGTATAAATTCTTTCAAAACAGCAAAATCTCACTGGCACTCTCAACACGACACGCAAGAATGGCACAATTACACAGAAGACAAACACTTTGAGCCAGTAGAAATACTTTGATTGAATATAAAAAATATATTTTGCATTGTATAAATTCACTTTTCCACATCCTAAATGTATTTGTTAAATGTAAACAATGTTTGTAAATCCCAGGCCCTGAAGATGATCTCATAAAAGATCGAAACGTTGGCACGATAAAGAAAATGTTTTTCTGAAACCTACATCACACCCGACCGCATCTCACGATATCTGAATAACTTTATTTAGATCATCTTCAGGGCCTGGGAATTACAAACATTATACAAACAAAAATACGCTCGATACGCCGGTGCTCTATTCCCTTGAGCTATCTGTTCTTCTTTTCTCGTTTGCTTTAAATTGGCCTTGATTGTGCCTGACTTTTTATTACAAAATGTAAAATAAGGTTTGGTTGAGAGGCCTAACAACCCACTTGATAAAAACTTCTTATTTATATTTTTTCCTTTAATTATCAAAATTTCACCTGACTTTCATTTTGGCATAGGTAGTTTTAGCTGCGTATTACAAAACGTCCTTGGAATATCCTTCTATAGAGAGGGGGATTTACAAAAATTAAATTGCCTCTTGTGCAAACCAAGGATTTCGAAGACCCCTACAGGTAAAAGGATTAGAGCAAAAGTTTAACGGGGCATTTTTTCTTGATCTTGCCGACAACCTGCTATTTCAATGTATTGGGTTGTCCGGAAAATAATGCAGGATTTTGGTATTAAACAAAAAAAAAGAAACTAGTTACTTTAAAGCAATGTTCTTTAATCAANGAGTAATCCTGTAAACGTAAACAGAATATTTTATATAGATTTTTTTTAATGAAAACTTAAAATCCTGCATTATTTTCCGGACAACCCAATTAGTGTACATAAAGGAAAGAGAAGGGAGTTCAAAATTGAATTAACATTTATGAGGTTAACGTAGAAAGGAAAGTTTCCCAACAATCATAGAAAATGGAATTACAGAAAAACGTGGAACCTTTCGTACCAAAAAATTCATTGTTACATACGTATTAAAAGGAATAAATATAAATAAATAAGTGTGGTATTTAGTTAATTAATGATTATCTAGAGATCGTTAGATGCGGTCTGACGTGATGTAGGTTTAGAAAAACTTTCAATTAATTAAGGTTGTTGAGATAAAAAAGTCAGTGTCACCTGCGGGATTCGAACCAAGACGTTCCGCTAATTACGCCACTACTCTACCACTTGAGCAATCGTGACTTCGATCCACTCGGACACTAACTTCCCATCTCAACCCCACCTTTTGAATTTTCTCTCCTTTTTGCCATTTTTCAAATGTCATGAATCTATTTGATTCTCGGCGACAAATGAAATATCCACGGAGAGCTTTAGTGAATATATACTTCATTTTAACTTATTAAATTCACCAGTTTTCGTGGTCCGCTTAACCAATTAATATCTTTCAATTAATTAAGGTTTTTAGTTGAGATACTCAAGTAGAGTAGCGGCGTATCTAGCCGAAGGTCGTGGGTTCGAATCCCGCTCGTGACACTGACTTTTTTTTCTCAACTAAAAACCTTAATTAATTGAAAGATATTAATTGATCAAGCGGACCACGAAATTAGTGAATTGAATAAGTTTCGATTTTTATTGAGACCATCTTCATCATCAAAGTGTTTGTTTTCCGTGTAGATTGTCATTCTTGTGTGTCGTGTTGAGAGTGCCTCAGTAAACACCACACACACAAATTTTTGTAAAGTTGCGAATCAAGTGTTTCGATGTTTTTCCTTGATGCAAACTTGCAATTCATCACCCCCTCATGCTGTTTGAAGACTCTCGTCATTCTGTATTTAGTTATTCAGATATCGTGAGATGCGGTCGGGTGTGATGCAGGTTTCAGAAAAACATTTTCTTTTTCGTGCCAACGTTTCGATCTTTTATTGAGATCGTCTTCAGGGCTCAAAGTGTTTGTCTTCTGTGCAGTTGTGCCATCCTTCGTGTCGTGTTGAGAGTGCCCTGAATCTGAATAACTATCGATTAACGGTCACTAATCTCTACACATTCTGTATTTATTTATTCTGTATCAAAGAGTAATTTCTAAACTAAAACTAGTTCTATCAAATTCATAACGCAAGAGGAATCGGTGGGCAACATTTTTATGGCGATAAGAAAATTGCTTCGCAATAAAAAGTTATATTTTTCACTTTTCTGTACGCTTTTATCCAAAAATCGTCATTTCATTGAAACGATATTTTTCTTTTTGTAGAAAACAGAAATTTAAAATAGTATGTTTTCACTTTACGGTACACTTTTCTCCAAAACGCCTCCTCATTTTGAAAGCATTCATTCTTCATTTTGTACAGCAATACCAGGCAACAATCATAGCGAGAAATGGTTTGGTAAAGTCACCCCTGGGTGAGAAATAAATTTTTTTGCATAAAACAGGTGTAAAATTTTGGCACAGTATAGGCTGCTGCCAAAAATTAACTTTTCACTATTTTTATAAAAAATCTAGTTACAAATTCGTAGTATAATAAAAAAAAAAAATACAACGAAAACAGTGTCATTGTGTTATACCAAATAGACTTTAAGGAAATAGAATCGAAAAACTTAGTGGCCTTTCTATAAACCACTAAATGATGTTGAGTGTGGTACGTGCTTCAATTTTAAATAATAAAAATAAATAAACTGGGGGTTGAGGCTAACCACATGACCCAATTTTTTCCAAGTAAATAACCTTGAAAAATTGTTGAAATTACAATTACAATACACTTTACGTACACTTTTCTCCAAAATCGCTTATCAATGCCTTTAAAAATACTCAGGACCTGATATATATTTTTTTGTATTGAAAAAGGTTTAAAATTATCACAACTTTAAGTTCTTGCCAAAAATTTAGAAAATACTACTTTTAAAACCCTAACTAAGCAAAATTAATAGAAAAAAGATTTGCTGCAATAGACCAAATAGATTTCAACAAAATAGGCAACCTTTTGGAGTCTATTTGAACCACTTAATGACCTCGAAAAAGTGCTGAAATACGGTACAATTTCAGTGTTTGAGGCTTAAGCAGAAAGTGCAGACAAATTAGCAGTATAATAAGAAAAATGAAACAAAAAAAAATTTATTGCAATAGACCAAATAGATTGTGAGAAAATGGTCCCTAAATAGGGTAAACCTTTGGCTTCAATCACAAAATTCCCCTGAAAAGTATTTTTTCACTTCTCTCCAAAACTCTTCCTCATATCGAAACGATTCTTTTTTTAATTTTATAAGTCATAAGAGGCAAACAATTGTAACGAGAAATGTCTTTTTAAGATCATACAACCCAGAGAAATAATTTTTTCTTGAATTAAAAAAAGGTGTAAAATTTTCGTCCCAATTTTTTTTTTTTTGATGCCAACAATATGGAAGAATCAGAAGGTCGTGATAAATCAAGTAGACTTCTACTGGAAAGGTGTATTGTGTACTTTTCCTCATAAAATTTTCATCATATTGAAACCATTCTTTTTTCATTTCGTACAACAATAAAAGACAAACAATTATGTTGTAGTAAGCAATGTTTTTCGAAAACACCCGGGAGCAATTTTTCTGAATGAAAAGTGAAACATTTTTGTCACGATTGTAGATTGTTGCAAAACTTACCGATTCAGTATTTTTAAAAACCCCTAGTTATTCGTATTCTTTTAAGCAGAAAGAAAAGAACTGTTGGAATAGACCGAATAGATTTTAAGAAAATGGTACCATAAATAGTCAGCCTTTAAACCTAGAAAATGACATAGAAAAAGTGCGTGGTAAAATTTCAGAGATTGATGCTTAAGCAAAAAGTACACACGCTCCTGAAAAATAACTTCGTATGGAAATTGAAATCCATCGGGTAAAAGTGGGTTTAAAAAAATAAAATAGGAATAAAAACAGCCGTTCGTCGCTATCGAAAAACTGTCGTTATCATATAAGATGACGCGCTAATGTTGGACAACGTTCATCCCGTTTCGACATCAAGGAGTTAATCTTTCGGTTTAACCTCGCCTCGACTAGGGGGTCCTGATGAAGTACATAAATCCTGAGACAAGGAATACATTGAGAAGAAAATTTGCCCGCCCCCTGGGTGTGTTTAGCATGTAAAAAAAGTGTTGAACGGCCGTGGGGGATGGTTTGGGCAATTGCCAAGGGAGCGATTTCGGGTTTGTCAACAGCCCCCCTAACAAATCACACCGCTCCCTTTTCAACGCGATGGCACAATTTGTTTTTGAGGCATAACTCCGTGTTAAAAGCCTTCATTTTTTTCTACAGAAAAAACAACGACGAGCCGACAATTCGCGTTACAAAATTTTGGTAGAAAATAAATGAAGCTTGGAATCTGCGAGTATTGCCTCATTTGAACAGTTCTTCTCGTTTATCAAGGGGACCAAGCATAGTTTTGCATTAGATCGTTTTATATATTTTACCTACTTAGTTATGGGATTTTATGTTACTGAAGACTAATGATTTCTACCAAAAAAACAGTAATACATTTTTAGATTCATTTGACACAACTGATTTCAAACTGGCTGTTGTGAATATATAAAATTTAAAAAGTATCACTTGTATCGTGTTAATTTAGAATATAGAACTGTGCCGCACCTAAGATGAAGGTAATTCGTCCATTTTGTCCCTTTCCTCTTGAGCTGGTCGAGGGGCCTATAAGGCGGTACGTGGGCGACTTACGACCTTCTTCCTTCACTTCTCTAATGGTCTCATCTGGAACGGGAGGGGAGAGAAATTCCCATTCGTCGATCCGATATGGCCTCGACTGTTTATAACATTTGTTCCGTGAATTTGTAACTTTAATTTTTTTTAAATTGGCAGTGAAGGACTAGATAGATTGATAGATTTATTATTCGGGGTGAGTATTATACTACGCTCTTTAAGAGCTATTGTATCCCCCCTTCTGTGCTGAAAACACACCGGAAAGTCATCAAGGAACTTGATTAGTAAGCCCGAGTTCAGCGAAGGACTAAAAGGCTAAAGGGTTTTATTGATCTGCGGTGATTTTGACATCAGATCAGGGTTTCAGGAGTTAATCTATTCCAAAATCATCATAAAAAATGACAGTTGTTTGCATTTTTAATGCACTCATGGATATGTCTGACAGCATTTTACCTCAATAGTTAAGTCGTTTCCGATTATCCTGACAAAGCAACTTGTCCGGGATTCCGAGACGCTTTTGTGCAACAAGAGCAGCCCCCAGAGAGTCCAAATCGTGGAAGTAGGATCATCCTGAACCGACTAAGTATCGGCCATGCTCGGCTGCCACATGGACACTGACTTTGTACTTATTTGTCAGCATGAATAGAAAGATCATGCGAAAAAGAATGCCACCCGATATGAGAATTGTGTTCAAGAAGGCAGCGAATCTTCATCAATGGGATTCCTGTTCCGATTTGTCGAAAAAACAGGGGTATTTTCAAATTAACTCTTTTTAATTTCAAATTAACAATTTTGTAACATTCAAATTAGCATTTTTTAAATTAAATATACAATACCCCTATTTAACTTTAAATTAACCATTTTAAATTTCAAATTAAGTGATTTATTTAGAAATCGTGAGATGCGGTCTGGTGTGATGTAGGTTTCAGAAAAACATTTTCTTTATCGTGCCAATGTTTCGATCTTTATTGAGATCATCNAAATCCCAGGCCCTGAAGATGATCTCAATAAAGATCGAAACATTGGCACGATAAAGAAAATGTTTTTCTGAAACCTACATCACACCAGACCTCATCTCACGATTTCTAAATAAATATCGATTAACGGTCACTAATCATCACACATTAAGTGATTTGTTAAAGTAGTGAGGAGCGATCAGGAATGAAGGTTTTAGAACTCCTTTTTCATTTTTTTGCGCGTTTCAACCTTTGTTCTGGTGATTTTCAGGGCCTGGGTGAATTATGAACATACGTGGATTGGAAAAGATAATTATGCAATACAGATGTAAATAATATTCATTTTGAACCGAGTATTTCAAACAAACAAAGTGTGATGCTATTCTTGTAGTGTCATGTTTGTTCGTGTGAAATTGTTGTAAAACGTGAATTAATATTGTGTTTTTATATGATGGTGTTAGAGTCGGGACCGCGGTAAATCTGGGAAATTTTCTTTGATCATAGTCGGTTCTATTTGACTCAAAGGGAGTGGAGAATGGGGATTTTCTGGGTTGTGTTTCTTGAACTTAACCCTTTTTAATTTCAAATTGACCTTTTCTTTTAAATATTAAAAATCGAGATGATATGAAATCAGAGCAGAAAAATAAAATTTGTATATCCGTGATGATGAAGTGTTGTTTGTATTAAATAGAATCATCTCAAACGTATATGTATTATGTAGGTAGTACTTTGCAACGTTATTTTTATATTAAAATCTGCAATAAAAAAATAATAAAATAAAATAAGTACTTAAATAAGACATTTCATTTTATTCATGAAGACATTCATTAACGTAATCACTCCGCTGATACCTACTCATAATCAGTCCATAAATTGAGTCGGTATCGAATGTTGAGAATACTAATCCATTTATGTTTATTGGTCTAATTGACCAAATTACATATTTATATTAATTATTCTTTTTATATAAGGTCTTGGTTGAGATGAAAAAATTAGTGTCACGAGCGGGATTCGAACCCACGTTAGCCTCCTCTAGCCGCGAAGGTCGTGGGTTCGAATCCCTCATCTTCCCCCTTCATCTCAACAAAGACCTTACATAAAAAGAATAATTAGTTGAGGATACTGTTCCAGGAACACTTTTACCACATCTAAATGGTAATTACGTCCGTAAAATGACTTTTTCCAGAGCACCTTCTCACCACCTGAGCACATTGTGTTGAAATGAAACAACGAAAGCTGCATATGAAAATAGCACGTGGTAGACAGACACGTTTGAGATGATATTGTTCAAACATCACTTTATTATGGAGGCTCTTTCCCAGGACAGTCTTATTGGAATTTAGTAACCTTGTTCAAATTTAACAAATGCATGTTAAATGTAACAATGTAAATCCCAGGCCATGAAGGTGATTTCAGTAAAGATTGAAACGTTGGCACGATAATGAAAATGTTTTTCTAAAACCTAAGTCTCACGATTTCCGAATAATCATCGACTAATGGTCACTAATCACCACACATTCAATTCAAAATTTCATCAACGGATGTGAGATTGGTAAAGTAACGAAATAGACAGAAGAACCTTAAAACTCAAATTAAACATAACACCTAAACCTACTAAACCGTTCGAAATAATTCATACAGATACAGTAACTTTTGAAAAAACAAAATTCTTAACATAGATTATCATGGATAACGTGACAGAATTAAACAACTCGTTAGAAAAAGAATTACTAGCAATCCACAAAATTCAAACACGTTTCACAAGTTCCCAACACCCAGAATCCAATGGCCCCGTTGAAAGACTACACTCCACATGTTTAAAACATATAAGGTTATTCAATAATATGGAGGAATTCAAAAAAGATACTATTAAAGAAAAAGATTAAAAAATTATGTATGCTATCTTAACGTACAACAATATAATACAATACACTCCTCTATATAACGCGAAACCAATTGACATAATCAGCAGTCATATCGAAAATCTCCCCGTTCGCATTAGACATAGAAACTCAAATATACAACGATTACATAAACACCCGCAAACATAAAATTCTATTACTATATCAACAGATTAAAGAACTAAATTCAAAAATCAAAGAAAAAACTATAACAAAACGAAACCGGGATAGAGAAGAACTACCTAATATACCGGAAGAAGTATATGTACGTAATAAAAAAAATAAAAGTAAAACTAAAAGCAAACACTAAAATCGATCAACAAAACTCTAAAATTAGGTGAAATAGACGCACAATCAGCCTATAACACACAGAATAAAATCCACTCAAAAAAATCCGATAGTAAAACTACTCAAAAAAGTGAGGTTGTTCCAGGTTCATCCTCAGCTGTTACAAAAGGGCTGAACCTCAAGAACATCTCAACAAACTCTGCTATACTACCCATAAGGTTAGGAAAAGAGAAAATCCAACAAACATACCACACTCTCATTCATTACTACAATGTTACAGAATTAGACACCAAATTCGATGTAAACGTCAATTATTTGTAAATCTTTGAGCTGGCAAAAAACGGCACTGATGTAAAAAAAAATTAGATATCAATTTAAAATCATCAACTATGAAGGCAGTGTAATAAGTGAAAAACTAAATACTTTAATCCTTAGAAGAAATTTTAGAAAAAAAGGAATAATGAACGATATAGGATCCATTGTAAAATTCTAAATGGTAACTTGGACGCCTATGATGGAAAATTATAAAAAAAAATGTTAGCAGATATAAAGAACTATGTAAACAACTTTAAAGTTGCTTTAAAAAACTATAAAACAATTCACACAGTTTTTTCCAAATTAAAGATCCCACACCAGTAACAAATAAATCTGACGTAATTTACAAAATCAATTGTTCAAATTGTCCGGCTACTTACATCGGTATTACATCCCAATATCTGGATAAGAGAGTAAAGCATAGTTGCTTTAAACCCAAACAATATCCTACAGCCCTGACTACCCACCATTTTGAACACCAACACAATTTCGACTTCAACAACCACAAATATTACACATAGAACAACACAAAGCATCAATTACAGAACAGACATATAAACTCAGTCGCAGCTACGCTGATATCATTAATCAAATTCAGTATCGATAACATACACATATCATCATCACATCACACAAAACATATAATACAACATATAAAGCAATATATTACAATTAATTAAGGTTTTTAGTTGAGATAAAAAAGTCAATGGCACGAGCAGGATTGAAAAATGGCAAAAAGGTGTCACGATGCAAAATCGAGGTCACGATAGCTCAAGTGGTAGAGCAGCGGCGTATCTAGCCGAAGATCATGGGTCCGAATCCCGCTCGTGCCATTGACTTTTTTATCTCAACTAAAAACCTTAATTAATTGTAATATATTAATTGGTCAAGCGGACCACGAAATTAGTGAATATAAAACAATCATAACATTCCACACATCAAATATTTCTACATAGTCTAATTGTCCAACAATTTAGCTTTCCTTTTCCTATTTATCCCCCTCTATATAATCCTGAAAGGATAATGAGGCCGAACCATTACCCACGTTTTTTCCCATTGTCGGCTCCTTTCACCTCAAAGAAGCCGACTCCTTATACAAAAATTTCTTTCTATACCGACTTCCTTCCCCACCTCTTCAAAATCGACATAAAACATCAATATCTCACTGGCACTCTCAAAACGACACACAACAATGACGACACATCTGCACAGAAACCCTGCGTGAGAACAAATACTTTGATTGAATCTAAAATTTCTAGTATTGTATAAATTCATTTTTTTTTCATCCCACTATAAAGAAAATATTATTCAGATATCGTGAGATGCGGTCGGGTGTGATGTAGGTTTCAGAAAAACATTTTCTTTTTCGTGCCAACGTTTCGATCTTTTATTGAGATCATCTTCAGGGCTCAAAGTGTTTGTCTTCTGTGTAATTGTGCCATCCTAGCGTGTCGTGTTGAGAGTAAAACCGTCACACCAGACCGCATGTCACTCACGATCTCCAAATTAATTATTAACTAACGGTCACTAAACACCACACATTATATTATACCAATAAAACTCTCGATTTTCTTTAAAAACACGTGTTCCCTGTTTTTTTTTCCATTTTGGATAAAAGAACAGGATTTAATATAAAAGTAAATCGTCGCAGGTATCTAAATATTCTATCTATTGTTCAAATTGTTAGGGTGACCTTTTTTTGTCCAGGAACTAGTTGAAAGGTTTCATTTCTCTTTGTTCGCCCTCTTAAGAGTACCTATTTAGAGATTATGGATTAGGTAAATGGTTTTAAAACCTTAAGTCGGTCACTAGTAAATATAATCCGTTTAAAAGGTCAGTAGAGAGGGGCTTTAAGGAAGAAAAGGCGTATTATTCCAAAATTCGATTTAAATCAAACGAAATTGAGTAACTCTGAAATCCGTTCCGTTGAAAGACAGGAGAAAGAAGGGAAAAAGGAGAAAACCGTAAAGGATGTTATTCGAAATTAGATCATAAGAGAGCCGAGGCCGTTTGAACCGGTTGGTGGCAGGATGGTATCAACAAGGTGGGTTTGTATGCGAGCGGTTGGCGGCCCATAACTCTACGGGGATGGCTCTCGAGGGAAGCATTACCCCTTATTGCCAAGACCTCCTCTACCACGCACAAACATTATCACTTTTTAACTAACCAATCAGCTCTGCACATATCCAAAGCAATCTCAATTCTGTCCTCAGATAATAAACTGACGGCGTATTTGTTTTCAAGTGAAATTCCTTTTTCGATAATTATCATTTCACTCCATTACGATTCGAATCGACTCGGATAATAACCAAATGATATCACAACTATTGAAAACTCGACAAAACTAAGTACATTTATAAATTATAAGCCTCTTTCATCTGTGTATCTAAGAAAAGTTAAGTTTTAAAAGGAGATTTTAAGGCTTAGCCATTGATGTTAATAGTATTTGAACAAGTGTTTTTGTTAAAGTAGCTTCATTGTGAAGATTAAAATGGAGAATCTTTGGGTTAAGTGATATCAATTGCATCATAGTTGAATAGCCACTTTCCTGGTCTCCTTCTTAAGCCTCCATTTTGGAAGATCATGATCTGAAATCTGTATATTTTTCTGTAGAAAATTAAGATGGCACGTAATTTATAAGAGGTTGCAATTACGATTTATTTGGTGGATGTCTTAAATAAAACTAAAATGAATTTTGTAATCGTTGGAAATGAGGGAAGGGACTCGAGACAATCTGGTTGCCCCTTTCTCTTTTCGTGAGCTCTTTACGGACGGCCCTAAGCTCTAGGAGTTTTAAATGGGTCCCAGACTCCGAGAGAAGTGTTGGGAGTTAATAATGAAGAGAGAGAGAGAGAGAGAGAGAGAGAGAGAGAGCGATTGTGAGGTTTCTTCCTGTGGTTGCGGGGTGATATACGTTCAGTTCCCTATCATCTTGGGTTATCAAATTAACGGCACAAACTGTTTAAAAAAACTCAGCGGACCTAATAACAAGTTAAAAGCCGTACAAATTAAAATCACGACTAAATTAATTCATTTGATAATAAATTGACGGTTGGTACCGGGCTCGATTCCGAGATCAAAAATGAATTCGTAAAGATACGTCCTACCGTGATAATCGATAGTTATTTATTGCCTCAAGTTCATCGAAGGATGCATAAAAACGTTTTAAGACTTTCAGTTGTTTGAATCTCCTGGAAAATCATGTTGTCATGCTATGATTGTTATCAACCAATTTTGTTAATAAATGTTTATAATAATTAAATTGACGTGTTAATAGATAAGGAATTTTATCAATAAATGTACATTTTATGAGATAAAAGATTCAATTTAGAACAAATCCACAATTGTGTTTTCCAAATTTCAAAATCTTGTCAAATTATCACTACTCAATCTAGTGACCGTTAATTAATGATTATTTAAAAATCATAAAATGCGGTCTGGTTGGATGTCCGTTTAGAAAAACATTTTCATTAAGTATAATTTAAACAATGTTTATAAATCCCAGGTCCTGAAGATATCTCAATAAAGATCGAAACGTTGACACGATAAAGAAAATGCTTTTCTAAACCTACGTCACATCAGACCGCAAGTCACGATCTCCAAAAAATCATTATTTAACGGTCACTAAATACCACAAATAAATTTATTATAATAATGAGAGCACAGTATGCCAAAAATTATGACAAAAACAATTGTTTTTTAATTTTTATGTGAGTTCCCAATCCGGAGGTTCAACTCCCGTGGTTCCGGTGTTTTACACTGAATTAAACCATTCGAAAGTACTTTAGAGTCGATTTCATGGTCGCTGAGATTCGAACCCAGGAACTTCCAGTGACAAATCGCCAAATTTTGATCTTTAAAATAAAAGAGTTTTCCGAGGGTTGTAATTTATTATTTTGTGTACTTAAGATATGTCAAGTTTTTCTTATGTATAATGTTTTATTAAAACTGGTCTTCAAAGACCAACGATTATATAATAAATAATTATGTACATTCTCATATAAACCCACTGTACAGTAGTGGACATACAGCATACTCCCTTGGGACACCTACGCATTAATTCTTACTTCTGAATATTGATCATGTTTGAATATAAAAATGTATGTCAGTTAAGTAGGAAGTGTTATATACATACTATCTAATATCTCATAGTTTATTGATAAGTCCTAACCTTCTCAGAAGCCCATGAAACGTCAATGAAGAAAGCAGAACAAATTATTTTTTCTTCGTATGATTTTTCTGTGAATTCGGTCTATTGTTGAATCTTTTGACCAGTATTTAAATTTGTGGTCTGGGATGATTTTATTCTTTTTTGGAAGGTCTTTCCGAAAAGCTTAGCGGTTGTCGATAGTAGTCATTACTTTTAGTACCCTGCCGATAAAACTTCGGCTATTTTTTATTTTATTTATAATTACTAAAACTTAAACTTTCGTTTGCTTAATATTTTGTAATAAAAGAATGTTGGATTAATGAGATAGTTTATTTTGTCTTCTTCCCAGTTACATTTCGTCATAATCAACTTTAATATCCATTGATTAAAGTACACTTTTCTTGATTTTTGTAAATCCATTTTCTTGTCCGTACTATAACCCGGTAAAAACATTCTACAAATACATTAATTTATTATCTTTATGGTTTGCATGTCAAAAAATTATTTGCATTGCCCTTGGATTTTATATAAAAATGACTGAAAAAACAAGTATTTTAACTTTGAAGGTCGACAGCACCGAAGTAGGTCGCCAAGTGCACAGCTGGAATTATTAATATTATATTTAAATTGAAAGTGATGAAACATTCATACCTTCATACTCTTTCACAGTTCCAATATTTCCTCCTAAGTCCCTTGGTAGTTTGTCTTTACCGATTATCAATGCTAATTCTTTGATGCCGAGCTGACAGAATAGAACCTACAAAAAAATAAATAAATACAAAATAATAATAATAATTCAAATAATTATTATGAGTACTTTCTTTGTTCAGATTTCTATATTGTCTATATCAAATTATCCGGAAAGGGTGGGAGTTTAAAGGTAGTAAGATAATTTTTTAAANTTAATTTTATTTATTTTGTGTGGTGATTTGTGACCGATAATCGATAATTATTCAGAAATCGTGAGATGCGGTCTGGTGTGACGTAGGTTTCAGAAAAACATTTTCTTTATCGTGCCAACGTTTCGATCTTTATTGAGATGATCTTTAGGGCCTGGGATTTACAAACAAAAATTTTTCTGAAACCTACATCACACCAGACCGTATCTCACGATTTCTGAATATTTATTTATTTTTATAATCGGGTTGTTTCACATGAAATGCCCGTGTTTGTTGTTTAGTAAAAAACTTTATTAGGGTCAAAATAATAGTATACAAAGTTCCTTCTTTTCATATACATTTTTCCCAATGTTAAACCTTAAATAGATGAAACATCTGTTGGTTGCAGGTTTGGAGAATAAGATGGGGAATAACGTCCTTCATGTATTAATTTATTCAGTCTCCCTTGAAACACCAGGCTTGGCGTTATCTTGTAGGAAGAACCCACCCGATTTACCAATACAAGTTGTTTTTTGCTATGTTTTGGTCAGTTGGGTGTATTTGGTCAATTTCAATCCACTATTTGGTACAGGTGATGGTTTCACCTCTAACAAAAAGAAAGAGTGAATAACTCTATCTCTCATTTAAATTTAAATATAGCATGTGTCCTAGCATTTCTTCGACGTAAATTGAATTATGCAACCATTTGTAATCGTAAGTTATTATCTTTTAGAAAAGACGCGGTTTTTTGCCTAACAAGCAACGAAACTCATGCTGGTGCTTCAACTGCGGCTGCTCAGTGAACTTATGAGGAACCCCATAAAAGGAGCTTTTTGGCTTTTCCTATGTACTTTAAGTGTTTTGAAGCTGTGGGTGCACTTACTGAGAGTCCTCTAACGGTATGATAAGTGTTTTCTTCCACTGTAAGCTCGAAGAGCAGGCAATCCTCAAGGCCGGTTTTCAAATTTGGTATCTCCAGCCAAAAACTTCGCAAATCAAGGCAATCCGTTCCTTAACACTTTAAATCTAAACGACGTTAAAACTTTTTAAATGTTCATTACAGCTTGGACGAGCTTAACTTGATAAAAGAATGTAGGACGAAAATCTCGTTTCTCTGTGTTCATACCAGGCAACCAAAAATGTTCGTGCAGATTTAAACGATTTATAATTATCACAATTAAAATTAGTTTATATACATTTTATTCAGGGAAATAGTCTCCATAGACATCTATTCTCCCAACTCGTAACAGCAGAGGTCATATCAACTCTCGGGGTGCCGGTGTTTTGAAGAAAGCCCATTTGTAATTATGTCGGGGGACCTTTGCTTTACAGTCAACGCACCGACGCTCCCCAAACGTGTTACTAGCCATGTTGTGCCCTTCTTATAAAAGTTTGCGTCTCATGGCTTAAAAAATAAAATCAGCACATTTCCAGTTATTTCGCGATTATCGAACTCCCGACTGCCCAGTGTCCATTGTTACGAAAAGGTGAAATTCATATGAGGAAAGGTCTGAAGAGTATGGAGGGTTGGTAGGACTTCCAAACCAAACTTCATTATTACCTCTTTTCTCGTTCTGGCTGTATTAGCTATCGCATTGTCATGGAAAAATGACCTTTTCTGTTCACGAAAGTAAGTTGGTATGACACGTGGCAGGAGATAGAGCACAATGCCTGCAGGATTCCACAAAACCTAAAGCATCAAGTTTCTTGGTGATTATTCGGTTTTCCCCTCAGGGGCATTTAGTGACCGCCTCTTGGTGTTACTATACAGAATCTATTTTTCGTCGCTGTTTGTTGTGTTTACCATGTCGAAAAACTTCTCTACTATATGCCGTGAATCAATGGAAGGCAAATGTAAAAGATGCTTACACTTGTTGCCGCCTGCCAATTTATGACGAACCCATTTTCTCAGCTTCCACGTTTTCCCAAGTCAATGTTAGCTAG
Source organism: Cimex lectularius (assembly GCF_000648675.2). Classification (NCBI taxonomy): domain Eukaryota; kingdom Metazoa; phylum Arthropoda; class Insecta; order Hemiptera; family Cimicidae; genus Cimex; species Cimex lectularius. The sequence goes on along the minus strand of NW_019392824.1, from coordinate 253,364 downwards.
AACAAATGGTTTCATCGATTACGTTGAATTCTCTGGCAAGCTCCTGACATATAACTCGAACAAGTTCGACAGCTTCCATCAATCCGTCGTCATTCAAGACAGACGGCTTACCAGACCTCCTTGTTCCCAGAAGGAAATTTTTTGAACTACTTTTGGCAGTACGCTCACTAAAAATGTTGATTATAATGGTATTAAAACAATAACAAGTGAAAATCCGCACAAACTTTTCTGGTTACCTGGAATTTGAAAGTATACTAAAGAGTATGTGATTAATTAGTGAGATAATCAATATAAACAAAAAATAGACGAGTAATAACTACGCATATAATATGTAAACATGTTGGTAGTTAACGTAATAGTTAAGGAAACCGATTAATCTTCTACGAATTTATATAATATTAAAAACGGATATTCTATGTGAAACACCCCCAATAATAAAAAGGCGATATTATGGGGGTCTGGTGAATTTTGACCTTAAATGTTTCTCAGTTTTAAAATTTTATTTAAATTAACCCTTTATGAACTTTGTATAGAAATGAAAACTTTTTACTTTATTCATGAAGCCGTTCTCAAATAGTGGCTCCAAGTACTCAAGAAACTGGAAGAGTTTAAATTCCTTTCGAGAAAACATAAGTATTTGCTTTATATTCAAAAGTGATCCCTCCTTTAACCAAAAAAAAAAAAAAAAAAAAAAAAAAAAAAAAAAAAAAAAATCAACAATGTTTTAGTAATAATTTTTTCAAAGCTCACCTGTATGTAATTCAACATATTTTGATATTCAACAATTTTGAGTATTCCAAAGTACTCGTTTTTTACATGAGAAAAATCGAAAAGAATTATATGCCCTGGAATCAATCCCGTACTGATTGGAAGCGCTTCCATGGCTAATGCAATGTATCGGCAACATGGTAAAATTGCTGTACTCAATTTTTCGAATTTTTCAAAACGGACGTAAATCATTTGATAGCCATCTTTTGTAGTTATAGGCAATGGCGCTATAGTTCTTAACACAAAAATAACAAAATATAATTCAATAGGGTTTTTAATTTACAGAATATGAACTCACAACATGGTACGTGCTATTCCCAAATCTGTGTCATCGTTGCAACCGCGTTTTGCGAATATTTCCGGATATAATTGCTTAAAACTGAAGTGTTTGCTCATTAAAATTGCTGTCTTGAGTGGGCATAGTTTAACATTTATAAACTCAGCAATCTGATGATCTAGAATTTCATAGAGCATGGATATCACAACAATATAATAATATTTAATTATTTATTAATATAGACTATTTAAGAAGAAGAAGAAGAAGAGAAATATCTTTTTTCTGGGACTGGTATTCCATAAGAATAATACACGTGAAATAAATAAAGGCAATAAATAAAGTTCCTTCTAGGAAATTAAAAATAAAATGAAATAAAAATCTTGGCACAACGTATACAAGTAAGGCAAGCCATAAGAAAAAATAACAAGAATATTAAACAAGAATATCAAATATGAACGTAAGGTCTCTGTTTGGAGGGAGAAGAGGATTTAAAATAGTAAAAGGAAGCAGCGTGGCGAATTGAAAGGAGAAGGCTCGGATCAGAAAGGATCTTTCAAAGGTATGGGTTATATGTTGCGGAAAGATAGGGTCAATTGGTGATGAGCGGGTGTTACGAGTATGATGTGAGGAGTTGGGAGGAAGGATTGGGTGATGTAAGGAGGAGACGGATGTGGTTGGACTGGAAAAGAAAGCAACCTAGGAAATACTGTGCACGGAAGGAGGGGTAGAGCCATGAAAGTTGGGAATAGAACTCCGACACCCGGGACCCTCATGGGGTGCCGAACTTATCTTATGCAACAAATCATAATACGCTTCAATAGCGCGTTCCCACCTCCGAGAGACCACCGTATGCCACACAGCTGTAATCGAAGAAGGGAAGTGTAAGGGAAGATACAAGAAGTTTGCGGGTGGGGAAAGGTAAAAGAAGCCAGTACCGACGAAATAGGCTGAGGGAGGTGATACAATGGCGGGAAATTTGGGAGCTGTGAGGATGCCAGAAAAGGTTTTGGTCAAAGACTGCAGCTAGGATTTTAACCGAGAAGCAGAAAGGGATGGGATGGTTATTTAACGTGGGAGGTGAGATGCTGGGGAGGGTATTGAGGAGTTGCCTGGACCCAGTAATTATGGCCGGACGGATTGAGGACTAGGGAATTTTTATGTGCCCATTCAGTGATAGAATTTTGGTCTTTTTGGATTTTGAGAATGGCCGAGTGAAAATCGGAAGGGTGGAAAGATGTATATTTGGAGTTATCGGCGTATAGGTGGTAGTTACAGAACTGGATGGAGTCGGGCAGGTCGTTAATATAAATGGAAAAAAGGATAGGAGAGATGCTAGAGCCTTGGGGCACCCCAGATTTTAATGGGAGGAAGGAGGAGGTAAGGCCATTGGGAAGTGAGACAGCTTGATGGCGATTGGTAAGGTAGAAATTGTATCTAACCATAATCTCTACTCAGACCCGCGAAAGTAGAAATAAGTAACACAAAGCAGGTCAAACTTAAAAAGCCAAAACCGCATTGTACATTTCCTTCTTCAAGAAAATGAAAAATCTAACATATACACATTCTTCAACTTTCTTGTGATTCTTTCCATAAGTTTTCTCCTTTGATTCACTGGAAAGGGTTAGACTAAACACTAGCTACGTCTGAATCATACAATCTGTCTACCAGGATGGTCAACCTCGTACGATCCTAGATGAGATAGGGTCTTATTTTAAATAATCGATAAGAACGACATACCTCGGAAGAAATATTGTTCTCTTTGTTACATATTCTAAAAACGGCTTGGACAAAAACACGAATCGAAGAGGGAGATTGGTCGATACTCAACTCTAAGCCTCACGTGATATACAAGCATAAAATGGGTGAGACTGAGAAACAAGTTCAAAAAACGATGGCATGAGTAAGGAGCTGGCAAAATAGCTAGAATCAAGGATGACAGACAGGCGTAAGTAATAACTTCGTGTATATCATACTAGAAGAAGAGAAGATACGTCCAAAACCACGCAACGAAGCATAAATGGGGTGAGACTGAGAAACAAGCTCAACATTGGTGGCATGAGTAAGGGCTGGGAATCAATAGGCTGGCTATAACTAGCTTCAAGGATGAAAGATGAACGAAAAGGATAACTTATACAATATTGGAGAAATTCCAGAGCCATCCAAAACGTCACAACGAAGCATAAAAATGGTGAGACGGAGATAAGCTAGATTCAAGGATAGTAGATGAACGAAGGTAAATAACATCGAGCACATAGTAGATGAAGATAAGAAGACGTTCAAAAACAGCGCAACGAAGAATAAAATGGGTGAGACAAGAAAAACAAGCTATAGAATGGCAACATAGGCAAGAAGCTGAGAATTAAGTCTGGCCATATAGCTAGAATCAAGGATGAAAAGTCACCATGAAGCATAAAATGTGTGAGGCTGATAGACAGGCTCAAGATTGGTTGCAAAAGTAAGGAGCTGGGAATTACCGGTGGTGAATACTTTGATTCAAAAATGACAAAGAACGAAAATACTAATATCGTGGACATCATACTGCAGGAAGAGAAGGCACGTCCAAAACGTCGCAAAAAGCATCAAAGGGATGAGACCTGGAATAACTTGGGACAGGCTACACTCGAACGTTGGTCGTAAATTAATGAATAAAAAGATAATAAAAAGGGGGAAAATCTAAATTATATATCGGTGGAATAATGTAAACTCAAAGCCATTATACTATTAATTAATTTATTAGATCTGTTTTAATGGCATATAGGAGGTGGATTCTTACAGTAATGTGTGATTTTTAGTGACCGGTTGTTCCATAATTAGTTGAAGTCGTGAGGAACGGTCTTGACCACGGCCACGACTTCAACAAACTATCTTACTGTAATATACATATAATCTTAGAAATTTACAATATGTAATCTTACAAGTATTTAATTATAACAGACATTTCTATATTGTGAGAATAGTAGTTTTACAATAAATTACAGTGACTGTTTAGAGATCGTGGGATGCGGTAAGGTGTGCAACAAAAAAACATTAATATTTCACTAATACTCTCAACACGATCCACAACCGTGACACATCTACGCAGAAAACACCTTTGAGTAGTAGAGTACAAATACTTTGATTAAACCTAAAATTTCTATATTGTGCTCATCATTGTATACATACTTATTCAGATATCATGAGATGCAGTCTGGTGTGATGTAGGTTTCAGAAAAACATTTTCTTTATCGTGCCAACGTTTCGATCTTTTATTGAGATCATTTTCAGGGCCTGGGATTTACAAACAATGTTTACATTTAAAAAATACATTTAGGATGTGGAAAAGTGAATTTATACAATGCAAAATATATTTTATATTCAAACAAATAATTATTACGAATAATTATTGCTCAACGGTCACTAATCTCTACACATTGTATACATACATTTTCGCATCTTACATGTATTTGTATAATTTAAAATGTTTATAAATCCCAGGGCCCGAAGATGATCTCAATAAAGATCGAAACGTTATCGTGATAAAGAAAATATTTTTCAAAACCTACCATCACACCAGACCGCATCTCACGATTCAAAATAATCATTAATTAACGGTCACTAAATACTACACATAAATTACAATATTAACAATAATTGGTGTATTGATAGCCAAAATATTTATTGTAGTAATGTTAATAAAAGGTAGTAATTAAAGGTAATCATTGTAATAACAACCTTTAATAGTAATTAATAATGATTGTTGAGATAAATTTAGCGGAATGGACTAAATTAATGAATAATCGCACTGGCTAATGGTAATGGAAATACACATAAAATTACAATATTAATATTCTATGAAGATTTAAGTGGCAAGGTAATCATAACTAAATACACATTAGTCTTTTATACTTTCTATACAATAATGTGTTGTGATTGCAGTCGATAAATTAATATTATATTTTCCTAATTCATTGGTTTTCCAATAGCAGAGTTATTCTATTTCCTAATTTGTGAAAGTCGTGAGGAGCGGTCAGAAATGATGTATTTCAGAAAAACAGCTTTTTTTCATTCGTTTGCCGACTTGAAAATGGAAAAGGCTTCCAAAATACATTATCTTTGACCACTCCTCTCGATTTCAACAAATTATCGAACAGCCGGTCACTAAAAAAAACACATTTATGTATCTTAAGTTAAGAGGTTTAGAACAGTATTTAAAGATTCGGTTTAGCAGTTCAAAAGTCCGTATATGTAACAAATAGTACATATTTAGGGTCGGGACGTCAAGACGGATCGTAAAGTGCTAAACATAGGGCATTCAAATAGGAAATGAATTAATGAACCATATTGCAGGCCAAAACATGTAATGCATTTTATGTCAGTATTGAATTGATATTTTTTCTATTAAAGTACAAAAATGGTTGCTTACAACTGGCCAATCTTAATTGACAGATAAGACGAGGTTTTTATGTTATTTTTTAGTCTAGAAGATTCGACGGAGTTTCCTCAATTATTTATTGATGTATAATATAATTGTACTTTGAGTTCAATAATGCTCTAATGTCAGCAGATACACTATGGTTTTCAAATCTTTTGAGGAATACAATCTAAGATAACAAACTTTTTTCAAGGAGCCTTCAAGTGGGAACAATAGATTTAGCCAAAAATTCAGAGCTCTTTTGTACTCTTTATTTCTCAGTTAAGGGCACTCTGTTTCTAATCTGAAAAGAAAAAACTAGCTCAGAGTATTTCGCAAGAGGTGTAATAAGTGCTTAAGAATTTGCACTTTAAGAATTGCACTCTTGGGACACTTTGGGAATCGAAGCACAGCTTTTCGCGACAAAATAAAAAGTAGCTATAACTCAATAAAAAAGTGATTTTACTTTTCTTTAGATAATAATGATTATAAAGGAATTAAGATTGTAAACAAGTAACAGGGTATAAATCTAAACACATCTGGTACCTAGGAGGAGAGTAGGTTGAATTCTACAATAAATATTTTCTCTTACGAACAAATGTAAACAAAACTGATCGGATTAAACTAAAGAAGGCACACATAGTCAAGTGATTACAGGTGAAAATGAATTTTCAATTCCTTTACTTAAAAAATATTAAAAAATTAATTAAGTTTTGTTTCTGCCAGTTGGCTTTGTTAGCATTGATAGAGCGTGAAGGACTGTGCAATACAGTTTATTTATTTGTCCATTTGAAGACACTCAGTGTGTCCCCTTCTTTGGGTTATTCTTCATTAGAAGACGTTCTAGATTATAACGAGCTAAATAAATTGTACAAATACATTATAGAATAAATATATTTCTTTAGAGCTTCAATACAAACATAATCATCAAAATATTAAAAAATGTTAATATAATAAAAATTTCATTTTTCAATAATTTAATCAATTTAGTTTTTTAAGAGTAAAATGTTGTTATACCATTCGAACAGACAAAAGACCTGGTAGCGGCTACAAATTTTTCCTTTTCCTTTATCATGATACTCGCAGTACAAATTTTCTTTGGTAGTAGTTAGCGTTTTGGCCTTTGGACAGCCGAGATCCGTCATGTCGACGATTTTACTTTTCCTGCAGTAGCGACGAATAACGCCAGCCTTCTCTGACCCTTTAACGTATATAGTGTGATAATTTGCACCTATTTCACCTAGAATAATTTCCAATTCGTCGTACGGTACGTCGCCGCACTCAATGTCCAAACGGAGGTAGTTATTCGCAATCCAATCGTTACTTTTGATAGATTTAGCGTCCAGATTGAAGATGAACGGAAGCTCAAATATCCAGTGATTTATATCAAGAGTACACTCGTCCATTGTGCTTAATTCTTTTATGATGAATATATTATCAATATTTTTAAAGCCTTGAATATCGAGGAATAAACACATTTTGTTATTTGTCAAGTCATCTTTCGTTAAACAAAAAGAAAAAAATTATAAAATTAATGAATAAAAGAAGAAATAATTTCATCTAAACACTTACATGTTTCAAAAATAAATTTTGGTTCAAGTCTATTGTGCAAATTAAATTATTTTGAGGATCGTTACTCCGTTACCTTTCAAAGTCCAACGTTTAACTACTGCTCGATATTTGTGTTCACTTCAGGACAGGTTTTTTCAATTTTGTTGTTGTAAAATCAACAGTAAATGTTTCAAAACATACTTTCGTTTAATTTGAAATGTTGGAGTAAACGTCGCGCCTGTTTCTTACTCGAAATAGCTACGTAAACCAATTAAAGTAATAAGCATGCATAATAAATAATTTATAATAATAATTTTATTTATGTTTTACAGATGTATATATATGTGTGTGGTGTTAGGTGACCGTTAATTAATATTATTTGGAGATGCGGTCTGGTGTGACGTAGAAATGTGTGATGTAGAATGTTTACGAAAACATTTTTTTTTATAGTGCCACGTTTCAATCTTTACTGAGATCATCATCAGCGCCTGGGATTTATTATTAATGATAATAAGTNATTATTTATTATTATTAATTATTTTTAGGTTGAAGGTTGATTAATACTGGGCCTTGCGAGGTTGTCACACGAACACGTACTTTTGTAGGCCGTATATGTGTCTGGCATGTAGAGAAAGGTTGCTCGATATGGGCCACCTAGATGAAAGGTGCAATTCCTTAACTCCATTATTATATATATGCATTAGCATTAGCTTGAGCACGGTAGCAAGTATCAGGGTCCCATGTTCCAATTTTTGGAGGAAACATGGTTGTTTTATTATATAAATTGTGTATTTTTGTGTCCCAAGTGAGTGTTGAGAGTGAATGAGCAGTGTGAGAGGGTCAATGGCGGAATATGGAGTACCCCATCGAACCTAAATTAGATCAATTACATAATATGGGTAAAGGGTGATGGGGATATTGAAAATTCCTGGCCAGCTTCAGGTCAATCAACCTCCACAGCCTTGCCAACGGCTCCTTAGTGTAGGATTTTGCTTGTGGATTTTCCAGTTTTAGTTGCAAGAACCTGCACCTACATAGACCTTTACAGAAACCTAAAATGTTTTCTGCGGTCTCCTCCTTTTCCTGGCAGTATCTGCACAGTGTTTCTTCTATCTGTCTCCTATCCAGTGCATGTGCTATCTTAAGTGGCAGTGCCCCCTCAGGAGTCCAACCAGAATCCTGGTTCGGTTGCGGTTACCTTCCAGCACCTTTGTAAGTTTTGCGGATGGCCCTTCTATGAATCTCTTTGCATGCCATATGCCTGTGGTATTGTTCCACCAGTTTTGGACTCATTGAGGATCCATTTTACGATGCATCCTCTTTCGTGGCAGGATGCTAAGCCGCAGTAGGGTTCAGGACCTAGAGAGTACCAATGTTGGCTCCCTCTTTAGCCAACTTGCCAACCTTTAGACCTCTATACCCCGAGTGTCCAGGGAGCCATGCAAGGGCCAGGTCATTAGTGTCACTGACTCAGGGCCTTCATGCAGTTCCAAACGCGCTTTGCCTTCATATCGCCTGAGGCTAGGGCCTTTAGTGTTGCCTGACTGTCAGAGGAGGTGGCTATCCTCCAGTAATGTATTCCTAGCCTTTTTTTCCCTGGCAGAGTTCAATTGCTATGATTTCAGAGTGGAAAACTGTAGCATATTTACTAGGTTTACTGTCAATTCGGTCTTTGGATTCATCCCGAGCCCTTGCCAGTTTTGGAGCCGTCAGTGTACCAGTAGGAGTGTGCATTTAGCAGTGGTGTTCCATTGGCCCATTCTTCCTGTTTTGGAATGGCACTTTTTAGTGAAATTGTATTTGGGAGTAGTGGCATTGATTGGCATGTCTAATATGGCATCTGCCTTATCTACTCCACTCTAATTGATTGAATGGTATGTAAATAGGTAAGAATTGTGCATTGTACATTGGGGCTGAAATGATCTATCTGTTGATAGCCCCCAGAACACACCCTTGGTGGCTAGATGAATAAGATCGAGGTCTGATCCTGGTCTGTCAACAACTGGTCTGAATGATTCTCTAGGACTGCTGGTAATTTATTGTAAATTACAAAAGTTGGAATTGCCAGTGAATGGCAAGAAGTGATAGGCTCAACTCTACACGCATGTATTTATGTACATGCTGTGCAGATTTGAGCTTATATAAAATCAGAAATCAGTATTAGGTAATTGCTTAAAGAAGAGTGGGGTGAAGAAAAGAAAAAACTAATGGGTGAAGAAAATATAATGAAAACTAAAAAGGAAAGTTTAAGTGGTCAGGGATTACTCTGGTGCATGAAGGAAGCCAGGGTGGCAGACGAGTGCGCCAGATGTGGCAGACTGTTCCAGGCCCTCACATCAGTAAAGAGTATGAGTGTAATGGAGTGAAATCTAGATCTAGATGAAGAAGAGAACTGAGTGAATGCGTATGCAATACATATTTCGTGCTAGAATTTTAAAAATAATTTTTAAACTGAGTAAAGTGAGGCAGGTCTCAATCTTACAGCCAAGATTAAATATCACTTGTTCCAAAATAAGGGAGTGTGGAATTAAGTACAAGTGTTAAATTAGTTGAGATCTTTCCACAGAAAACAAGGAAAAGTTAAATAATGGTGAGCAGTAGGCGAAGTAGGACAAGATTTGATTGAACCCAAGGGCCTTAGACAAATGTAGGATATCCATGAGAGGTTGCAGGATAATTTTACACAAGGATTTCTCACAGTATTACAAAAAGGGGTAACGGTATTATTAACGAAGATCCTAAGGGACTGACATTTTTGAAGATTTATATTCCTCCACAGAGATGGTTAGCAGTAGCCCATTGTAGATAGGTGAAAATTTCATCATTATTAGAACAAATAAAAGTCAGTAACAGCTCATTTACACCATGTAAAACTGAAAATGATCCAGATTGGAACATTTGGAACAGTAGAGATTTGTGTAAAGGAGAAAATACCAATGGTCCTACTATCCATTGATCCTACTTTGTCAAAATCATATCTGTCATAATTTTTTCATTAATGTTGGCCATTTGGTACAGCTTATAATTACTAGTTTTAAGAATGCAAGTGGTAAATGTCAATTTTTAGTTTTACATTTTGTCTCAAAATTGAGTGGTGGATAAAATTTCCCATAAATATGCTTTTCTGTTTATTTCAACATTAGCTTGTCCTGAAATGGTTTTGTTATTTTTCCATTCTGATAATTTGATTTTCACAATTTTTATACTTAACCCACTTTTCACTGCAACCATATATATTTAAGTGGAAAATGGGTATTGATAAGAAGTAATAATATTCAAGAAGAGAAGGCCAAGAAATAAAATTTTCTTCAACTGAATTTTTTTTAAACTAGCGTAACACGTTTATCCTTCATCTGGGGACACTAGTACACATCTTTATATCCATAAGCAAGAAAATGCACTTCCTTTAAGGTGAGAACTTTCCGGAGTTCCCCTTCACTTATTTTCCTGGTCTAAAGTAGTTAAATTGGTTCCAGATAAGATGTGTGTCTCAGTTTTCCAATTTTTTTAAGGGGTAATTAAACAGCCAAATTGCCAGTATTAAAGCCTATTATTGTTGAGATTTTTGTTTTGCTGGTTGAGATGTGCAGAAACTTCTTTAATTGTTTTGTACATGGTAAATTCATTTAGTGCATAGTCATTTCTTTTTCTAGTATGACTATTTGCGACTTTGGTCTAAGGGTTTGAGTTTGTCAAACTATTGACTTCAATCCTGTCATTTCTTGGCACCATCATATTAACTGGTTGCATTTTCCCAAGAATTAGGCTTACATTCATTCTCAGACAAGTTTTGAGTTGAAATTGTAGTTTAATGCCTTTAGTACTACTTGGCTGTCTGAGAATTATCCATGCAGCTTTTTGATTATTTTTTGTGAAGAAAGTGTTATTAAATGGATCTGAACTTGAAAAATTTTGGGGAACTGTAGTAGTCGAGAGGGCAGGATGATAGACCCTTGGCTTGTAGACCCCGCGGTGGTGTGTTCGCTTTCCCACATCGCCCCTGGCCATTTTTTTCACGCTACCCTTCCCCCTAAAGATGCTGTTGGAGGAGTATGAAAATATTCCACAGCATTACATTCCAATGCCACATCGAATGCAAGCAGTGATCAGTGCAAGGGGAGGAAATACTCCGTTCTGAATTGGATATTTTCTTGTTTCAATAGCAACAGTTTTGGTAACATTGTTTTACTCAGTTTAATTTATTTTTAAATTTAGCTATAACATATAAAAACGTAAAGCTTACATTTAAAAATATCCAGCCCTCTCCGTGTAGTAGCATATCCTTTTCTATTTACCTCTACACTTAGGACAACTACCAACAACCATAAAAGTGCCAATAGTACCCCCCCCCCGTTGTGGTATTACTAACAGTGATTGATGTCCTAATTTGGCTTTTATTTCTCGACTCGGGTTGCCATTTTTCTTTGCTGCTCTCTCAATGGATTCATATGGGGAGTTATCAAAAGCACCTTCTATGCCCATGAAACTGCATAGTGCTATTTCTTTTTCCTATATGGTTGTAAAATAAAATATAAATATAAAATATTCAATTATAATTATTGATCAATATATTATTATTATTATTAATTGGTCAAGCGGACCACGAAATTAGTGAATTCAATTATAAGTCAATCTACAAGCCTAATTTGTAAATATAATTTATATTTATGTTCTACATTAAGTTTGAATTTTAATAATAAACCTGTTAATTCACTTGGGATGATATCTTGCTTCATGATAATTATTCTGACTTGTTTTATTAAAGATCGTAATATTTTCACTTCTTCTGGATGATAAGGGAAAGCATATTGACTCGGGTTAATAATATTGGCTCCTTTTCCACTTCCATATGCTGTGATATATGAGTCATGTTATAAATGATTATTAACTGAACAACGATAAAATGATATACAATCTTACCAATATGTTTGTTTATCATCCAGCGTGAACTGATGACCGACTCGTTGCTGCCTCTCATGAAAAGGGTAATCATCTTGAAATTATTTATTGTTAACACTCTAACACAATATGAACAACTTTTTTCTCCACAATTGCCAAAACCTTAAAAGTAACAATATATTATGTTAATATTGTTACTACTTTTTTATTATGTATTATTGTTGAAATTTAAAAAATAAATGTTGCCATTATACAGACTTTAATTAATCTGTGATGTATGTCCATTTTAAAAGCAGAGCAACAAGTTTTAATCTCCTTGTACTATTGCGTAAATTACAGAACCCATAGAGTTAAGGTGAACGTATTTTTATGGTCTATTTGTTCATTTTCCAATTGCAAATGGAATTTTCCAATTCAGTGACAGTGGCTGAACCTTTTCACAACAAAGAAAGTTACCCTATCTTAGACATGTTTAGAACTATAGGTAAAGTGAAGACCGAAATAGATGAAGATGAAAACTTCTCATTGTCTGCAGAAGAAAATGTTTTGGGTGGTACAACATAGTGGAAGAAATACATTCATTGCAATCAAAGCAAGTAATAAATTAGGGGCAAATTATAAATACAGGAAAGAGGATCTTGTAGTGTGCAATGTAGAATCCCAAGAATTTCCATTTTCTACATTCCTAGACTAGAGTAAATCACTATCTGTCTTACTGGAGGGCTTAACGTCCAACTACCTGTTGGGTGTCGCAGACAAGAGGTCAAACCACTACACTTCTTTTTACATATTATGACTAATTATTAAACCATGGGCTATGCCAGGATCCGAACCGAGGAATGTTAGTGTGGCAAATACTAGTTGGACACCCTTACCACTAGGCGACTGCGGACCCCCTCTACTTCCAAGAGTAAAATATAATGCTACTATAAACCTCTTAACCAAATAAATCTGTGTCCAGTAATATATTTGTTGTCAAATTTGTTTGCAGCAATTAGCATTTTTTAGTTTAGGACCTTTCTGGCCATTTTGGTCTGATTATCCTTGATGTTTTAGTCTGTCAAATGTGTTTCATTAACAATATGTCTGTTTGGAAATGAGCAAACTACAGATTCATGTTTTTTCAAAGATAACAAGTGTTCTACATAGTAAAAATAATTACAATTAATTAAGGTTTTTAGTTGAGGTAAAAAAGTCAATGGCACGAGTGGGATTCGAACACACAATCTTCGGCGAGATACGCCGCTGCTCTACCACTTGAGCTATCGTGACCTCGATCCACTCGGACATATCTCAACTAAAAACCTTAAATAATTGTAATGTATTAATTGGTCAAGCGGACCACGAAATTAGTGAATTTAATGAATTAAAATGAAGTATACTTCACTAAAGCTCTCCGTGGCCATTTCATTTGTCGCCGAGAATCCAATCCGATTACACGACATTTGAAAAATGGCAAAAAGGAGGGAGAACTCAAACGGTGGGGTTGAGGTAGGAAGTTGACGTCCGAGTGGACCGAGGTCACGATAGCTCAAGTGGTAGAGCAGCGGCGTATTTAGCCGAAGATCGTGGGTTCGAATCCCGCTCGTGCCATTGACTTTTTTATCTCAACTAAAAACCTTAATTAATTGTAATGTATTAATTGGTCAAGCGGACCACGAAATTAGTGAATTTAAGTAAAAATAATATTTATTTTTAATGATCCATCATTTAAAAATAGTAAATGCAATATTTTATTGTCTTTATAAATATCAAGATTTTATTAATAGTAAAATCCAAAAGATAACAAAATATTCATTAATTTAAAATGCAGTAAAGGATTTTTGATACCTTGTAAATAATTGATTTTTGACACCTAGCCCCAAGAATCCATGCAAATTGATGCTCATCTAATTGAACAAATTGACATAAAAATGAAAGTTAATTAGACCCACAATACAAAAACCCTAATTGAAAGTAAGACTTGAATCTTAAAACAATTTGGTTTCAACAATTGATTTCACTGTACATTTGTTTTTGAAAAAGGTAAATGATGAAGTGCATTTGAGATACATTGAGCTGCGGATCACCTGGTGTACTTCAACACAAAATTTCACAATTTACCTTTGATCATTTTCCACCTATGCTCACTGCATCTTCCATTCTGATGTATGTACGAGTCATCTTTAGTGGATATTTTCTTTTTCAATTTTTTTTATAATCAAATAAGAGAATAGGCTGATTTATATTAAGCAGATTGTGAATTATGCACAAATGTTTTCATTTTGGAAAACAGCCATACTTGACCTTAGAGCAATCGGCATAAATTCACAATCTATCTTTTGGTTTATCTGTTATTCACTTCAAGAGGTATTTTTGCAATTTTGTGATCACACATATAACATGACTTAAGTGGTAAAACTGAACTTACGTTTTCTTTAACTTTAACGAACAGATGATATCCAATATTAGTCTAGCTATAATTCACAAAAATTTAGAAAAATTCGGAATAGTTATAAAGGTAGTCCTGACAATAACTACTGTTGCTAAGTAACTGCACGAATATTAAATTTTATTAATTTACTATTTTTTAATTTACTATATACCAACCCATGGAGCATGTGGATACCATGAAACCTTGGAAAAAGACAAAATCAATTTAAATAATTACAAAGATTGGCATCTCTAAAAGAAGACGAAAGAAAATTTTGACAGACCCTTCCAAATAAAAATAGCAACAAGAAATGTTGGAAGAATAGCATTTTAAAATTATTTGAATGGTTTGCTATGGCACTCAGATGAATCCAAATGGAACATATAGTGAGGGCAGGAATCAAAGGTACAAATTTTGATATAGCAGAACGTAAGTTTTTCCAAGCCAAGATACACAAAATAGAACTCTGTGCCCAAGAAATAATTAAAAGGAGATTTAAAGGACTGAAGGCTTCCACCTTGAAGGAGTCCACCTTCAACTCAATGCTCTGGTAATGCCTAACATATTTATAATTCCTGGTAAAACAAAATCAGGTTAGGAAATGAGGGGATTGAAGGCAATAGCCTGACAAAATCAGACCCTTTGGACTAAAGCTACAAATAGTCATGCTTGAAAAAGAAATGACTACGCACTGGATGAATTTACCAAGTGCAAAACAATCAAAAAAGTCTCTGAACATCTCAACCAGGAAAATAAAACTCTCAGCGGGCATGAAGTAAGGAAAATAATAGGTTTTTATACTGGCAATTACCTGTTTAATCACCACCTAACAAAGTGGGAAAACTAAGACAGAATCCTCCTGATGTTACCATGAATCAGCAGATATAAAGATAACAACATATCTTATGTGACTGCAAATTATTAGCCTGGAATGAGACAGTTATCTTGGAATGGTAACGCTTTGCAAAATAATCATAGAGGAATCCTGGAAAATGTCCAACTTCCTTTCTGGAGTATTGAGAAAATCACATTAGGGAAATGGAAAAATAACAAAATCTCATCAAATTAATAAAACATATCAATGTAAAAAAGACTAGATATTATTAGACAAAAAATATGAAAAAATAACATACGTCTCTTGCTTGTCTTCTATCTTGAATTAGTTTCCCTTAATTAATATTTTATATAAAGAGAATAAAGGTACATTTTTAATTATATAATTAAATAAATTTAACAATAACTTTATTACTTTACCATAAATACATTTGAACACATATCAAACAACAAATTAAGTTACATAATATCAAACAATTTATTCACATTGTTTTACAAAAACTCTTTATTAATACTTAAATAGTCCATTTAACCTCATTTTATTATTTTTAAATGTATTCTTTCCATTCTGAAATATATTTATAACAATTTTAACAACCATAAACTATATGGTTTATAATATCAGATTAGTCTATAAAGCCCTCATTGGCATGTGGTAAGATTGAGGGTAACACAGAAGGATATAAAAGTCTCATAAAGTATATTTGATTACATGTTAAAACACTATTTACATCTAAAATACTGTCGATTTTTAAGAGCTTAATGAACTAAATATCATACACTTAATTTGATAACAAATAAAATAAAGTAATTAATAATATTAAACACTTAAAATAACAATTGTTAAAGGTTTTAACTATACATTTAGAAGATACAAATTATTTTTCAAAAAGAGTATATTTTTATTATTTGGAGATCGTGAGGTGCGGTCTGGTGTGAGGTAGATCACTAAACACCACACATATATTTTTATTGTTTCTATTGTCTTGTTTAAGCACTTTATATATGGTTTTAACCAGAAACAATTGGACTGTATCACAATTATTCTATGACGGCACTGTAATCAACTTCAATGCTCCCCTGAAATGAAATACAAAATTATTAAGCAATATTTCCAATAATATTGGGGACAATAATAAAGAGTATTACTTTTACATTTGGTGAAAGGTTTTCTTCTCCGTTGTCATTGAGAGCAAGAAGTTTGTTATTAACTTCACGCAACATTTCTCTTTCTTCCTAATATGTTTTAATAACAATGTTCATTACATATCTTACATACTTATAAAGCTAAATAATTCAAATAATGTGAACATCCTACCTTTATGTCTTTTAATTTTTCTTCCAACATTTTGTATGATTTTTTCAATGAATTCAGCTCAAGCAACTCTGTCTGCAACTCTGAACACTTTATATGTGCTTCATTAAGTTGTGCACAAATATCATCTGAAAAAAAAACACACCCACACCAATACAGCATTATTTGTTGTAAAAAACGATTTTTCTGTGAAAGTTCAGTCTTAATTACGAGTTTATTATTTTTTACCATAATCCTCATTTAACATTTGGATTGTTTTTCTCAGAGCATTGATTTCTCCTTCAGCTGTTGCAACCAACATTTCTTTCTCTTCGTTGTTTTGCCTCAGAAATATTTTCCAGCGCAAGTTGTCAACGTTGTTCATGAGATGGTCGAAAGTATTTGTCAACCCACTTCGGTCTGAAGCTATACTACTGTAGGAAGAAACATCTCTGCTGGTACTCTGGAAAAAAACATATCCTAAAAAGAACTGCAATTTATGCGATATTTGGTATAAACATTCAGTAGTGAGTTGATCAATTGTCAGGTATTAATGATAATATATATTTTTCAGTGATGCAAGTTCGACTTATAATAGTATTGCAATTTTTATCAAAATATTGATCAAATCATTTCTACACTTTAATTAGTTTATTAATGAGACATAAAAAGTAAGCACTCACATCATCCTCAGTTTCAGAATTTTCACTAATACTGTGTATGGTTTCTTCTTTTTCTGATTCCTGATGGTCAATTCTTTCATTCTCTATTCTGATAATTCAAAAACTTTGTATTAATACAAATAATAGTTATTATATTAATTACAGTTATTATTCTAATTATTAATTTAAAAATTTTCTAAAGTAATGTTCAAATTGTATTAACTTAAGTATAAATAAATAAAAATTATCAGACTATTAAGAATAACTAGTATTTATAGATGTAATTTGGTTATTACTATTTTGGCTGCCTATCCTAATTGGATTGATTGATCTAATCACAGTGATCGGTAACAACCCAATTCAAGTCCGTTACCCCACAGACCATAGAAGGGAACCTTATGATTTACAGATGTTGAAATTTAGTTGTTTACAATCATCCTAGTCCACCTGTTTTTAATCTGTCAAATGGTTTTTTGGCATTTTGCCATCAATGATCGGTTTACCATATTTTACCATACCAGCTTTTGGTCTGTGTTTTTTTTGCTTACAAGGTAACTGCTAAAAAGGCAGAAACACGACTGCAGACCAAAAGACGGATGGTTAGAGGCAAACAGATCTCAGAAATAAATCTTACAATTTATAGATTGTTAAAGAATACTTAGATTGATAAAAACAACAATAGCATACCCTTCTGATGGTGGATTCTTTTTATAACAGGCTTTTGATGGTGATTTTTTTAAACATTTATGAGCTTGAGCATGAAACCGGCTTTGTTGAAGTAACTGATGTGTCAAAACACTTACCTGGAAAATATTATCCACAATATATGATGAACTATGTAAATAATATAAATTTTAACAATTTTCTTTTCAATTAAAATTACTTTAGTTACAAGTTATCTTAATTTTAGCTTATGAATTCACCTTATCCATAAGATATTTATTTCTCGCCTGAATATCTTTAAACCTTATGTCCTCTAATGTCGGTGTTGCACTGTATCGATCCTTATGATTTGTATTTGCATTTCCGAACAGAATTTCTAACCTGAAATAGGTGTGTTGTTGAGTATACACAAATATAACAATTATTAAGTGTTTACTAATTAAAAAAATCAATAATGAAAAATTCACTCATGATATGATACAAAAATATATGATGCAAGAATCTATAGAATAGAACAACATTCACCTGTGAGTAAATTTTATAACAATAATCAGTGAAAAATATTGCTTCCTGTTTTACGAGTATGCTTAACATCCAACTACACGTCAAGTGTCATTAAACCACTTTACAATATTTTTTCTCATATTATTCTCAATTAAAAAGCTAGGCTGTACCAGCATTCAAACCCAGAACTGCTTGAGTGGCTAATAGTTGGACACCTTAACCGCTTGGCCACCATGGTCCCACGAAGAATATTTCTGAAGAAAGAACTTAAAAGAATGTAATACAATTGTCAAGGGACAATTTCATTTATGCCTTTCATATAACAGGGCATCAGTGGAAAAGATGACATATATTACAAAAAGCTTACAAGCTTTTCTTCTCTTGCCATATTTTATTCCTGGTTGGAGTAGTATGTAGGAATAATTGGGTTTGGTGATTTTTCCTCATTAGCCAACCACTGAAAAAGGTTGTTGAAAGACTGTCCACACCAAACAATCTCTAATGCCCTCTAAATCTCTTAACTCCAAGTATCCAAAGTTCTTCTCCAGATTACCCTTTGGATGGTCAGTAAACATTTTTTAGCACGTTCCTTTGTTTCTCCATCCTCTTAAGGTAGCTCAAGCAGCTACAATTAACCAATTCTATTTTTTTTTTCACAATACAAACCTCTTAGCTCCTGATCTTGGGCCTAATCATTCATATTCAATATCTTTTATAATTATCAACATTCCTGGACAGCTGCTCAAAATTAAGTAAATACAGGGGTCGAAACAATGAATGATGAAATCTTAGCTTGAATGCCAACCTTAATTCCTTGTCAGTGACAACTCTTAAGTATTAAAAGCTCTGAACTACTCCAAAGTTTTTCCAATGCTGGGTATACAACTTTTTTTAGTGACCGTTTTTGTGTCATCGATTTTACATTACTGGGGAATGTAAAGGGGTTGCGTTAGGTAAGGTCAGGCCACATATCTGTGTGTGTGTGTGTCACATATTACATATAATATACAGTTAAAACAGAAATTGTTTCGACAATGTATCTACATGCATTAGATACTTCACAGCAACACCCTTCAGTTGTGTTAATTCAATAAGTTTCTTAGAGAAAACAAAATGCAGCAGCTATTTTCTGAAATGGTTCCCTCTTTATCCTGTCTTACGACGGACTTATTCTTAGTCCCAATATAACAGTTTCTTTCACAGTTCAAAATGCTTAAGCTACATAAAACAGAAGTGGCAATGACCCTTGGAGACTGCTTCAGCAAACTGAAGATCAAATGATCTATTGCGGAGTATTTGGAACCAGTGTCTAGCAAAGTTCTTGCAAGGGAATGAAATACAACTTATGGTTCGATATATTGGCTGTCGATGAAAGTAAATGGAAGAAAGCTCAGATGGTAGAATTGAAGGATTATACTTTTGTAAATAGTGGTCATAAAATGTTCAGTGTAGACGTTATTAATATGAAAACTTTAAAATATTCCGTTAAAAGATTTTAAATGAAACTTATATGGTGCATACATAACATGAAGTTTCAGTTTGTTGGAAAGAAAACAATCTACTCTCCCAGTTTCTTTTGATGTAAAAATTGACATCACTATTCAAATAAAATGGAGGTATAAACAATCAGTAGTGCATTTTTTTAAATAACAATTTTACCTACATCATATGTTTAATTATAATAAATCATGGCTTACCTTTTTATCTCTTTAGACTGGTTTTGCACCGTCCGTTTAAGAATAAGATTTTCATTCACTATTTCACAGTAAGCACCCTCTAGTTCTGTCCTAGTCATTTTACTAACCCCATTATATAATCGGGCTGAAACAAAATCACTGACTCAGCACTTACACATGCACAGTCTTATTTCTGTACTCAAGACCCCTCGGTTCACCAAATTAAACCATAACCGATTATTTTTAAATGTAGGAATAAGGCCAATTTGAAAGAAAAGAAAAACACTCACTTCACCAAGCTTTCATAGAATATAACCCTTTCATCCGGACTTTAAAAATATAGTTATTTCACAAGGTTAAGAAATATGAATATCTACCTACAGTATCGAAAGTTATGGTTTAAAACTTATTGAATTTATGAGGTGACAGTTGAACATGATCTATAAGCTATAGTTTTTCTTTTCTTCCAAACTGGCTTTATCCCTGCATTTTCAATAAAAAGTATAATATTAAAAGCTGATATCAATTATATTGAATGAAATATATTTATAACAATTTTATGATACATAAAGTATATGGTTCATAATCTAAGATTAGTCAGTATGAACTACTTTACTGACTTATCTTAGATTATAAACCATATACTTTATGTATTTTAAAATTGCTATAAATGTATTTTATTCAATATAATCGATAGCAGCCTTTAATATTACAATTTTTTTAAGACAAATAAAAGAAAGGCCTATTGAACTGCATTCCACATTATCATTTACTTCAAGATAGTTTGTGAAGACTTGATTGGCATGTGCCATTCCTCGGCTACATATAGAGAGTGAGTGAGAATGCCACCTGATATGACAGTTGTGCTTGAGCAAAGTATTTCGATGTCCTGTTCCAATTGGAGGTAACAGGGTTGTTTTGATATATGTGTTGTTTTATGTACACTAGTGTGTGTTGAGAGTGAATGTATTTATTTGCGTGAATGTGTAGTTTGAGAGGGCTGATTGTGGAATATTGAGAACCCATCGATCCTCAATAGATTAGTTATATGAAGTCGAGGATGATGGATGAATATCAATTACTCCTTTACCCTAAATTAGTTAATCGTAGGTAAATAGGAAAGAAGTATTAAAAAAATGGGAGTGTGGGTTTGGATTTAGGAACTGATTACATTGGGGGCTAAACTGACCTAGCTGGTTGAATATGACCGACTGCCAACATCTGGAGTGGGTGTATGAATGTACGTAAGTGCACTACCAAACAACTTGAACCAAGGTCATTTCAACCCTCAATGCATGTAGTTTTAACATAAGCACACTCATTCTTAAATACATTGTCTCTTATTTACCTTTCACTCACGTAGAGGATGGAGTACTAGATATTCCTCCATCACCCTTTATCACACAAAGACAACTATACTTACAATACCTAGACTGATTGAGGGTCAATAGCTCCTTGATATTCTACTATTGGCACTCTTGTCTACACACATTCAAGCATATAAATACATTATGAAAAAGTTTAAACATCTATCACCATCTTTAGTATATAAATTTAGATGACAAAACTTTTAAAAAGTATACCTTTTTGTACATTTGAAATACATATTATGGAATGCAGCCAAATAGGTCTTTAAAAACAAAAATAAATAAATAAAAAGGCAAAAAAAGAACTACATTTTTTATGTTGTGTATGTCTTATTAAGTGGCGCATGCATAATTTTATGCACGTGTTAAGACTCAACATCAATGTAATTAAATCGTTAATAAACAGGTTGTTTAATTATTTACTTTTGAGAATAAAATAGAAGTGAGTTTGGTGGATTTTTTTTTTTTTGTTCTGGGGATGAGTGTGAAAACAATACACGTTTTTGTCATTGCAATAAACGTGTCTGTAAAATATTAAAATATTATTTTGCAACTAAGTTCCACATAGTATTGAAAACTAGCAAAATTAGAAGTGGGCTGACCGGCTTATTTTTAAAGCTTTAAAATATAAATTCTATTACATTATTAAGTTATTTTAATGAGTACTTACATTTCATATTTGTTTATTGTTTCAACTAAAAAATATGCCCACAAGGATGACATATACTAGCTAATATCACAAAAAATCAACTCCTGGATGTAAGCCAACGTCGGTAATCAAACCCACGCCTCATTTTGTTGTGGTAGCGTTGCTAAGGAATGTGAATAACTGAATATTAGTTTATTAGCTTTGTTCGTGCCGGAAGGGAACCCTATCGTAATGATTCGGGTGAATTGTGTTAGAAAACCTAGGATGGATTAGAAAAGAAATAATAAAAAAACACATCGCAGTCAATATTACCCAGTCATTTACCTTAGGCGCAAGTCGGTGTCAGGAATTAATAAACAGACCACTTTGGGCTTTTTACTCCTGAAAGTAGACACGGGAACTTAAATTGAATTATACAGATATCACACTCAAGTCCGAGAGGAAAAGTAAAACGACGATAATCCATTAAGTCTCCGTCTATCACAAAAAACTATGGAACAATGCCGAATTTAAATGTGTTTGTATGGAAATTAGACATTTAAAAAATTTTCATCGCTAATGTTATTGTGATCGTTCATTAAAACTTTTAAACCTTCAAACGCGATTTCCCGAAAGTTACGATTGTGGATAAATTAATTGTTGGCAAGCCGTGAGGATCATTGACCTCAGGGTTTTGGCAGTCCGGGGACAGATCTCTGTCTTATCCGACCTCCAACGCACACGGTTTTTGAATTTAGGCCCAAACATTCTTTCCTATATAATACCATGTATTCAAATAGGGTGGTGGAGTACTCAATATCCACCACCACACTCTCTCTAATAAAAACATACGATCTCAATATACATTAATATCAAGTTCTATATACAATAAAACAGGCCTTTTTACTCTGAAAAACAGAACAAGGGACCCAAATGCTCGCTGCCATGCTCACAGTTTTCGTATTGGGGGGCATTCCTACACGCTCACTATATGGCACCCTTCAATTAAGTGAGGCACATTGAGTAAGCTTTTTCTACATACCGGACACATAAGCGGGCTTTATCACTCAAAAAGCGACTATGTTAACATCGACTTTCTTGTACTGCCCACATTTACGCTTACAAATACATTCTAACGAAACTGTTAACACAGGATACATAATCAAACTTTTTATATAAACAATAATATCATTAAAAAAAAAACAAAAAAACCTATAAGTAAGAGGCAACCTTTGTTTCCTCCAAAAATCAGAACAGGGGACTAGAGATTCCTACTCGCTCCCTATATGAAGTCAAGGACTAACACCATTCAACTAAGAGGGAAATATCAAGCACCAAATCTATTCATGCCAGTCACATACAGAGTTTTTGGCTTAAAATAAAATATTCATGTGTCAACAACAACTTCCTTGTACTACACAAACAGTTAACTCAAATACATCCATCACCAAACTTTTTATATAAACAATAATAACATTAACTAACAAAAAATCTATAAGTAGAAAACAACCTTTGTTTTCTCCAAAAATCAGAACATGCAACAGATATAGAGGAAAGGCACTTTTCAATTAAGTGAGACACAAACACGAACTTTCTCCTAAAAAGTAAGTCTCTATGGGTCAATCTAGTATGGTCTCCTAGTATCCTCCAAGAGCAACTTTGGCTGTGCTATTGATACGCCAGAGCTTCTCTGCTGATGCTGACACTTCCTTTTAAAGTGCTGGGGCCCAGACAACAACTGTCCCAAACAACACACATGGGCTTTAGTCTAAAAGTGTCTGTGTGTCGACCTTGCAAGGCTATTCTTAATCAGACAAGGATCATCCCTTTTTTATGGTTCAGTTCCTCAGAGGGCTACGGCTGAAATATGTTTGTTGGACGATAGGGTTTGCAATGTAAAAACTCGGTTCTCCTGCGATGTTTCGGAGAGAGAGAGAGAGAGAGAGAGAGAGAGAGAGAGAGAGAGAGAGAGAGAGAGAGAGAGAGAGTGATGGCACAAGAGGGTTCATGGCCAATAAGTGCCAAACTCTACTTGCTCAATTTATTGGCTTCTTTGTGCCATCTGCCCTGTGTGCCATGGTGCCCAGACAGCCCAGATTTTTTACCCAATGTCTGACAGGGCCCAATACAATCCCAAGCCCTCAGTGCCTCCTGGCTGTCTGACTAGATGGCTATTCTTCTCTTAACAATACTTAGCCTTGTAATCTACATGGCACAATGTTCAGTAGCTACAGTCTCTGCTTGAAAGACAGTGACATATTGCCCAAGGCTTATGTGAATTCTAGTCCTTACATTATTACTATAAATACCATCCTATGACCAAAACTTGGATTTTAAGCTATTTGGATACTAGATAGGGTTGGTATTAACTTATTATTATTGATATTTTTTATAGAGAGAGTATTTTAGCATTTTCACAAGAAGCCCAAGTTCTTAATAAATGTTTATTTTCTCTGTCCAGAACGTATCAAGCTAATTTTTTATTTTCAAATGTATCCAGTATCTACCACTTAATGGAGCTGCTGCAGGCATGAGTGGTTTGGTCTGAATGTTTTTGTGCGAGGAGTTGCTTAGGAGAAAGGTACACCCCGTGCATATGGCTCCTCAGATGGTGGGTCATTGATGTTCTGGGTGGCATTTCCTTGGATACCCACACCGAATTGGTTGTTGTGCAAGAAAGATCTCTAACTTTACGAAGATACTCACATGAAATAATTGAAGAATATGTAGTGCCATTTGCCCGCCGCCCACATTAGAATAATGTGCAGAATAATGCCAGGCCACATAGAGCATGGACTGTGGTTGACTACCTGAATGAGTTTGGAACTGAGTGCTTGGTGTGGCCAGCTTGAAGTTCAGATTTGAACTCAATGGAACACATTTTGGGACAACTTATGTGGCATGTATGATGGCAAAACCAAGGTCCTAACAACCTAGAAGAGTTAGAAACGGCTGTTCTTGATGAATGAGAAAGAATTACTCATGATCAGAAATGTTTTCCAAGGAGTGCCAGGGGTCGAAATACTCAGTATTAAAGGGCACAAAAATGTTCTTTACTGAATAATTGTTTTTCTAATTAGGTAATCATTTCTTTTTAAATATCTTATTTTTACAACAAAACCTATTTTGGTAGGCAAAATAAACCTAAATACCTTAACATTTAAGAGATTATATTAACATTTATTTTGTCCATCAGTGGTGCTTTAATTTTGTCATTATTTTGGAACTGGTTATAACTCACTAGATGATGATTTTTTAACCCTTGCTCTAGAACAAACTGGTCCAACTTGGTCAAGAATATCTCCAAAATTAAAACTATCCTCATTAGTCCTTGTGTTGTACTTTTTTTAAATAATCCTCTGGTTGTTAGCAGCTGAAATCCATAATATCGAGAGAAATAGTGTGAAAATTTTTATTATCCAAACTCAAAGAATACAATTGTATGTTAAGCACAACCTGTACCGAAGAATCTTACAACTTGTTTATCAATCAAACTGAAAAAGCCATGGAAACTGTTTATTTAAAATTGCAATATATATATAAATAAAAATTAAAAATTTCTTCTTTTTTTGTACTTTTAGACCTTCATTTTAGCTTAAGTTAAAAATTATTAGTATAATACAGATACAGAAAATAAGGATCATTACACTTTTGTCATCAAAATTTATCAACGTTTAGCATTTCTTTCGGTAAGTAATATAAGCATATAGTGTCTTATACCAGAAAACTAGTGTATTGTACCTCCAAAAAAGAATTTATGAATAATTTAAGGCATAATAAAGTTGTATATTGAATATAAGAAGAAAATAACATTTTAAAGTTTATGTTTTTGGTTGTACATTGCATCAGTATTTGTGAAACTGATTTAATAACAATTGCTTAAAATCTTTGCTCAAAGTACTTGCTGCAAATGTTCAAAGCAGGACTGCTTTTTAAAGTAAATCAATTTTGAAGATGTTTATATCAGTTGTTTGTTAACTTTGTGTCAGAGCATGAAGTTCTAATGTAAATAATACAAGAATGACAGATACATTAATATTAAAATTGGTAACTTTCGAAAACCAATGATCTGAAACGAAATAAAGTGTGAAAGCAAAGCGAAAGAACCTTTCACTTCAGCAAAATTCATTTGGAAACAAAATTAAAGTCTACTGTTTTAAAACAATAAGCTTTTTATCAGCAGAATATAAGTTCTTTCAGTATTATATCACTAATTCAGTATTATTACTATTCACTACCTAATAGTGACTGCCACAGACCATGGCTATTACTCACCAGACCAACACAAGCAGCATCCCACAAGGGAGCATTCTTGGTCCCATCCTGTATACTGTTAATACTGCTGACTTTCCTAAACATCCCAACACAATCATTATTATACAAAACATACCACAATTCAGTCTTCTAACCTGAATTTGAGTTTCTTCCTTGTATTTATCAAAGACTTGTGCAAAAATGGGAGAATAAATGAGTAAAATTGTACAAAGAGTACATGTACATCCACTCACTTATCAAAGGAAGAGGGAGTGGTGCAGGAATCTACATACCAAAATTAGGAATCAGCATCTCCTCCCCTCTTGGCAATAACACCTCCGTTTTTCAGGCGGCAATCTGGGTCATCAATGTGTGTTGTAGAACACGTATGGAAAATAAAATTAAGGGAAAAGATATTAAAATCTTTTCTGACAGTCAGGCTAGTCTTAGGGCATTACAAAAAGATTTGTCAACCTCACGACTGGTGGAGGAAACTATAGATCTTATCAATAGGATCTCTTTCAGGTTTGAGAATAAAGTGACCCTTATTTGGATACCAGCACATAAAGGACACCATGGCAATGAAAAGGCGGATGGCCTAGCCAAAGAAGGTTCGAATACTGTGTTTGTCAGGCCACAACTGGTATTACCTCACTCTATGAGCACAGCGAAAGAGAGTATCAATAACTGGGGCATGAAACAATTCCTTAGGGAGTGGAATTTATCCCCTGGACACAGGCAATCGAAAGAGTTTGTTAAGGCGATCAAACCAGCAGAATCGAAATGGATATTCTCGATCTCAAGGAAGGGAATTAGGAGGCTGATAGGTATTCTGATGGGCCACTGCCCACTGAGAAGACATCTCTTCGTAATGGGTATCCTACCAGATCCCTTTTGCCGCTTCTGCGAAATAAAAGAAGAAACGGCAAGGCACTACCTCACAGAGTGTGATAGGTATGCTAGGTCTAGATTTGAAATCTTTGAAGGAGAGGACATCACCAAATCACTCCCCGAAATAAAATGGTCCAAAATCTTGGGGTTTGTGAACAAGTCCAAGAGGTTTATGCAGGACATGTGAGCTGACCAAGTCCCGGACCTTTTAGGGATGGGGTACGAGTCTACCCAGGCATTTAACCCCTCGGGTCTTGGTCGCCCACCCTGCATAATATATATGTATGTACATCCACTCAAGTCGATACTTAGGACTTAGACAGCAGACTGACATCTTAAGAGACAACTTAACAGAAGATTGAACAACTACAAGACTTTTAGAACTGCAATTGTTTTGACTTTTAAAGCTTAAACCAACTTATTTTATACACATTACTGCAACCATTCTGGACATACAGAGTGGAACTGTGGGGTTCTACCAGGCTATCAAATGAAGCACATCAAATCCTTCTAATTAAAAGTTCTCAGGAAAATTGTTAAAGCTTACTACATCACTAACCTAACTATCTGCGATGACCTCAACACTCCCTTTGTCAACAAACTGATCTAATCCCAATTCCACAAGTTCTATACCAAGCTTTTGATCCATCCTAACCCTACTACCCAAGACTTTTCTCTACTTTCCCACCCTGAGAATCTACCACGTTGCTTTAAAATGATGATGGCTTTGAGACCTCCTCGCCCCTTAATCGGTGGCAGTATTGGCTGGTTTCTCTTAGCCTATGTTCTCCAGGTGCAGTGCTGGCTGTAGTGTCAGTGTTGAGGAAAAAAACATATATGCACCAATTAAATGTATATGTCTGACCTCACGAATCTAACAAATTACATATGTAATATATTTCTTAACTTAAAGGCATGGGTAGAAGTTCTCTTATGGGATTTTGTCATCCTTAAAAGCATGATTCTAACTTTGCTTGAGGATGCTTCTACTCATGCTCTGTAGTTTTGTCATTGATCCTCCTCTGTACTTCACTATAGGTACAGAAACGCTCTTGTACGCATTGTCTGAAGACTGAAAGGCTGTCAATCTTGTAGAAAAATAGGCAGTATTAAACACCTTTAATGACTATTCTATCATTATATATGTTAATGATCAAGTAGATGAAGTCTTGCAATTTATTTGTGTTGATGGTATTCAAATTGAGTTAGTTGATGGGTGCTTGACTATATTGCTCCTGTACCTTTGGTATACCAACAGGTAGGACTTTACTTGATGTAGGGAGAATTTCTTATATTTATATTTATTTGTATATTCCCTTTTTATAATTGATCTGTCCATTTATATTCTAATCCCACTAGAATTTCTTCTCTGCTTACGTTGAATGGTTTTCTTTAGAGCACTTGTTATAATTTGATGGAGAGAGGCAGCTCAAAGTATTTTCTCAATACTAGTAAATTTGTTCACATCTTTTTTCTTTATTTAGTTTTCTGCTGAAGAGGTTCATTTAATTTGACCATTGCCTTCTTTTGTATTTATGCTGTATGTGGAAGAATTGAGCAAAAGGATAAACGAGGGAGTTATTTGTTGCGATATACACAGGGTGACAATTTGATGTGATATTTAAAGCAACTAATGCTATGTTGCTTTTGACGATTAAATTGGAATGTTTCTGTAAAGTAGTAAGTACATTCAAATTACAACCTTTATTTATTATTAATCAATTCAAATATTTATTTATGCTGGAAATACAAATGCTAAAATGCTCAACTTTTACTTTTTAGAACATTTTATTAGCAAAAATACAAAACAATGCCAACAAAAAGAGCATGAACAATTTAACACTAAAAAAAGAAGTGTGAAAAAAGTTGTGTTAACCAAGATGACAGCGGATGAATTTTACACGTTATTTCCTGCTACATAAAAGGAGCTGGGAAAAAATTCCCAATTGGACAGCATAACCCATAAGACAGGTATTATATTATTTTGAGAATTTGTTATTAACATGTGCACTGATGTGTTGCACCATAAAAATATTGTATGTGGAAAACAGATTTTTATCCAGATTTGTGTATAGAGCAATATAAAGTTTGCTTCAATAAGCATGTAGTAGATTACAGAAGAGTAATGCCCTGAGAAATTAGGTTCTCCATTAATTTATGATATATATATATATATATGGTGGACGAGTCAGGCAATTCCAACCCCTGGATCTGACAACTGAGATCCAGCCCTTTGACACTAAAATTTCTATAAAAAACATGATTAAAAGGAAGTAGCTATATTGATAGGCTGGATCAGCAGAGGAGCTCTCTTATATCACGGTGGCCCAGCATTAGAGAAAGCACGAGCATGGTTGCATGTAGAGAAAGCTTACGTGTCCCTCTTATTGAAGGATGTCATTCCTTGACTTCATATGGGGAGTAGGAATCCACTCAATATGAGAATTTGAGTACAATACATTATGAGCACTATTTTGTTGCATATAGTACATGATGGATATATCTTTTTGTGTATATTAAGATTGAATGTGTTTATCATCATGAATAGTGTGAGAGGGTTGATGAAGGAATATCGAGTACTCCACTACCCTATTTGCGTGAATGTAAATAGAAAATAGTGTATTTAAGAATAAAAGAGAGTGTGAGTGTGCCTAAGTTTAAAACCAGCATACACTGAGGGTTAAATACCTTAGCTGTTGTCAGCTCCTGGGGCATAACTTTAGCAGCGAGGTGGACCGCGGTAGCCGAGTGGTTAGCATGAGAGACTCTCACACCGCGGTCGTGGGTTCGATTCCCACCGTCGCCTCTGGCCCTTTTTTCACAATAACCCCCCCAAATTTGAACACACATATACGAATTGTCACATGGCTAATATGCATAGTTCATAACGCAAAAAAAAAAAAAAAAAAAAAAAAAAAAAAAAAAAAAAAAAAAAAAAAAAAAAAAAAAAAAAAAAAAAAAAACCTAGCCTCCAATATCATCAATGTGGGTGTTTCTTGCACATAAGCTCGATTCTGTATGTGCAAAATTAAGCTCATATAAATTAATCGACTTATTAGAATTTTTCAAATGTTTATCTTTGTATTAAAAAAACAAAAATATTAATGAAGATATTTTACAAATTAAAAGGAAACATAAACTGATTTGAAGAAGCCACTAACAATGGAAGGGTGTAAATTCATGCTTGCAGGCCAAGGTTGCTTTTGCGATAATTGTCAAGGAGGATTCACAGTTGATGAAGTATGTAAATCATTTTATTTTATTTCATTATTAAATTTAGAAAAAATATTTGGTCTTAAATTTTAAGAATTATTGTTTAGATTTAAATATCATTACAAAACCAGGAAATTACTTTATTCTTATGGTCTAGTTCTATTCAATAATTTTAAAATGATAAAAAACAGGTTTTCATTTTTTATTTTGTAGGAAGACAATCCAACACCAGCTAAACCTTGTGCCAATGAAACTGCGACAACATGCGGGGTAAGTTGATAAAAAAATATCAATAAGAAATTAAGTAGAAATAATAAACTTTTATTATTAAGCTAAATACAAAATGATTATATTTTATTAACTGATATCGATTGCTGTGTTTCAGATAGTCGTTAATACACTTGCTTCAGATATTTCAGCACAAGATCTTTCAGAAAAAGATATTTCAGCAAAGAAAGTTCCAAGTAGGACGAAACTCAAGGAAGCCGAATCAGAAGAGGCAATTTCTTGTGATGAACTGAGTACAAGGCAAAAGTCTATTACATACCAACAAGAAGTTTCAGTGTATGACACAACACTTACTGGTGCTGGTACTGAAGAGGGTGATATTATTGAACCGGACCCAGGTGCTTTAAAAGAACCACCTCCAGAATGTGCTGATGTGATTGGAAAACAATTAGCTGATCTTGGCGATGATTATCCACTACGGCCTACTGTTGTATGTAATATAATTTTTTATTAAGATTATAATGAATGAACCGTTACAAACCAACTTTAAATTTTAGGATGTATGTGAGGATTCACAATTTACATATAAAGATAAATCTGGAAAGATCAGGGGTCTCAGCTTGGGAGGTACTGGTGGAGCAGTAAGTAATTTATAATTAAACAAACCTATTGTGAGTATTTATATTAGATTAAACATGTATTAATATATTCAAAATTTCATCTGTTATGAGCTTAAACTGTAAAAAGTTATATTTTTACAGGTCTTTGATCCGTATCTTTTGGCAGATAGAACTCTAGGATGTATGCTTTTAAAAAAACTTGGTATCTGTCTGTGTGGACAAGATGAGGATGTTGGAAATGTGGTAAGTTCTTGGTGTTATTAGTAACAAATTTCACCACAGTCACTCCTAATTTATCAAGTATTTTGATATGTTATTCAGTTGTGATTCAATAAAAGCTAATTCTGGTTTCTTTTACATGCATTTTTTGTAAAAGACATTAAGATTAAAATATTTAGGAGTGCACAAATGCAAACAACGAACAATAAAAAAAATTTAAATCAGATATTCGGATTCAATGGACAACCCTGAATGACTAAAAAAGATGTTTTAATTTGTAGGTGTACAAAAGTGTTGATTTTGGAATTGATTACGCCTCGGTTTATTACCCTCCACCTTGTAAAGCTGCAAAAAAAGGCTTGGAAGCAGATTTCACGATGAATATTGTAAATCTGGTTCTATACCCTGCAACAGCAGAGTATTACTTGTAAGTACAGCCTGTATTTAAAATCTTTTTTCTGTATTCTAGAGTAAATCAAATTATACTTACATTTGAATGTTTTGTTTGTAGGAGAGATGGAGGTGGGCAAATATTTCTGACATGGAGTTACATGTCCAATCCTGAACCTCACTTTTCACAGTTAGTCGAAATTTGTGATCCTGTGTTTTGTACACAAACAGTGTATTCTGGAAACGCCACTCGAGGTTTTCTTCATTATCTGGCTCATGTTAGTACAAAATTCAATTTTAGAACTGAAATACTTTTAGTTTAATAATGTGTTAAACTGGCAGCACTAATGCTCATGTGAATGAAGACATTATGTCTGTTTAATGCTAGTACATTTTTTTAGTTTTAGGGCTGGCAAAGTACAGTGAACATCGCCAGCCCTCTCTTTCTTAACTTTTCTTGACTTTCTCGTGTTATAATCCTTCTAATGAAACCATGAAAAACTGGCAAATAGAATGGCAGAATCTTGCTGAGAACAAATTAAGAGCAATAAAAAAGGAAGTTAAAATGTGGAATACATCTAACCGTCAGTCAAGGAGAGAAGAAACAATTCTGGCTAGATTGAGAATAGGACATACTAGGTTAATGCATAGTCCTTTAATGTCTTAAGAACTATGTTCAATCTGTAATGTTAGGCTAACCATCGAACCATTAAACATATTTCCACCTCATGCAAGAAATTTGCTCAAACTCAAGCTAAATATAATCTTGAAGATAATTTAACTGATGTACTAAAATATGACCAAACGACAATAGACAATTTTTATTTGATACGGGACATCTGAAAGATGTGACAGTGTAACAAATGTGAGAAGCCTGGGTGGAGAGCCATTGGCCATTGCTGGAGGGTTGGGAGGTTGGTGCAGCTGGGGCGGATGATTGGAAGGCGGCACCTGGCATGTAAAACGACTGCCATGAATATAGAAGAAAAGAAAAAATTATGGAGAGATATTGGTCTTGGGCATCTCTTCCATTGCCTTGTCCCCCTGCCTCCTTGATGCTGGAACCACTGGCCCTCAGCTCAGCGGGCATCACTTAATATACCTAGTCCAAAATAAATATTCCAGATAATTTCAAGGCATCCTAACCTATTATGGGTTGAAAATCTTACTAATTTGTTTTCCTGTTTCTCCAGTCCAGTTATGATGTATGATATTAATATAACTAACTCTCTCTTTTTTTAAATTTTATTGCTAGCCTCTCTGTACCTCAGATCCTCGTCAAAGCTTGGCAGTAACAACTGAATTTGCTTTCTTCTTCAAGGCCATACCTTGATCCAGAGGTTTGGTATTTCTTTCTTTGCAGACTTAGTTGTTTTGCAGTCTGTTATTATGTGCTCTGCCATGATAAATTCTCCACCCCATATGCACTTAATCACTTAATGTTCTCACCCCCATTAGAAAGTGTCCGTGTAGTATAATCTTTCATAAAAATATTTAATGGAATATCTGGTTTTAAATCACTGTTAATAATTTACATAATATCTAATTAATTATCTATAAATATAATTATGTGTGTAAGACATAGATTAAAACATAAATTGACTTTAGATTTCTAATAATTAATTTGTTGTTTTAGCATGGCATACCAATAAAACTATTCCAATACAACAAGGGCAGGACAACTCTATTAGGAGAAGGTGTTATAAACACTCAACCTGTATTTCAATATCCTGGAAAACATGTCTACATAGTAACAAAAATTGTCGGAGGTGCAACAATAGGAATTCTCCGAGGCTGGTATGAGTTGGATTGTGTATTGGACTTAATATATGAATATTTGGATTATGTGAGTACATTCACAAAATAATTGATAAAATTATTAAAATGCATTAAAAATACACATTACACAGAGAGAAACACACATGCAATACACCATAAAACAGGATAATATAAAAAGTTTATTGCTAATAGTAATAGTCTTAATTCTACCCTTAGGCTAGAGAAGAGCATCATAGATATGCAATCTTGGCCGCTCACACTGGTCCTAGGCTGAGAAGAGTTGATGAAACTAAGTGTGTTATTTTAGATATTGAACATATAATTTATGTTACAAAAATATATTAAAAAATGTATTAACAATGCAATGTTTTAGATTTGTGTATCACAATCAAAGTTACATAAACTTTAATTTAAAATTTTCTAATCTTTCACAGACTTGGGTCAGGTGATGAGTGTATTACCAGGCATGAAGTCTTAATGGAAACGGAGCGCTGGATTTTAGATAAACAAATAAGAAAAGTAAATAACCAATTAGTAGGCAGTACACAACCATACCAACTTCCACCTGGTGAAGTGATTGTCCATTTGTAAGTACATGTTTGTTAATAAAATAGCTTTTATGCCAAATAATTCATGTCAATGTAGAAAAACAATTATTTGTTTTTTCCAGTCAAGACCTGGATGAGTGCAACTCTTATGAATATTCTAAGCGATTTGAAGTAAGTGGTAAAAGTTGATCAATTAATTTTAATAATTAATTATGTTAAGATTATAAAGTTAATCTTGATTTAATATTCTCATAAAAATATACTTTATAAGTATAAGGGGACAAAAATTATAAATACGACAAATAATAATTTAATTTGAGCAAAAATACATTAAAATTTCTGTTTATAACGGGTTTCTGTTCATTTTGAAACAAAAAGTTTCTTCTTATTTAAACTATAGAAATGTCAACAAATAAATCCAATCACATTAAAAAAAAAAAACATTAAAATTTATACAAAATACTGAGTGAGAGAGATAGAGAGAGAGAAAGTGAGAGAGATGGGAGAGGGGGATGAGAGAGGGGTGAGAGAGGGGAGAGAGAGAGAGAGAGAGAGTGAGAGAGAGAGAGAGAGAGAGAGAGTGAGTGAGTGCGAGAGAGAGGAAATAAACGTGAAATAATCGCAAATAGGCGCTTCCGGATGTTAAACCAGCACGACCAATCCGAATATTTGGTGTAGTCTATTTAAGCGCCTTGCTAACAAATTTGTACATATATATTTTGGGATCTTCTTCCGTCCAGGAGAGCTTATAGATATATTTTTGAACTGCGAATTCGAAAAAATTCACCAACATACCCACATAATGAGAGTAAAGGATTTTGTTCGAGTTAGAATTGTTGGCATGCTTGAATTCGAAAAATTGTACCAATTATGGGCAATTTGGAGGGAGAGAGAGAGAGAGAGAGAGTGAGAGAGAGTGTGTGTGTGTGTGAGAGAGAGAGAGAGAGAGAGAGAGAGTGAGTGGGAACATATTATATTATAGAGAGAGAGAGAGACTCAACTCATTGGCTAATGCAAGTAAAAAGTAAATTTACTTGATGAATAGAATTTATACACAAATATTAGTTTTTATAAACAAAAAAAGAAAAACATCTATAACCCTCATATAGGGTTACATGAAATGTATGTTTTTATTATTTTAGTAATTTATAAAATATTAAGGAGCTTCTTGTTGTTTACTATCAATATGTTTACAGATTAAAATAAGCAATTTTGTTAATCCTCTAATTTTTGTCTATATTGATTAGACCCTCAATTCATTACATAGTTTTTAGTATATCTTGAAATATGTACATGAAGACACACAGTTTTCATGCTATGTTCTTTTATAAGTTTAAACTCAGTGATTCGGCAGCTTGGGCTAAGAAGAAGAAGAAACAAGATACATCACTATTTTGTTTGTAGAAAGGCGTATTTACGAATAAACACTGGAAAAGTAAAAAATTTCAGTTTGTGGATACTTCATGAGCTAACTGAGCAGCTTGTTCGACAAAAAAAAAAAAAAAAAAAAAAAAAAAAAAAAAAAAAAAAAAAAAAAAAAAAAAAAAAACCGGATGGTGGTGTGTGGCTGGAGTCATTACATTTTGTCAAGATGTGAGACCATTACCTTGAAAATTGAATTGATTAAATTCATGAAAAACTTAGCAAAAAAATGTACAGTTGGTAAATTGGAAGGGTTCTTCGTACATTACAATGCCAGCCTTCATGTTTGGAGGGATGCCGTGAATAAATTAAAGGAACTGGGCTACAAAGTTCTTCTGCGTCCTATTGTCCTGTCTAGACTTCAGATTTTCACCTACTTAATTATTTAAGCAACAACATTATAAAGAAATTTTTTAAAAAATGATTCCTTTCCAAAGGGCGTTTTTTTGACTCTATTTCTTCTCAAAACTCTCAACTCAACTTTTGATATTTCACCACCCTCAGTGTTCCTGTCACAGTACTGATCTTGCAAGGGTAGGCAGACCAAAATGATCAGTACAGACCAATTCATAATGATATGGAAAATTTTGAAATGCTTCAACTATTATAATTTCTTGAATATACACTCTAGTATTATAGCTCTGCTTTTTATACAGGTTGTATTGAGACACATGATTTATTTAATATTTTAATTCAATTTATTTTTTTAACTTTTTCTAACTATTATATTTTTACTTTTTAGGCATATCTGTTTAGCGATGGAGGACAACTTATCCGACCTGCTGGTAAAAATAATTACACAATAAGCTTTGTGAACTATTAATTTACTGATTCACTTACAAAAAGTTCATAATATTTTAAGTTTTTGTTAATTTGATGTTTATCTACTTGTAAAATTAGTTAAATTGTTAAATAAGGTAAATCTAAACTGAAGATCCAATACACAGTCTATAATTCAACATAGAGTTTTTTTAAAAACTACTTCTAATGTGAATTTGTATATTTTCAGAGGTGTGTGAACCTATTCCGAGGCCATGTGATGCAGGTAAATATGTTAATTTCAATATTGTCATAAAGACTAGTTCAAACAACAAATTCAAGTATTTAGATGCTTCTGAAGAATATTATTATTACTACTAATAATAAATTCTTCACTTTGTAATGCATATAACAGAAACAAAATAGATTCTTGAAATGTTCACAAAAACTATAAACATACATAACAATGGATAGAATAATTGACAAAGCCAAATACCAGGTAACCAGAAAAGTCCATTTGGGTTTAAAGATTTTTGGTCACAAATAAAATTAGTTTAGAAATGATTATTAAGAGATCGTGAGATGCAGTCTGGTGTGATGTGGGTTTAGAAAAACATTTTCTTTATCATGCCGTTTTGATCTTTATTGAGATCATCTTCAGGGCCTGGGATACATTGTTTAAATTATACAATTACAAATAAGATATGAATATTAATCTATACAATGATGTAAATGTTACAGAAATTTTAGGTTTAATAAAAGTATTTGTATGTATTTGTACGTATTGTTTAAAAAAACATTTTCTTTATCGTACCGTTTCGATCTTTATTGAGATCATCTTCAGGGCCTGGGATACATTTTTTAAATTATACAATTACAAATCAGATATGAATATTAATTGATACAATGATGTATGTGTATGTTTAATAAAAGTATTTGTACGTACTCAAAGTGTGTTTTCTGTGTAGATCTGTCGCTGTTGTGTGTCGAGTTGAGAGTGTTAGTGAGATATTAATGTTTTTTGTTTATATATGTTTGATTTTGAAGAAGTGGGGAAGGAAGTAGGGATAGAAATTCATTTTTCTATAAGAAGTTGGCTTCTTTGAGGTGAAAGGGACCAACATTGGAAAAAATGGGTAATGGTTCTATATTACCCTTTTATGCCTATATTAAGCTATATTTATTTATTCATAACCTGTTTTTAAAGATATCTTTGTAATTTATAGGTTCATTATTATTTCAGTTTAAGGCTTAATGGTTAGTTCATGGGAGGTTCATATACTTATAATTTAATTTATTTTATATATTATTTATTTATGAATCTGTATTGTATAAGAAATATGTATTGTTGTTGATTAAATGATTTCTTGTTTATTACTGTAAAAAGATCAACCAAGCATACGTACTAATGTACATGCGTTGCATTTATTATCCAGTAAATGATATATCTTATTTTGTCTAAATAGTAAGAATAAACCTAAAACAAACTGATTCAGCCACCCTAGTACTGAACTTAAATTCATACAATAAGCATGCAAAAATTATGGGTTTTAAACTATTAAAAAAAAATTATGATTTACAGTGAACTGTTCAAGACACTTTTTTCTTTATGTACTGGCATATGATCCTCTTGGTATTAGGTGATGTAAGCATCTAATCCTCCTATGTAAATTTTCTGGTTACCTCGTATGTTTTTAAAACTAACATGTCATTAAACAGACAATTTACATGTTTGGGTCAATCCATAATGACTGACTGGTTATTTTTACACTGTCAAATACTCAGTAGAAATGTTAGAAATTTATATGAACTTTTACAAATCCAAAATGCCTTTGCAGAAGAAGAAGAAGGTGCTCCACCAGAAGAAGAAGAAGGAATGCCTTTGGAGCCTCTTCCTCCACCTGAACCAACGGAGGTTCCTCCGCCGCCACTTCCAGAGCCACCTCCGCCTTTACCTCCAGGTAAATTTTATCCCTCAGATTACTTATTGAAGTCTTTCACTCAAAAATCACTAACACACATTTTTTGTTTCAGCTGAATATGTCGTAGATGGTAATTGTATTTTATATTATTCATGATTCTTTTTCTTGTAAAATAACACCATTTTAACAAACTAATGCTATTTTTTCCTTATTATTTTGGGTGATTAGAAGGTGATGTAGAGCCTCCAGGTAAACAGTTTTTGTGATTCAGTTTAATTAATTGTTAACCAACCAATTAAATGTTTGTTTTGTTTCATGTACAGGACCTCGTGGTAAGTTTTCTTTATTATTTATTTTGTGGTTTAATGAAGTGTGTATAAGTAATCAATTTTGAAGGAAAGTCATTTAGTAGACAACTTTAAAATTTATTTTAAAAATAATATTTTCCACTGAAGATATGTTCAAAAACCAGGATTGGCTGAGTGGTTAAGGTGTCTCACTTGCCACGCTAGTGATTCTTGGTTCAAATCCTTGGCCCAGCCCATGGAATTTTAATTGATAATAATATTTAAAAGGTATTGTAAAATGGTTTGACCCCTTATCCGCTACCCAATGGATAGTTGGACATTATGACCTCCTGTACAGCAGGAATTACTTTACTTTTTTGCTTATTATTAATGAATTTTGAAAAACTTATAAATATAAAACAGCCTGTGCAGAAGCTTAGTTGTTTGTTCTTATTATTTTTAACTAATGTTATAATTTATAATCAATTATTTATTATTAATAACATTTCTTTTGCAGAATCGCCAACGCAAAGAGCAGGTAAATATGTTTCTAAACTTCTTAGAGAATGGTTGACTCCATAAAATGTAACATTGAATTATTTTAAATTATTATTAAATTATTTAATTCAATAACAAAACAATTTTTTCAGCACCACCACCACCTCCTACACAAGGTTTGTATTATTCAATTAATGTTTGTGTATTCAAGGTGAATGACTTCAGTGACTTTTAAACAGAATCAATTAATTATTTTAAATCAATAAAACCAAATAACACAGTCTATTTGGGTTTCATTATTTACAGATTTTGTATCAACTGGTGACCTAGAAGCTATGTACAGAAATCGAATAAAATATCCTCCAAGATACACATTCCGAAGTAAGTTTTACTAAGACTAAAGGTAATATGTGATAATACCCTAAATAGTGAAATCGTAGATTGATGTTGCATGTTGTAGAAAGCCATTAAATAAAACTTATTTGCTGTTTATTTCAGGATTGATAAGAAGGACCATCCGGGAAAAGTTTGTGAGTATTTGATTTATTTCAACTAACAGTTTTAATTGTATAATACCTAAAATACTCAAAAATATTTCTAATTGACAAAAGCAAATATAGATTAATTATTGAATATATACTCTGTTATATTGTGATATAAAGGCTAAAGGCCAAAGGATAATAGATATAAGTCAATTGTTTTTAAAAAAGTGTAAGATAAAAATCTTAAACTTTTATATGCTGTTTACTATTTTAAGTAACATGTCTTTAGTTTGCAGGATGTAAAATGTGCCTAGGGAACAGAAATATAATGTTTAACGTCTATGACATGCAGAAAGCACAGGATGTTGGATTTTTCTGCGCAAATGTAAGTTATGCCAATAACAATTTATTAATAATTTAACAGTTGATATCGTATTGATAAACTAGATATTTATAACTTGGTTGATACCATCCCCTTGTCTACAACACCAGAAGCTAACATTTAGACGTTGAGTCCTCCAGTATGAAAGGAATAATTTTATTTTTTATTTTTAATACTTTCATTCTCTTGAACATCTTAAATATAGAATATGTAGACTAATGAAGTCAATGGTGAGACCATACTAATTTTGTCAGATTCAATGAGTGTGTTACAAAGCTTAGGGAACCTTAACTTAAAATCTGATATAAATCGTTTAGTAATATGGGTAGCCCAAAAGGTATGGAAAGTTAAACAAACGAAAAACATTGACATCCGCTTTCTTTGGGTTCGGGGCCATTCAGGCATAGAGGGTAATTCGGTGGTTGATAGTCTAGCGAAACGAGCCATCACTAAAGGGACAGAGGCATTGACTCCTATACTCCTACAGGATGCAAGGAGTAAAATCAGATCCCAAATGAGAGAAAAATGGCGTATATATAACACTGACACTCCTACAGGGGCTTTCTTTACTTCCATTAATCCCGATATAAACGAGAAGCCCTGGTTTCACAATGCCAAATGGTCAAAGAAGGATTGCACTATTATGATTAGGTTAAGATCAAATCATGGGATCTGTGGAGTATATTTAGAAAGGATCAAACAACGTAGGGATTATGACATCATTATGAATTGTGAAAGATATTACAAGGAGAGGAGTTTGCTGTTTGATAGCTTGTATTTAATATAAGAAGTAGATAATCCGTTCAACTACAGATTGTTGTTACAAATGAAAGAAGAAAAGGTTTACATGTATATAGTGAATTTTGTGCATCAATACAATCTACTTATATGGCAAGATCGGTAAACGGCCTTCACTAAAAATGTAAAATTTAGAGAGATATTGGGAGGGAGTGTTGGGTGAGGTCTGTGGGGGGGTCAGGGCGGTTACTGCGGGCGGGCGGAGGGTGGAGGAGAGCTCCCTGAGCATGTGTAGCTTCGGTGTTCTAGGAGACATGGACTTTTCCATAGATATTTCGATGTAAATGGTTTTTATCCACGTCTCCGTAGAGACCACTGCCAAGCCCGCTTTATCCGCCGGTTCGTCCGTTGCTGCCGGGTTGGCTCTGCCCGGTCCTTCTTGATACTAAAAAAAAACAAAAACACGTGTACAGAGTTGAGTCTACCACTTCTTGCAGCCCACCGGCAATTACAGCTTTTGTGATTTACAATAAATAATTGGCAGGCTGTTGGCAGTCCAGAGTCAGACCTAGGTCTTATCCATTCAGCCTCCGAGGTTGTACTCTAGGAGTTATCAACAGCTAGGTCACTTTTCAGCCCCCAACGCAATCAATTCCTAAATCCATTCATACTCTCACCCATTCTTAAATATATTCTCTCCTATTTACATGCCATTCACTCCTATTATATAACTAACCTAATTGAGGGGCAATGGGTATCCAATATTCTGCCATTGGTCTTCTCACACTACACATTACCAATAAATACATAAATGCCTTGCATATTGTATGATGAGAACAATTACACCTTTTTAAATTGAATTTTTTTGCAGTATTTAACTACAGAAGCAGATGAAATGGTTATTGAAATAATTCGGTTGGAGTTGGACACTGATGTCGTCGATGAATTGCAAGACTGTTACGAGGCCCTTTTTGTTGATTTTGCCTTCCTCGGTCACATAATGGCAGAAACTTTAGGCTACCCTCCTGCTTCACGCATTATGTACAGAACTCAAAATAGTGAGTGCTGTGAAAGTTTTAACCGATCAGTTGCAATATGAAAGTTCTATAGAAACATCTTTAGGGTTTTGCTTTTCAAGAAATTTTAACATGAAGGAAAGAAGCATTTTAAAAGAGATGTTACGACCGACTGGCAAAATAACATCTACAGTAATAAGATTTTTGGTTGTGGGAGACCCTGGTGACGATCCAAATGTTGGAGGCAGATGCTGGGATATTGCGTATGTAATACATTAGGCAAATAGTTATACTTAATCGCTAAAGGGCTTGGTAATTTAGTGTTCTCAGAGGAATTGAATTTGTAATCACTTATCAAAGAGGTGTTTTGTTGGCTTATATATATCAGCAACTGAATGTACTGGTAGGTTATCTTCTTCTTTATACAGACCAGAGGGCTATAGTATTTCCATAAAAATTAAATTGTAATTCATGAGTTTGGTAATTGGTTTTAACTAGCAATAGCAGCATAGCTCTTGAAATTTTATTAGATACTTATTTGGAAAAAGTAATGCTAAGTTGTTCTGGCTCTTCCACGACACCCATGTGTTAGATTAGATGTCCTGTATGACAAGACATTAGTTATTTTATTTAACTAATTCATTGGTTTGTTTCTAACCAATTAAAACTAAGTTTGAAGTTTCCTTATTTACAGTGTAGATATTTTATAAGATCCACTGGAACTTGGATCTTGAAGGTTGAACTGTAATTAAATTTAGCAAAATAAAGTGCCTCTTGTTGACTGTTTTTCCTTAAGTGGAAAGGAAGGTCCATCTTGAAAAATAATTCAACCATTATATTACCAACCATAATTAGTCACAATAAAGAAGGGATTTCTTCTGTTTATGATACTTTTCCCCCCCAAAAAGGTAAAACATCTAAAAAATAAAAACAAAAAAACAATAAGAATAATTTTTGTTATCTCAAGTGATTGGCTTTTTGCAGAATATAATTTTTATTAGAAGATGGTCTATTTACACACTGCTGTTCACTGATTGATGGGGACTGCGGTGGCTGAGTCGTTAGGGTGTCCAACTCATGTTTGCCTCATGTTGCTACAGTAGCAGTTCTGGGTTTGAATCCTGGCATGCTCATGTAATTTTAATTGAGAATAATATGAAAAAATGTATTGTAAAGTGGATTGAATCAGCATTCGCGACACCCAATGGATAGTTGGACATTAAGATCTATGTTTAAAAGTCCTGTTAAAACAGTACATTCAAGCCCATCACATCTGGAGTCTGTCAAGGCTCAAACAATTTCTGCTTCTCTTTTTATTGTTACATCAATGACTTATCTAAATCTATAAAATATTGCTCTTGACTTAATTCAGGAGTACTTGGAATCTCAATTGGGGCCGCTGAAAATGGGCTTTGAATGTAGAAAAGCCATTGTTTTCAGATCTAGCTCCCTCATCTATTCCAATTCCTCCATTTACCATTTCCTTCTGTCCTACCATCAAGGACCTTGACTGTCCATAATCAGACTTTGAACTGAAAGCCCCATATCTCCCAGATTTCCCAGTTCTGCATACCCACCTAATATTGGTTCTGTTTTGCCAGTCATCTCCTTCCCATGAGTATGCGTAGACTTCTAGTTTCATCCCTTGGGATGATAAGCTTTCATTGAATGAATTGTTTTGCATGTTTTATCTTTGGCTTACTAAGGAGGTCCCAAGTGACTGATCTGTATTCTGATTCGAAGTGGTAATACTTTTTTTTATTGCATCTATCATTTTTATCATATCAAATGATATCTTTCCATTCTTTTCTCTACATATCACCTTCTGATCTTCTGTACACTCCCCCATTCTGACCTCCATTTTACTGATTACTGATTTATATAAGTACAAATCTACACATGTATGTACACGTATACATTACCACATGTATCTCTCCCAGTCCGCCGGAGTTCCAGCTTTTGTAATTTATTCTAAATTATCAGCAGGCCTCAAGAATCACCTATGCTGGCAGTCCGGGGTCAGACCTCGGTCTAATCCATTCAGCCACCAAGTTTGTGCTCCATGGGCTACCAACAGCAGCTGGGTGAAACTCATTCACACTCTCACTCACTCTTAAATACATTCTTACGTATTTACATACCATTCACTCAGATAGGGTAGTGGAGTAGTTGATATTCCTCCTCCATCAATCATCCTTTTCACCTTACTCCCATAATTAGTAATCCCCAGCATAATTGATGGTCGATGGGTTAAGAATTACTCTTGAACTCAGGAATATGCAGTTTATTATTTTTTTCGCTTTGCTTTAAGTCTAAAAGTGGGTTAAATAATGTTCAAATATATTCACCTTACTGCCTAAAAAAATTGTCTTTCAGATTTGCAGATTTACGGTTGCGTTCTTTGATACAGAAGAAGAGAGGCGTTGCGAAGAAGATCGCCTTACCTGTTTATTCTTTTACGGACAAAAGAATCGGAAAGCTCGTCGTCCGTATATTTGGACGACGTCTCATGAGATGTATTTTTAAAGAGAGAACCCAAGGGCCTTGTGTTCCCGTCTTTTGAACGCGGATGAGAAGCCAATCTGTATCGAAACGGGTGCCGCTCGTGGCCAATAGGTCAAAATATAAACAGTTGCGAGCTTACTATGGCTACATTGTGAATTGTAACTATAAAAGAGGAAAAACACCTTTTAGATTGTTTATAGCTGAGAACAGCAGATTAGATCAAACTAAATAACAACCAAAAGTGAATACGGCTGTGATTTAAGGTATTAGTTAACAAAATAGCAGTTATTAGTTAAGCAAATTATTCTTCGTCATTATAAAAATAAATGTTTCTCCAGGCTGGCCGTTCCCAGACTTGTATCATTACTTCTTCAAGATGATGGCCTATGTCTAGTATTTATATAAACCGTGATGTCCGCCGGAAAGGGACCGGGAGAATGGGCATAATCGAACATTAGTCCACAGTTCGACCGTCCCTGATCTCCCTGGTCCGCCTATTCTCGATGTATTGAGTAGCTGTTAAAACGTTACCGGCCCTGTTCACGGATGCTGGGAGTAAACTCTAAGAGGTTTCTGGCACGGGTCAAGTCAGCAAATTTTCCACGGGGAACAGACCAGTGTAAAGAATCA
This sequence comes from Cimex lectularius, assembly GCF_000648675.2. Taxonomy (NCBI): domain Eukaryota; kingdom Metazoa; phylum Arthropoda; class Insecta; order Hemiptera; family Cimicidae; genus Cimex; species Cimex lectularius. Next base: position 208,655 of record NW_019392824.1, on the reverse strand, counting down.
CAAGAAAAGCGTAGCGGTTCATCAGTATATCTGATTTTTCTTAAACCGACGTTTGAGATCAATAAGTAACTTAAGCATCGTTTGGTTTAAGCATTATTAATCATCTTAACATTATTATTTTATTTTTAGACACTTACGCTTCAGCATTGGTCGGTTTCGATTCATCATGGTGTCGGCACAATGAGACAAAATAAAATATATTTTCATTACTTAATGCTGTTTTATTTAAGGAAAAGGAGAAATGCCAGTTGATCATGGGGGAAACTGTTGAGCGGGTGTGCTAGAAGTTTTTTTTTTGTTTATGTGATCGTTTAGTTAAAAATCATCATATAATTTTATTGTGACCACCAACGACCACTAATTAATTGAATGCCAGCTGAAACTACATTTAATTTCAATTTATGTTTCCATTGAATGCCTTAGCTTTGATTTGTCATTAACTTCCCTTTACAGCTGAATTCCATTTCCACAGATATCTTGACAATTTCGTCCATGACCTCTGTTAGGTCCTGGACAGTAGTTGTGACATTGAAGGGGTATTTTATTATGGGTGATAGTTCTCATTAACTTGAATATTGTGTATGTGTAATATTTAGTGACCATTAATTAACGAATATTTAAAGATCGTGAGATGCGGTCGGATGTGATAAAGGGTTAGAAAAACATTTTCTTTATGGTGCCAATGTTTACATCTTCATTGATATCATCTTCAGGGCCTGGGATTTATAAACATTATGTAAGCTATACAAGTACATATAAGATATTAATATGAATTTATACAGTGATGTACACAATATAGAATTTTTATGTTTAATCAAAACATTTGTACTCACTCAAAGTGTGTGTGTTTTCTGGGTTGTCGTGTCACTGTTGTGTGTCGTGTTGGGAGTGTTAGTGAGATTTTAATATTTTTTTATTTATATATGTTTATTTCGAAGGAGTGGGGAAGGAATTAATGATAGAAACTCAGTTTACAATGAGGAGTCGGCTTTTTTGAGGTTAAAGGGAAGGGGTCAAGATGATCTAAATCAAGAGCAAAACGTTGGCACCATAAAGAAAATGTTTTTATAACCTACATCACCGATCCGACCGCATCTCGTGATCTTTAAATATTCATTGTATGATGGGTTTTATTTCGAAGGGGAAAAGCTTATCTTAACATGACGAGTTTGCCCCACTCGCCTATTCGCAACACATGTGCCTGGAGCTCATCCTAAGCAACTGCGGAATCAGGATCAGAGGATATAGTTATGACGTCGTGGTGGAGGATGTAGTCGGGATATCTGAGGTATAGATGAGGTACAAGGCTGATCCGAGCACCTTGTGGCATTCCCAAAGGAGGCATTCGGGGCTGTCTGATCTTTAACGAACTCGGAAGGATTGTTCCGTTAGGTATTTGGAAGGACACGCTGCAATTTGTTTTGAAACACTAGCTATTTTATAACTAATAGTACACCCAACACTGATACGGTTTAGTTTCTTCAAACAAAAATGAAGAAACAATTTATATTGAGAAATGATGATTAAAAAAGTAGTCAAAGAAGTTTTACTTTGCTCGGCTTTGCTTCATAAAACTTTGCTTTCATTAATCTTTATCCTCCAAAGTTGGCTCTATTTGGCTCTTCGTTGGACGTGTGTCTGGAGCTCCTCCGAAGCAATTGCAGGATCGGGGTCAGAGGAAAGCACTGTGCCTTCGGCAAGGGGGTAGAGAGTGTAGTCGGGTTATCTCAGGTGTAGAGTAGGTACAGGGTATTGCCCTCTGCCCTATGGTACTTCAGCTCCTACAGGGCAGTAATCGGAGTAGTCCTTGGCAAACTCGAAAGAATCGTCCTTCGAGGTGGGAAGGATTATGTATAAGGTGTAGGAAGGACATACTTTAGTATATAGGATACACTCATGCCAGACGCGATCAAACGCTTGTGATAAATTAATCGAGGCTTCCATGCAATATTTTTTACATGAGGTGAGGTGTGTAGTCCTTAACGCGAGGCACTTGCTGGACTGTTGAATGTTGAGAACCAAACTGGTGATCTGAGAAAACGTTAAGGGAGTTTACTGTAGGGATCAATCGCTTGAAAATGATCTCAAATATTTTTGTGAACAGAGGAAGTAGGCTGATTGGATATAAAAAGAAGCTTGGCTGTGATGCCGGGTTTTGGGAAAAGGACGACATTTGAGTATTTCCAGAGCAAAGAGAAGTCAGTGGTGCGGAGAGTACTGTTGCAGATATATATAAGAAGATAGAAACCATAGACGGAAGTTTTATGAGCATCTTACGCTTGGTGTCTATATCTAAATTTGATTTTGACCCTCAGTACAGATAACTGTGGACACTGGGCTTCGTTCAGTTTCGAAGCATGCATCAAATCGAAATACTATTTCACATACTCTCTTTTTTCGTAATATCATTCAGAGAGAGACCAAACTAATATCACTGAGTGTAGACGCGGTCTGGGCAGATTGATTTGCCTAGGGCTATTTATTTTGTTTCACAAATGCCCTTAGTAGTATGGGTTGCTTTCTAACAGTGCTACTTTGGAGGAAAGGAGGAGGGTAGTCGTCTCGGAAAAGTTCATAGTAATTAGCTGACTGGGTTTTGGTTCGGAAGGACACACAAGATGTTGGATGCGTGTTTTTCATATCTGATCTCGGTTGATGACACACCATTAATGTATTGGTGGAGCTGGAATTCATTGCGCCCAGTCTAATTCTTGGATTCTGTCCAGCTTGTTAAGATAGGATTTCGCTGCACTATCATAGTAAATGGACCCATAATACTAAAAACTGCAAGCACACGGTAAATTCTTACTCATATCCTTGGGTGGATACCATATTTTATTTTCAAAATACATCTGAGTACATTTAAAGCCTTTTTTTATTTTGTTTCGATTGCTGTCCAACACAAATCCGAGGAATTTATGGATATGGGTGGTGTTACCTATCTGCAGACTGTGAGGATCTACGTCGTGTAAAATCCATTTTCTGTTATCTTTGCAATCTAAATTAATCCACATTGTACCATTTTAGTAGACGCTTGAGTAAGTTAGCTGTTTCGATACTTGGGCACGATATCGTTAAGCAGTTTTTATTATTTGAAATTTGGCCGTTGTCAATCATTTCCCACTGCCTATCTCTTAGCCGGTCTGTCTAGCGCCTTTTGCCATCTTCAATGTGTTTTATTTTACAGTACTACTTTAAGGGCAATTTGCCTTAAAAACAGAGCCTCTAAAACACCACAATCAGCAAACTCGGGAAAGTGTGACTTTCTCCTCCTGATAAACCATTAGTTTATTACAAATTTTTCTTATATTTTGAACTTTTAAATTTAATATATTAAAAAACGGACTGAAAGTGCCAAAAATCTGTCCCAGTAACTTCCCGTTTGCAGTGATTCAAAAAATATAATAATGATTAAGTTTAATGTGAAACGTGACTTGCCAACGAAAGAGTCGCAGCTTTTTTGTTTGTTTCTTGTTTTATAACGTAATGGACTTCATTACAATAATAATGGCTATAAATAATGGCAGCAGCCAGGAATTTGCCTATAAAAATACCGTGTTCTAAAATTTAAAAAACAAAATATCAGAAATTATTGATCGATTACAATATAAGAGCCAGTCATGTTCATGTTTTACCGTATACTAGCTGCATTTTGGAGCCTACATATTTTAAATATACAAACCTAGCAGTGAAACTAATTTTCTCTATGTACATAATTTATAATAAATAAATAAATGTAATAATATGTATACAATGAAATAAAATACTAATTAAATGTGTTATAGAACAGAATAATTCAGAGTTTTAAAGGTAGAAAGCCTCAGCCAACTACCTCAAATAACGAATAATTTGGTGGCGGTGCTGACGGGTTTGTACAAAACTAGAAAAAAAGGTTGACAACACGATCAAAATGAAGTTCATGATAAAAAAGAAGATAGAAATGGTTCAAACAACGGAAAGAAACTAATGAAACCAACCTTGGTCAAATCATATAATTTGATAATCTGACCTAAAACAGTATTTCTCCTAAAAGGGGATGCGGTCGTTGGATCATTGATTTCAATGGAACTTTTTTTGTTATACTAGGTCGAAAAATATTAGATACGAGTGTTCTTGCCAACGGGCCCCTAGGAGCTGACAAAAATGGTTTTGTGCCTTGGCAGTGAATGCATTTCAAGAATAGGTATTATATTGTATCACTTATAAAAACATATATGTTCTTTGATGAAAGCATATTTTAACTTTACAAAAAATCAATCCGCTGGTGAGAATGAATCAATCAATTGCCAAATTTGAAATATGACGTAGCAAAGTAAGTTCAAATATTTTTTTCAAAGCTAGAAACAAAGTTGATATTTGTTTTTCGTACCTCAAAAAAACCCGAATACATGCTTTTCGGGTTTTTCCTTAAACTTTCCTCTTCCAGCCAGAGATTTTTTTCAAAAATCACAATAATGAAATCTTGAAACGACTCCACAGATCCTCAGGATGTTTTACAAGGGTTGAGGAGTTTGCATTCGTAAGTATGTGACAACCTGAGATAAAAAATAAAACGTTTGAGATGTTTTTCTTGATTTCATCCTCATTTTTCTCACTCATAATGACATAAAATCAAAACATTGTAGACATAGGCTGAAAAAAAGACATTGATCTTTTTAACGGTTGTAGTAACGAAGAATTTGGATAAAATCCAAAAGAGTTATAAATTTTTAAGTGGGACACGGAACATTGAAGGAAAAACATTGCACCAAGCTCAAAAATGTTTATTTTTTGATGACTATAAAAATTTACGTTTAAAAGCTTTAAAGGCAAAGTTATGGCAAAAGGTTTGATGAAAACAAAAAACAGTCATTTGGTTTGATATTTATTAATCACATTTCATGTTCGAACTGCCTGTCTTGCGCAAAGATTGCTCTTTTCTCCTTCATTCATTCTTCACCGGTGCTCATAGCGCTATCGCTATTGCTGAGGCCCCCCCCTCCCCGAAGTGACGATTCAAATAACGTCTCACCTGAAAAGAATGAAATGAGATTATTAAATAGCAAACCAAATGACTGTTTTTCCTAAAACTTTTTGCATAACTTTGTCATTTTTTGATCAATTTAAAAACCGATTGCACAATTATTTTCAGCGTAAAACATCCTTTAAAATGATGTGTCGGGATGTATAGGGTCATATTTTAAATTTGAAAGTTGAACGGGCTCTGAGGTACCCTGTACATTTTTTCTCCAAAAAAAGATACAAATTTGAAAATGGACTGAGAAATATTAAACACTTTTTTTATAGCATCATTGGTTCGAGAGAAATTCAGCCAGGCCATCTAAACAGGACACCCTGTATATCTTATCACTTTTGATATAATCCTGCTAAAGGATATTTTCTTATCCTTCGTACAAAATCAAATCGACTGATATATATTAACGTAGACGTACACGCAGAACAAAGGCAGAAAACCATATGTGAAAAAATGACTAAAAAATTAGCTAAAATATATTTTTCCTAGGCACCTATGGCACTTAGCAAGAACGCTCGGACACGTTATAATATTTTTTAATCTAGTATGACAAAAAAGTTTCATTATTTCATTCCATCCCCAGGAGACTCTTGTTAGTTGGAAAAGTTGTCATCAAAAGCGTAGTGTAGACGTAAAACGAAAATAAAATACCAGAAAACGAATATTTATGAAGAAATTGAGGGTTTTAGTTGAAATAAAAAAGTCAGTGTCACGAGCGGGATTCGAACCCACGACCTTCGGCTAGATAAGCCGCTACTCTACCACTTGAGCTATAGTGACTTCGATACAGTCGGACACTAACTTCCCATCTCAACCCCTCCTTTTTGCCATTTTTCAATGTCGTGTAATCTATTTGATTCTCGGCGACAAATGTGCGAAGTGCCACTGACTTTTTTATCTCAACTAAAAACCTTAATTAATTGAAAGATATTAATTGGTCAAGCGGATCACGAAAACTAGTGAATTTATGACGTACTTCAAATGAAACGTATTTGTTTGTTTTTCATTGCCCGTAAAATTTAAGTACACTTATTAGCTGTTCCAAAAGTTATGACATAAATATTTTAGTATGTAGTATGAATGTCGATTGATTGCAGGTTTGGATTATAAAAGAGGTTTTAGCACTTCACAATCTTTGTTGGTAGGTCTGTGTGTCATTGTGTCCTTATCTCTGTACAAAGAATGCGACTGTCGTATACTATCTGTCGTATAAATAGCAATCCAGCTGAGAATTAAAGAGTTAAAACAAGATCAGTTTGTTGTGAAGATGATGGACAATTCTTGGACAATTATGGACAATTCTCGTATTGATAATTTTCTAACAGCCATACTTTATTTAACAACAATCACTCCTCACACGAAAACAAAAGTTCACAAACGACGCGTTTTTAAAAAAGAAATGTATGACAGCGAAAGCAGGACGGCTACGAACGTTTTTACATACGCGTTACATACGGGTATAGAAAGCGGTTCATCCGTTGCAGTGGGCATAGTAGTGACCGGAGCGTTTTTTTCCTCGTGCCTGACACGATCCTAGTATGTTACGTTCTAGTGGGCAAAGACCTGAGTTGTCACGGCGCTCATCACTGTAAAGTAAAGGTCCCGGGTTCGAATCCAGCGGCCCTGCATTCGATCCCGACATACTTACAAATGGGCGTTTTTTCAACAACACCGGCACCCCAAGTGTTGATATAATCTCTGCTGTTGCGAACCCTCGTAAAAAATGCATCTACCCACAACACTGAATATGCTTAAGAAAGATTTTAAGCGAAGTAAAGATTTTATTTATTTAGAGCTCAGAAAAAGTAAACCTCCATGCGGATTGTTGTTTATCTATTGTGTATTAGTTTATGATTAATATTAATTGATCGTGCTTCAAAAATAATTAATTTACAGGAAGAAGGCATAGGATGAAACCAATAACAAATGTCAGACCTAGTAATTGTACGAATCCCGATCCGTAGGCCTGAGACAAACTCGAGCGCGAAGTGATATAAATGTCAGCGGCCCGCGGAGGGGAATATTAAATCCCGGAATGATTCGTCCGTGCAAAAAAAGTTGAAACCAATAAAGTTGGAGGTGGATAAGCAAAAGTAGTTTTCCTTGGGGCCCAGTGTGGTGGGGGCGGCTTGTGTTGCTATCTGCCGGTGAGGCCTGCTCTGCCCTGAACCGAGCTCAGTAGTACACCGATCGCGGGTGCCGACTGGTCTGATGACTCGACCGGTTCTTTTCCGTCGGACTATTATTACAAAATTATGCACAAACAAAGCACGATCGAATTCGAACGGGTGGAATTTTCCCCTTAAGCAAATGGCCCTGAGGGGCGATCGCACGGCGGCTTTGAACTTATTTCGCTCAGTATTACCTTTAGATCGGAATTCAGTGATCGTATTTTAATTTTTTTTTTAACATGTATAATAATAACAATTAAAAAAAAGAAAAGCGAAACAGCTTTAGTTCAATCCGTCGCCAATACTGTTTTAATCCCTGGGCAATATTAAATACACACGTTCATTAGAAGTGTGCATAGGGGAAAATTTGCAGCAAATAGTGAATAGACAACACCATCTTCGGAAAGGGACAAAAAGTGGAAACGCAAATCTTCAATCAAAATAGGTAGGTTTGAAATTTAAAAAAAAAAAGAAGAAAACCGTGGGTCATGTTGATTTGAGTTTTTCGGTTGGGACGGGAAAGTCAACTCCTGGGGCTACCTGTAGGATCCGCACACGGCAGAACTCTGGAGGATCCTCGCCACTCCCTGTCAACCACCCTACGGCAATTTTGATTGCATGTACATTTTGTTATCACCCACGGAAAATTAACTAAACCGGATTAATGGACGTGCCCGTCGATTTAATAAGACACGTGAAGGGAAAAAATGGAAATTTTCCTTTATGCATAGTTATCATTTTTCTTATCACACGTTCAAACAATTTGGTTCAAGTGCCACATGTCTTGACACGACCGTTAATTTTTAATGACCAGTTAATTAAACACTTTCCCTTAATTAAATCATCAATATGCAAATTACACAACAATAAGGGATATGGTTTTTATAGTACAAATAGAAAAGTTTTCCCTGAGGAAAAAATGTTTATAATAATTGTATTGCGAGTTATAAACATTATGAATTGTAAGAGAACCACATTTAGACTTACAATTACCATTTGTTTGTACAGGTACATGTCATGTATACATGAAATTTGCAACAACACGGTCATATCGACACCCTCCCCCCGGGATTCAGGTGTTTGTTAAAATATATATATATATATATATTTTTTTTTTATTGTAAGATTATTGTTGAAAAATGTATTTAACAAAAATCAGCTTATTTTATGCCGACTGACGTAGATTCGTGTCATTGACACATGTTATCAGTTGCATGGCCTACTTTCTGTCTACGGGGAAGACACACTACACATTTTGAATAAATTAAGCCACATAGTAATTTTTTAAAATAAACTTTTAGAAAGAATTCATAAAATATATATAAACGATGTAAAATACAGATCAAAATGTTACCAGTTCATTACGATTTGACATCGCCATTGTTTTAATTCTATTGATTAACATTTCGATCAAAGAAACACTCAAAAAAAAAAGAAAAAAAAAGCGGACTAGGTCCAAAAAGTTTGGCTCCCTTTCTACGTGCCTGTTCTAATCACATTCCATTTTAATTAGACTTGTAATAACGTTTTTTTACCCCTTTTCATTTTCCTTTAAAAAATTAAAATAGATATGTAGGTTCTCTAAAGGGAGGCAGAAGACTGATATAAAATCCTGTATATTTACTGCTTGTTTTTTTAATTGGCCCTTAGATAATTTTTACTTAAATAATACATCTCAAACATCCGTCGAAAGTTAAACAAACTCAATTCACATTCCACTTATGTTTTACGCAATTGACGCGATTAAACTGTGATAATTACGTTATCTCACCGTAAGTGACGATCAAGAAGAGATATTGTTTGAATTTTGAAATCTGAGGAATTGCAATTGGCTTAGATAGGTTTGCGAAGAGTAGGGATATCGATCGCCTTTCCTTTGATTTATATCGTCGAGTCTGAAATTTGTTTTTCAGCCAGTTATTACTTTATTGCACATTTTATTAAGACGACGGAGAGAAAATTCTCTTTTCAACAATAGGTCCTATTATGGAAAAGAAAATTTATTTCCTACCCATCGAATTATTATGGAGTTCCCCAAAATAAGGATGGACGCCATCAAAAAATCCAACCGGAGTCAGAGTGGACGATTTTACATTTGATCAGGATAGTGTGAACAGTTTTTAGCATTTCTTACGTTAAATACCTGTACAAAATTTTAATACACCATCTATTAACGAAAAACATCTTCAAAACAGAGCATGATCAAACTGGCAGTCATTTTAAGAAAGTGATGTAAATTTAATGCTGGGATTTTATTTTTATAAGGAACAAATACTTAGTTTTTATTTTTTGAAATGTCTCAATTTATTATACATACGTTTAATCATGAAAGAATACAAGCAATGGTAGAATTTCAACAATCTTTCCCGAATTTATTCTTTTTTATCGGTTTTCTATACGGAAACTCATTAAAAGCAATATACTGGATTTAGTAGCATTAGTTAAATATTATTCACGGATTAAAATTTGATTTTAAAAATGCTTCGTAGAATTTGGCAGCTTTGAATGTATATGATTTTCACGCGTTAAGGTTAAAAATATACAGCGCGTTTTAACACTCTTGACTGGAGGACGCTAGGTGTGCTAAGTAAGACTCTTCTTATCTAAAATACACACGTCTACGTCTTTCTTTCTTTTGATTAATTTCCTCGAGTCTGAAATATGTTTCCCAGCCAACTATTACTTTATGTGCGTAATTTATTATATAGTATAAGTCGCAATACTTAAAAAAATCTAAAGTTAGTCAGGGTCGACGATTTCACAGCTCGCCAGAGTAGTGCAAACAATTTGTCGCAGTTATTTAGTTACATTCGTTTATAAAATGTATTAGGCTTGATTGAAATTAATACACTTCGTAGAATGTGACAGGTCAAATGAATTTCCACGTGTAATGTTAAAAATTCACTGAGCTTTTAAAACTTTTGGCTGGAGGTCGCTAAGTGTGCTAAGAATCATTCTTATCTAAAATACATACGTCGAACCTCTTTCTTTCTTGTGGTCAATTTCCTCGATTATGAAATGTTTTCCAGTTAAATGTTACTTTATTTGTGCGAATTTTATTATATAGAATATTTTAAAAAATCCAACGTGAGTCAGGGTTGACGATTTCACATTTGATCAAGGTAGTGCAAACATGTGTGGTATTTAGTGACCGATAATTAATGATTATTTGGAGATTGTGAGATGCGGTCTGGTGTGACGTAGGTTTAGAAAAACATTTTCTTTATCGTGCCAACGTTTCGATCTTTATTGAGATCATCTTCAGGGCTCGGCACTCTCAACACGACACACAATAATGGCACATCTACACAGAAAACAAACACTTTGAGCCCTGTAGATGATCTCAATAAAGATCGAAACTTTGGCACGATAAAGAAATTTTTTTTCTAAACCTACGTCACACCAGACCGCATATCACGATCTCCAAATAATCGTAGTGCAAATAGTTTGACACAGTTTTTACGTTATATCCCAATATAAAATTCATACAAAACACTTTGATTTTATGTTTTTGAACCAAGAAAGTCAGGCAATGTCTCTAATGATTATATCGATATGTGATAGTTTGATCATGTAAGAAGACAAGTGCTAAATATAACCAAGATAGACTTTAAACAAACCTTCTCAAATTCATCCCGTTTTATTAGTTCTTTACTCGAGAGACCGTTGTAGTTACATGTTCGACATTGAAATTAAACTGCTTCGCTGGGTTTGGCAGGTTTAATTTATATAAGATATTTTATTTTGTAATATAAGTCAAAATACGTTTATGAATCCAATTTCAGTCAGGGTCGACGATTCCACAGGTTGTCTGAGTAGTGCGAAGAGTTTGTCGCAGTTTCTACGTTAAATTCCTCTAAAACCTCATTTTAAAGGGTAAGGATGCAATCATTATTAAATGTATCATTTTGAGCGCAAAACATGGCGTAAACTTGCAATAATTTTAAGAGAGAAAACTAAATTTAATATTGGGATTTTTTTTATTACAAAGAACAAATAGTTTTATTTCATTTATTTTTTACCCAAAAAAGCCAATTGTATATGACTTAAACGAATATATAACGTTTAATTATGTAAGCCAAATGTTAAATATTAAAAATGCTAGAATTTAATCAGCTCTTCTCGAATTCACACTTTTTTATATTAGTTCCCTATCAAATGGATTAGATAAAGCCAATCTATTGGATTAGTCCTTTTAGTTAAATGTTAGGCATGACTGAAATTAAAATACATAGTACTTTGCTCCCACATAATTAGAAAACATAAAATCGTGTAAGAATAGATGTGAAACGCTAGAATTTAAACAAACCTTCCCGAATTAATCATTTTATATTACTTATTTTTTAAATAGTTCTCTACTACATAGTAAATCTATTGCAGTCCTTTAGTTAAATAATTGTAGGGAGTAAAATTAAAATACTTAGTAGAATGAGGCAGGTTTTTCATAAATCATTTGACTTTCTTCGAATTAATGCTAAAAAGTCATCTTTTAACACTTCTGACTGGAGGTGTGCTAAGGTCTGAAATATGTTTATAGCCAACTATAACTTTATTTGTGGATAGTTTATTATATGATATGTCTATATACGTTTACAAAAAATCCAACGTGAGGCAGGATCGACAATTTCAGCTTTGATCGGAGTAATGATCTACCGATATTGAGTTAATGAAAATATCTTGGCTATTGATTTTTCCTCTACACATCGCTAGTTCTCATTTTTAGAGTAGGAACACGAAAGCGTCGACAAAGTCGATTAAAACGAACCCCTTTCTGAAGATGTCTCCGATATTAAAATTCCCTTAAATTATCCCCAAGGGAATTTTAGACGATTCCAACTCAGGAATGAGTTGACGTACTTGGATTATCTTTTTGTTTTTGCCTGACCCACCGTTGGGAACTGATTGATGCAAAAATTGGCCTAGGTCCAGATTTAAGTAGGTTGAATTTTCTAATACACTCTCTGGCCTAAATTTTATCCGGGTGTTTATAACGGAGCCAGGACGTTGCGACTTAAACGTATCTAACAATAGAAAAAGTCTATGAACTATGATCTGAACAAATAATTCCTGGAACTGTTTAAAAAAATTTACAAAATTATTAGCTCGAATTCTAATTCGTATGTAAACGATTACATACGAAGAAAAGAAAGGGTTTCTAAGAATAAAGGAGTTAATTTATTAACGGCATCTATAATAAGAGAAAAATACAATCCAATTTAAAGAAATAAATTTATAAATAATTCCTATTGAAATTCAAATTTAAACATTACCCAGTGCCTAATGGGAAAACTGGCCTCCTTTCTGTACCGTTATTTTCGGAATCTCTTGATAAAATTCAATGTTTATATAAAATGTCTAGCTGATTGTCTAAACTTAACAATTTATCGTATTTACTAGACCCTGAGAAAGTAAAAAATTCGTACTTTACAAAATGCTTGAAAAACAGAAAAAAAAAACACTTTTTCTATTTAACGATGTCTAGTTGGCAAATCGTGTTCCTTATTTGTAAAAATCTATTTCCTCCCTTGAGAAGAAAGAATGCTGCTCCGGAGTGTTTCTCGGTGTCGAATACGCTTTCGATCGAATCTGGCATCGGTGATTGCCATCCTACCCTCTACACACTTCCTCATCATCAAATCTTTCCTGACCCCACAGGTACTGGTTGGATCCTCACTTTCTGCTTTGTACGGGGTGGACGGGGAATCCCTTCAGGGTAGCGTCCTCGGCACACAGTACAGGTCTGGATTCTGCGGATATTGGAAAGTTTAGTTCAAGCCCATAGTTCTATGCCGTATGTTCATATTGGTTTCAACTCAACATTCAACCACTGGTTGAAACCAATATGCACATACGGCATAGAACTATGGGCTTGAACTAAACCTTCCAATCTCCGCAGAATCCAGACACTACAATACGAGTTCTACGTTTCCAATCGCACCATCCATTACGACCTAAATGTTCTCTTTTTAAAGGAAGTTGCAAAATCTAGCTACAAACAATCCACACTTTCTTCGAATCCCACTTTTCCTAACAATCCTCCTCGACGTCTAAAACGTCAGTGGCCCCGAAACCTGCCCACAGAGAGTGCGAGTGATGATTGAGTGATGATTTCTGATTTTAGACAATAAAATAAACAACATAAAATAAATAATTGTCTGTGCAAATTTAAAAATAGAAAATGAACAAAACCGAATAAAATAAAATAAATTTGAACAGAAAGAAATAATAAAAAATAGTAAAGAATGATAAAATAAATCTCACCTGTCTTCCGTCGGCTCCTTCCTTTACCGACGAGGGTTCCAGGGGGATAGAGAATATGAAAGAAAAGACGGTTTGGAAAAAAGGAACGGATAATCCTTACCTCGTGGTGGAGGCAACTATCACCCCACAGGAACGTTCGATTGACGGGAAAAAACGGGAAGACGACAAACCACGATCTCGAGACGTGAACGCTACGATATCCGGGAATAACGACGAAGTTTTTATCCACCTGACAATCAGTCTAAAAATATTCGGTGCGTTCACCAGGACGGTTCGACGACAACTGGGGATGGCTGGACTGAGAGATCAGGCTTCTCCACTCGATGTCTTATTCCCTTTTATTTTGTGGTTTCTTGCTATCTATGTAAAATTGCGCTTCTCGCAGATTGTTGCTCGATTACTCAATGAAAAAGTTTGTTTTTTCACAGTAAGCTTGAGAACTTGACTCCATTTCGGTATCTCCAGTCAAAAAGTTCGCTAACTAACAGCGAATGGTCTCTTCCTCAAACACGATAGTTATGTATATTATTTAGTGACCGTTAATGTTTATTTAGAGATCGTGAGATGCAGTCCGGTGTGATGTAGGTTTAGAAAAACATTTTCTTTATCGTGCCGACGTTTCGATCTTTATTGAGATCATCTTCAGGGCCTGGAATTTATAAACATTGTTTTACTTAAATAATTACATATAAGATATGAATATGAATTTATACAATGATGAACACCTTACAGAAATTTTAGGTTTAATACAAATATTTGTACTTACTCAAAGTGTGTTTTCTGTATAGATGTGTCACTGTTGTGTGACGAGTTGAGAGTGTTAGTGAGATATTAATGTATTTTGTTTATACACTGACAGGCAAACAATTCCGCCCACTTGTAATATAATTTGATTTGTATATATTTTTAGATATTAATCAAAGTTTCACGTTTTTTAACGTTTAATAATTGAGTCTATGTCTAAACAAGTAAAAAAAAGTAAATTGCTAAGGAAAATGAAAAATAAAAATGAATAAATAAATAAAAAAGACGGATACATACAATTTGTTTTAGCTTTGTTTTCGATTTTTAATTAACATTTCAATATCGCCTATTTCCTCCTCTTGCCTTAATTACATCTCTAAGACGCCTCGGCATACTTTTTACCAGACTGGAAGTGTCTCTTTCCTGGAGGTTAGCTACATTCTTCACGAAGAATCCTTTCAAGATCGTGGAGTGTATCAGGAAGTGATGGGCGTGCTCTAATTCGTCTTTTGAGTTATCCCATAAATGTTCGATGGGGTTCAAGTCTGGAGAACGGGCTGGCCAGGCTAAGACCCTCCATGAGCAACTACCACCTCTATGCGACTGTGCGACTCTCCATTGAAATTCCCATTCAGACCGTCACTAAGCTACGTTGAAAAGGTTGGCTCTGGGAAAAATTACAGGATTCGTACCTTTCATTTTGCCTTCTTCACACTCTTTCACGCCCATCTGGAGATCATAGAGCAAATCTCCACTCATCTGTAAAAAGTACAGCAGACCAATCGTCCAAAGACCAATGGCTGTGTTCTCGAGCAAATGCGAGCCGTGCAAACTCAGTGTGTTCTGGTCAATTCTGCCCTTTTACGGGGCGAAAAGCCATCAGTCCATACTGATTTAATCTCCTTCGAGCAGTGCGTCAGAAATGTGGACACCTCGAACTTCTCGTGGAGCTGATGAATCGCTTGAACAACCGTAAGGTGCCGGTTTCGCAAAGTTCTCAAAGTCAAAAACGGCCATCTTATGGTTCCGCTGTCACTCTGGGGCGTCCAAAAACCGGGCCTTCTATGGTAGGGCCTAGTTTCTCGAAAACGTCTAACGGTGTCTCGCAGTGTTTCGTAGGGGACTCCGATAGAAATAAATACTTGCTGGAACGTCCATCATCAATAAGTGCCACAGCACGCGCAACATCCTCAGCACTAAGTGGCATTTGTAAGTTTAAAGTTGAAATTAAGAAAACAAAGAAGAAAACTAAACAGTTTATTGCTTCAGAATTCAAATGAGACTGAATAAACATTTTAAATCCGTAAAAATTAAACATTGAAAAGTCCTTTAACCCTGTTTTGGATTAAGTGTGTTTATGTCTAATTGATAATCCCAATTTAAAACATAGCATAAACAAATATTTAGCTATCACACAAATTTAGCACATTTTTCTCTTCCGATACTTTAAACTAGCCTTCATATCTTATATGTATTTGTATGATTTAAACAACCCAGCTCTGAAGATGACCGCAAGAAAGATCGAAACGTTGGCACGGTAAAGAAGATATTTTTCTAAACCTGCATCACACCCGACCGCATCTCACGATCGCTAAATAATCACGATAGCAATGTTTCTTGCAGCTTGGGCTGCGGATTGACCGAGTGTGCGTGTGAGTAAATGATTCTAT
The DNA here is from genome assembly GCF_000648675.2 of Cimex lectularius. NCBI lineage: Eukaryota > Metazoa > Arthropoda > Insecta > Hemiptera > Cimicidae > Cimex > Cimex lectularius. The sequence continues at coordinate 192,795 of NW_019392824.1, read as the reverse complement.
AAACAACAACGCTATTCATAAATTTTACAGTTCGTCCATAATGAAACTTATAATTAGGTTACTAGGCAGACCCTGAGAGCTTCCTAGCAAGGAATCAAAATTAGAAAGTAAAATTATTTAAAAAATATTAAATTATCTTAATCTTACACCAGGTCTGTAGAACTTTCACACTTTAAAGTTTGAGCGGCTTTGTTAAAAATGCAGATGGGTAAAATGTTGAAGAAAGGGAAAAATGTTAATTTTAATTTATAAATTGTAATGGCCTCCCTGTCTGGGCAGGGTTGTAAATCCTTCGTCATTGTATTATCAGTTTCGTTTCATCTCTCCACTTAAACGATCTCGTTCGTCTTCATAGCAAAGTACGATGACCCGATGACAAATCGGTGTGTGTATTTTATAGGAAACTCAGGCCGTACAATACTCTATTGTGTGAGGGAATGGTTTTTTTTCTTTGCCTTAACCTTGTTCATTTTTTTTATATTCAGTTTTGTTGTGTTGAGCTCGTTTTGTTAATAGTTCTTGTAGTGAGTAGAAAATTCTTAAAAATGATTCAACTCTAACTAATTTTCACTATCGAACTAACTACAGCGGATTTATCCATCGAGAAAAACAATTCGAACCGATTACCTGCTGCTTTCAAAACTTCACAGCTTGAGAGTAGTATCAATTTATCGTCAAAGGGCACGGAGAGATTTTGACATTCGATAATGGAGTGGTGATTATTCCTTAGGCTTTTATGGCAATAGAAAACAGTCGGATCAACTGAAGCACACCATAGTTGTGTGCTTTTTGTTTTAATTTACCCGGGTGATTAATTATGCTCGGATAGCGAGGGTGAATTAATGAACGGCCTTTGAATATCCCTCGAAATGAAAGTTTATTTGCTTCTTAGTCTCATCTTTAAATTTTTAAATTAAAAATAATCTAACTTTTCTTTATACATTTTTGTCGCTGGGTATTGATGAAATTTTCTTATAGATAGCAACCCATTACCATATTCAACCTTTATGAATTGATCGTCTAAAACACTCTTGTTTTTTAGTTTTATTTGAAGACGATTTATTCAATGACGTTATCCTTAATGTCGTTAGTAATTTTACTCAGTTAAAAATTAATTGTTTTATCCTGTTTAGTAATTAAAGGGATGACTTTTTTTGTGTCTTCAATTTTAAGAAAAACTCTTGAATTTGTATAGATAATAATTCGGAAAATGGATATATGATTATTGATTGGATTAATCATTTGTAAAATGGAAGTGGAAAAATACGATTCGTCCAGAACTAGACAAAAATAATAATATCAACTTTGTGGACCTTAGGATAACAAAACATAGATACATCATACAATATGGATATGGGGACAAATACATGGGAGAGACAGGATGAAAAATAAAACACGATTTGCTTAAAATTATTTCATGGTGTACCAAAAGAAAAATGGACATAAAAACAACGATAAAGGACTCTTCTGTTTATAGGAGATCTCCGTTTACAAGGCAGTTATAGTTGCATGGAAAATTCATTTCTATGTATTTAACACCTCTACTTATGGGACACGCTACATACAGGATGAGAACACTGGCGTCTTAGAGTTAATCGTACTACATCTGTAACAGTAAAGCCTCTGAATAGTGGGCAGGCCGGATCAGTTTCTTCATTTTTCTTGGGTAGAATAGACTGTGTTAAAACGATTTCTTATTTTATGTACAATTATTGAGTGCTTCTGGGAATTTGTTAACTTCTTCTCCCATGATATCTAACATCAATAGCGAAATGAACAATAAAAAAAAACACCAGACTTAATCCACCAAAGACACCAATCCACACCCGAACATCTCACGGCTTTATAAAGGAATCTTGACTGCACAAATTCACCCAGACGGAACACTGAAGTTGGCCAGTACGCAGACCACAGCAAGGATAAGCATTTAATTTATGTAAAATAGTTTACAAAAACAATTTCAAAGTTTAAAAACAACTTATTAAATTCATTAGATTTCGTGGTCCGATTGACCAAATAACATCTTTCAATTAATTAATCTTTATGTAATGTATTTGTTGAGATAAAAAGCCAGTGTCACGAGCGGGTTTCGAACCCACGACCTTCGGCTAAATTTTAAATTCGAATTATGAAAAATGGCAAAAAAGAGGGAAAATTCGAAAGGTTGGGTTGAGATGGGAAGTTAGTGTCCGAGTGTCGAAGCCACGATAGCTCAAGTGGTAGAGCAGCGGCGTATTTAGCCGAAGTCGTGGGTTCGAATCCCGCTCGTGACACTGACTTTTTTATCTCAACCAATACCTTACATAAAGAATATTTAAAAACAACACTGAAAAATCCCTTTGAACTATAACGTTTCGTGGATGTATGCTAAAAAGGATTGACGACCACTGAAGTTGAAGATAAGTCGAACGCGTCTAACATGTAAAAGCAGCACATAGACGCATAAAGCTACGATTGGAATTAGCCTTCTCACAGGTTATGATTATGAAACCTGCGTCTTATCCTTCTGCAAGTGAGTTTCCGGAGCTATCAACAGCGTGCCCCTCAAAAGCCCATTTAATTCGCAGTTTTCGGATTCGGAGCCTCTTCCAGCTTTCTTTGATGTATTATGTGTATTGTTTCTTGCTTTTCTCACCATCACTTGTCACGGCTTTATATTTTGTAAAAGAAACTTGACTTGTATTTTGTAAAAATCACACAGACCTCGCCCTTTACTCTACTCACGCTATGAAAAAAGATTCAGCAGATTTGCCCACTATATAATTATGTTCTGTGTATTTACAAATAAATCGATTGGTACCATGATTGGAAATATAAGTAATTCATTCGATTCTACGTTCACTACAGAAAGGTTCTTGTAAATTGCCATGACAACCAATCTCTTTCTATACTCTCGTAGCTGACAGCTTTTTATTAATCGATTAAAAGTTCTATAGTAGTCTGATTGTTATTTTCACATGGAATGTTTCGCTCTATTATAAATGACGATTATTTGCAACAAGTGTTATATTCGATATTTTTAATTGGATCTGTCGGAAAACTGAAAACGGCTGGAACTACTGATTACTAAATCTATTATAACAGTTAATCAGCATGTTTTGGAAATATTGATTTTTACTTTGAAAATGTATATAATTTTACAGCGGTGTGTCCCTGCCAAGGCATGTTTTCATACTTACTTAGTACTTTTTCTCGAGAGGAACTGTAACATATCTTAATGGCTTATGAAAGTGGTTACCTTTAATTAGTTATTTTAGACCGCATGGAATTATCGATATTTTTTTATTCAAAATTTCAACTTTTAAAATGGTTTCTTTTAAAATCCTTTTATTTTCTACTCCTACTTTATTTCTACTTCATTTACTATTATTATTATTTTTGGTACTAGCCTTACTTATTTAAATTTTTTCTTGTTCAATTCCCCTTATATTTTTATGACATATGGATGAGTATTTGTTTTATATCATGTAAAAAAGGGTAATAATCATAAAATTTATTCATTTGGAGAAGAAAAATGACTGATGATTTGTTTGATTGATGACTCACTAAATTACTCTGTTAAAAAATTCAGTTGTATACATTTTATGTAAATTATAAATTTATTACAGAGGAACAATTTCTCTGATGGTCATGCGTATGTCAAACAAGGGGTTGACCTTGGTGGCCCAAGGATTTAGAGAAAACGTTTTTTGGTGATTCTACATTCCAAAATATGTGGACACGTATCTGCTGCTACGTCTTGTGAATAGGCCATGGTCTCGCCGAAAAAATTTAAAGTTGAAATTTTTCGTTTTTATTTCGCCGTTCTACTTTCCTCAAATCAACTATGTGAATTATAAGTTTAGAGCATTTTTGTGTAGATTGCAATAAATATATAGAAAAATTATCAACGTTTATCAATTACCAAAAAATTGATTAAAACCAAATATTTTTCAAGAAAACTTCAAAGGTTCATTATGTTTCGTGAAACTAATATGAAATTTAATTTTAGCACCTCTAGCATTTAGGACCCTTAAATACAAATTTTTGTTTGAATTTAAATTGATCCATTTTTTGACCCCTAAATTTTATTTGTTTTTTGGGAAGTTACCATCGGAATATCAGATTGAAACGGCTATATTTCAAAAACGGTTAAAAGGATTTTAAGGTCAAATAGACCAATTGAAAAAAGAGGAACTTTTTTAACTTTAGCTTTTTAACGACGTATGTACCATTTAATTTTTTATCATTGCTTAATTTAATATTTTTAATTTTAATCTTTAATTAAGTTTTGGGTTGAGATAAAAAAGTCATTGTCACAAGCGGGATTCGAACCCACGACATTCCGCTAAATACGCCGCTGCTCTACCACTTGAGTTATCGTGACTTCGATCCACTCGGACACTAACTTCCCATCTGAACTCCATCTTTTGAATTTTCCCTCATTTTTGCCATTTTTCAAAATTCGAAAGGTTGGGTTAAGATGGGAAGTTAGTGTCCGAGTGGATCGAAGTCACGATAGCTCAAGTGGTAGAGCAGCAGTGTATTTAGCCGAAGGTCGTGGGTTCGAATCCCGTTCGTGGCACTGACTTTTTTATCTCAACCATAAGCCTTATTTAAAGATTATTTAATTGAAAAGAATTTATTTGGTCAAGCGGACCACGAAACCTAATAAATTTAATTTTTATTATAAAATTTTATATTTTGTTCATTTGCATTTTACGCTTTATTAATTCATTATTCTAAATTTATTATAATTGGCGTTGGTCAGCAAAACTATCCAAAATTTACTACCTCTAATTAATTTTGAGACAGGAGGGGAACAAATAATTTTTTTTAAAAAATGAATTCATTTATTAATTTATTTTGTATAATTTAAAATATTCGTAAAAATTATAAGTATAAAGTAAATTTAATTAAATGAGCCTAAATTGTTATTTATAGATCAAAAAATATTATTTTTGGTGTATTAATTTCATTATTGTTTAACGTAAAACTATGTTCTACGACGCAGAATATTCCAATTTGATATGATTTAGAAAGATAAATTAACAAAATATTTATTATTTTTTGCATATTTTAACAAACATTCTACAATCAAAGTAGGTCAGAAAATACTCAACTCTTGGATTTGACCTCTTTGTCATGGTTCTATCGTTAAACACCCTTAGATACGGACTCTCGCAGAAATTGGTGTAAATTAATTTTTTGACTGATTATTTCGACGACCCTGACTGACATTCCTCGGGCAAGCTCTAACATCGTTTTTCTCAAAAACTAGTAGACCGAATTTCATAGTTGATCATTTGTTTTAATGAAATTGTCACGTGCATTTTATACTATGTCTCTGTACTTTAAAATCGGGCTATTATTTCCATTAAAGAAAAGCTAATTAATGACCAATGATTGGGCTAGTTTTTGTATTTTCTTACATAAATATTTTGCATATTCTAATGGTACGTACGTCGTTAAAAAGTTACATTCTTTTTCTTTCAAATGGTCTGTTTTGCCTTAAAAAACTTATAGCAAAATATTATATATATTCCGACAACGACTTCTCAAAAAGCGTAAAAATTTTGGGGATAAAAAATGATAAATTTAAATTGAAACAAAATTTTATATTTAGCGGTCTCTAGATATGCTAAAACGCAATTTCATATGTTTCGCAAAAAATTTTATACCGTTCACTTGAAAAATATTTGATTTTTAAAATTTTATTGTTGTATTGTATTGATAAGCTTTTATAACTTTTAGTATATTTTTATTGCAATCTACATAAGAAGTGCTGTAAAATGGTATGTTTACATAGTTGATGTGAGCAAGTAAAACGTAAAATATTAACAAACGGAAAATTTCAAATGTCTAAAAATGTTTTTTGTGATACCGTATTCAGAAGAAGCGTAGAATCACCAAAAAAGTTTTGTCCAAATCCGGGACCACCAACCTGGTCGTTCCCTTGTTCCTTATTGTATATTGTATTAAAAATCAATAAAGACCTTTATCTATTTATCATCTTCTTTTGACATCTTTTCTGAGTATTACATCGTTATTGTTAAGAATTCTTTTCATTGTATTCTGAGAAGGGGACGGCATGGCTGAATAGCTAATTAACCCACACGTCGAACTCTAACTCGCCGATCATGCGAAATTAAGGTTTCAAAAAGTGGGAAACATTCTGATTCGTATCTCACGAAATTTTTGTATTTAAATTCGTTCTTTGACGTGGAACGTGGATGGGATTTTTCCTAAACGCGAGCAAGGATTTTATTTTATTTTATATCGTATATTTAAAAATCAAATTCATCAATCAAGTCTTTTTGGGAAAGAGTGAGCCAGGTTGAATAGGCTCACATCATGATGACAAGATCTATCGTGATTCGACCCTGTTAAAAAGTTAACTAATGCTGTGATACGGCTTTTACAAACCTAAGCCCAAGGGATACAAAAGTTTGGACCCTCGGTAGATGGGGCTTTTCAATACTTCATTCGTTTATACTCCTTGCTTGTTATCTTTAGCCTTTTTTGATTCCTCAGCGTCCTGAAAGAATTTCTGTCAGGGTTTTGAATCCTGGGAGCTACGGACGTGTTGATATAAGCTACCGATACTAGGTCAGAAAATATTAGCCGCATATCGGCGGAGCGTTCCTGCCTGGGAGCCACAAGAAATATACAAATTAAATATTTAAAATAAATATGTAATATAAATGAAAAATATAATAAAATTTTTTAAATTAAATATTTAACATAAATAAATAATATAATAAAAATATAAGCAAATAAAAAGCAGGATAAAAAAACAAAAAACATGTCCACTAAATTAGTAAAAAAGTTATTTAAAAAAAGAAAAAACAATAGGGATTTTTATAAGAACCCTTTAAATCCCTCAAATTTGATTGTTTGTAGAAAACAAAAAAATAGTCTGGGGAATCCTGGGAGCTACAAACGTGATGATATGAGCTAAGTATACTAGGTCAAAAAATATTAGATACGTATTGGAGCATTCCTGCCTGGGGGCCACAAAAAATATAAAAATTAAATGTGTAATATAAATGAAAAATATAATGAATTTGTTAAATGAAATATATAACATAAATAAAATATATAAGCAAATATAAAGCAGGATAGAAAAAATAGGGAAAAAATTATTTAAAAAAGAGAAAAACAATAGGGATTCCTTTTAAGCACACTTTAAATCCCCCAAATTTGAATGTTTATAGAAAACAAAATGTAAAAAACCAAAAAACCAACCCTTGAAACCAAAAAAAAAGTTTGATTATTTTTTTAGATATAGTTTTCTGCCTTAGTTTTGCATTTCTTGGTTGTTATATATCCAGTATATTGGATGTTTACATAATATTAAGAAAATAATATTAAAGCTTGTATTATATGAGATTAGATACACAAAAGGTTACCAAAACCAAAAAAAATTGTTTATGAAAAAACGATTCGTGTTCGTTTTAAGCAATCTGTTAATTCATAAAATACGTATTTTCATTGCAATAAAAATATGCACGATTGCGCTTTATTAGCCGAGGGCATTTTTTATTACTACGATACACGTTGTTCCACTAAAAATTCATAACTCCTCTAAATTCTATCCAAATTCAAATTTATTAAAACCCTTGGACAGCTCAGTTTTTTTTTCCTGTCTTAATAAATGTAGAATTATTGCCATTTTAAGTGAGAAAAACAATTTACACGTGTCCAAGCACTCTTCCCCCTGACATACAGAACGTTACATAAATCTAAAAGGTGCTTCCAGTAAAGTAGTGCACAACAAATTTGGTTATGGCAAAAGCAAATCGTAATCCTTTTTAAGCACCCTGTAAAGGTAGTAAATACGAATTTTCGTTGCAATATAAAAAAGACATTTTACCCTTGATTAGCCAAGGGGAATGTTTTTCTCAGATGTCTGGTGTTCTACTTTAAAATTCATAGCTGCACTGAGTCTCATTCATCGTCCACTGTGTTATAACTGCATTGCTGAGTTTTTTTCAACAACATTTGGTTATTATGTCATTGTGAGTGAGAAATATAAAGAGAAATCAACAAAACCCTCTGCAACGTTTTACATTATATCTCCGGTTTTATTTAGATAAGAGACTTTTGTGCCATTACATCTAGTTTATGAACTTCTAAATCCATGTAAAGTTCCTGAGGATCAGTGGTATCATTTAAAAATCATCAAAATTTTCGTGAGTTTCAACAAAATCTAAATCATTACGACAAATTTGAAAAAAAGATTAATTTCTGGTTTTTCCCAAAAATTTGTATTCAGGATTTTGGTAGAGTGAAAATATCTGCTTAGTTTCTTATTAAAACAGTATTGTTACCTCCGTTTGTTAGGTTGTTCGTTCACTACGTCAAAATTAAATATATTTTGCTGCAAAAATGGATAAAGTAGTTGGATGTAGGTGACGTTCGAGTTCAAGAACATTTATTTTTGAGTCGGTTCGACGTAAATATATGATTAGTATAAGCTAGTTTCTGAGGTAACAGCTAGTACCTTCTAACCTTAATTTATGTCAGAGGTTAACATATTTCTATCAGGAAGCGAATTAACCATATACGAAAGAGATATATGCTCATAGTCCATTGCTTTACTGTGTCATGCGTGTTGACATATATCTAACATTTTTCTCAGAAGACCTGAGGAGGTTTACGGAAGCTACATCCATTTCAACTCACATTATGTTGTGTTCATTGACTCTCAGGAAAAGTCTTCAAAAAGCCTTACTTCAAAAAGCTTTCTTAGGTCTGGAAAAGGTTTACTAGCAATTCAAAGTCTTTTTTTTTACCTTTTTAGATAGTTCCTAGCTTTGACAAGAAATTTTTTAACTTGACAAAGAATTTTTAGGATAGATAGATAGATAGAGATACTTTTATTTAGAGACCCTATACAAAAGAAAGAAAAACAAAAGTATTACACATGATTTAATACCGTCTGTCCAAAGGCCTAGGAATGCCTGAAGGGATGAAAGGACCTAGGATATTATTTTTTCTTGCAACAAAAAAAAATGTAATAAGACAAATATAATAATAATAATAACAAAAATTTATAAAAAAATAAAAAATAAGAAGTATAAGAAAGGGTAAGTAAGAGATTTGAACGCAAATGAAAAATGTATCTTCAAAGTTAAATAAAAAGTAGATACGACGTTTCTAAATAAACTAAATAATAGGGAGTGGCTGCTGGTAAACGAAAAATCTTCCGAATAAAAAACCGTTCAGAATTGGTTCACCAGCAACTAAAAATATTTTGAGAAGGATGTTGAGTTTTGACAAGATTTTTTTAGTAACAAAAAGTTTTCTTCGATCTGAAAAAGTTTCGAGGTTTGAAAAGTGTATTTTGGGATACTTAGAAGGTTTCTGAAGTTTGATAGGTGATTGTTTAGCTTCACAAAGCTAACTTCGTTCTGGAAAGGTTCACCGGCAAATAAAATAACCTTTCGAATGATTCTATGTTATGACAGGTAATTTTTTAGCTTCTCTAAAGACTCTAAGGTTTAGAAAATTTTCACCAATAACTATAATAATTTTTTAGAGCTTTTTAGAAGGATGTTGAGCTTTGATAAGAAGTTTTTTCGTTACAAGAAATTTTACCTTTTACCAAGAAATGGTTCCTTAGCTTTGAAAAGTGTATTTCGGGCTATTCACAAGGTTTCTGAACTTTAACAAGTGGGTTTTTAGTTTCTTAAAGCATTCCTAGTTGTGAAAAAGTTTCAGGAGCTTTGAAAAGTGAATTTTAGATCATTTAGAAGGTTTCTGAAGTTTGTCAAGTGATTCACAAAGCGTTCGTGTTGGAAAAGGTTCACCAGCAATTAAAAGTGCTTTTATAGCTTTTTAAAGGTCAGGAATCGGCTCGCTCAGGCTATTCTTGATTAAAGCAGTATGAGAAATTTTTTACTGACTAGATTCCCTGCTTGTTCGGGAATTAGAACTGTCTACCGTTCTCCGGCCTTTCCAAACCAGATCTGATCAGGACGGATTGACATGGCGTCATGAACCTTTCGCATCAGTGGCTTTATCTCGCTAATAGTAAAGAATGAACGTTTTACTTATTTTAGTTTAAAATCTTTGTTATTACTTTCTCAGAGTTTAAACGGTCTTGTTTGGAGTATAAAGTTAAGTCTTGTAAAGCCACCGAGGCTGCCTGACTGTCAGATAGCGAGCGGATCCTTGCTTCGGTGATATTTATTTTTAGATTTTTCTTAGCCCTGATCTTTATCGGATGGATTTCCACTTGGCTGACTGTAGATACGGCTGCTGTAGGTTGCCCGAAGTCTGGTTTTTTTATTGAAGCTCAACTTCTGTATTTAAGCATAAACAAATTACTTTTTAACCAAAGTAAGAAAAAATTTAGTTTATAATGTTTTAATAAAAATTGATCATAGTCATACAAATATATCTATTTTTACTATTCCCAAATGGATTTCTCTTCCCGTTATTCATGGAGCAGAATGAGTATTCAATTTTTGCCTTTATGCCCAGCCACTGAATGTCTAAGGAATGTAACGCTAAGAATTGCAATGCTTTCAAGGCTGCCCGAGTGCCAGATCGCACATAGATCCTCGTTTTTATTTCATTTTTCTTTTTCACTCTTTACCGCATACATTTCTGCCAGTTGTCGCCCGGATCCCTGGAGGTTTAAAATGCCATTCCGGCAGATCATAACACACGACGCATAAATTACATAAATAACTGGGTTTAAAGTTTCATTTATAATTTTTTCGGTTGTAAAATAACAAAAATATTTGTCTTTTCAATGCTTAAGGAAACATGCACTTATTGTAACAGTACAATTATAAAAATAATAACATTGACAACATGTAAATGTGATGGAAAATGCATGAAACACATCAATTGTGCGTCGACCAAAAATAGACAACAGACATTTATTTATACCCTTTAGATATCGTTAGGTGGTTACGTGTACATGGCCAGCTGAACAATTTCCTCATTGCCCTTTCTCCTATTTTCTCTATTAAGCTATTTTTTATGATGAACTTTTAACAAAGATTCATCTGGGAAAAACAGAACTGAAAAAAGTGTTCCAGAATGTAAATAAACATGTATTTTGGTCGTTTATGATTAGTTTGCCCATTTTCACTGTAACCACATGTCAAAACGGGCTTACGCTTCTCGCCATTTTCAATGGTCGATTTTTTGTTTACCTTTTGTATATGCTCATCGTTAATTATGAAAGGAGTCATCTTTTTGTTGGGTGTTTTAGGTTAGGCGTTAGTCTGACTGTATTGGATTGTAGTGGGTCTGTAAGAAGTAAATGGCCAAATATTTTCTGTATATCTGTCGTTTATTGTAGTTTATTCTACATTCACATGTTATTGCATACAGGGTGTCTTGTGAACACGCGTCAATGTTTCGGGAAGTTATCCTGCATGTCCAATTGTCAAAGTCTGATTTTCAATTGTATTCGACATATTTCACTTTTCAGGTTATTTAAACTTTGCCCAACTTTATTCTATAAAGTTCTTCGTATCTCGTAAACTGTTCATTCTACTGTAAATTTGATTACTCCTACTAAAAGAGATCATTGTAAACCCCATGAGATTCATTGTTTATCAGTTATCACTATTGCAAAATTAACGTTTCATCCCAACCAATTTGATTTTAGGTTACAAATGATTAAAAAAGAGTCTTTTAAGAGTCTTAAAAAAGAGACTTTTATTAAAAGTTAATGAAAGTAAAAAGTAAACAAAAAATATCTTTGGTACAAAATCGAACATGCGAAAAAACAAATTTCTAAAAATTAAATTCAATGTCAGGAAACAGTACCAGAAGTGCATTATTCAAGACAGTGGACGTACTGAATATTTAATTTACTTTTTAGAAGCTGGTCATTTTTTTTATGTTAAATTTTGTACGAAAGAGTTTTTTTTTGTTTACTTTGTACATATTACTGTCATTGACTTTTTAGTCCAATTCGACATGTAAACCTCCTGACTTATTGACGTCTGCCAGGTGGGTTTGTCTTTTTTTTTGCCTCAGTTGCTTGTTCTCTTTGGTGTAATTTTTTGGGCCGAATTTGTTAAATAGATTACTTGGTATGTTTTTTCTTTATGTATGTAAATATGATTAATTTAATGTATGTATTTTTTGGTGTTTTTTATTTAATAGTTAGACGTGTTATGTTTTTATTATTCACAGACCGTAACAGACAGGGTAGACAAGGCTAAAATGGAAATGACCAAGCTTTAGTCCAAATTGCCATAGAGATCCGTGCCCAGGCCACTACTCTTCCAAATCCTCAGTTTCTCCGGTGAAAATGTTTCAGGATTTCTGTCATCTGAAGATCAATCATTCATTGGAAATCAATATTTTAATATCATCTCGCTCAGTCCCAATGATGCTGTTTTTTAAGTAATTTGACCGAGCCTCATCCGTGTCGTCTGAAGTCTCGAATTTTCATCAGATCTTTCCAAATGCCCCTACACTTTTTTGAACGTTTTATAGTTGTAACGGACTCATTATCGATATGCTAACAGTTTTCTGTCGGCAGCGTAACGTTTCCGGAGATAAACTGCTGATACACTGATAAACATGCAATCTTACAACTGAGAGCCATATGTCACTCCGGAAATCTTACACACCTGCTTCCTTCAGCCTTAAAATATGTTGTACTATGGGAATTTTTTTCTACCAAAGCGTGTATTTTGTCATGGTAAAGATGAGATGGTTGAAATGAACAAGTATAAGGAAAAAACCTAATAAATTAGTATTTTTTTAAATATATAAACATTTTATGTAATAAATAATATAGGACTTAATTGATTGACAAAAGGCTGCCAACTTTTATAACAACTCACTATTTTTCATGAATGGCTTGAAAGCACTAGTTTTCTACACGCAAACGAGTTTCTCTTCAGTTCCACTGCCAAGGGAGAAAATGACTAAAATAGAACGTGGATTCTATTTCTATTTCTTTCTTTGTCCCAGCCCGATGAAAGTGGTTGTAATCAGCTTTAACCTTGGCCGATCAGATTACCTGTCCTTGCTGACAACGCTGGTTTTTGAGCTTTTTTTAGCATACTTCACCACGTCAGCTGGTGTTGCTTCCATTTCGAGGCCCCCACCGCCGAAGGCCACAATTGTTGCTTTGTCGCGTTTCTGAGCTAAACCATTCGTCTTTCCTATTATCCGAGACAAATAATTCGTGATTTATGATTCGCATTTTTAAAAGAAAAATATGCCAGCCTGTAATGTATTCAGTTAAATTCCGATTAAATCAGTCTTCCTGTTATTTAGTTTTGATTGATGTACTAATATTACGTATAAGTTAAGATAATAGAAGGAGAACACCTTAGGATCAAGCACATCATGAAAAACCCTCCAACAAATACTGACGATACTCTTCATATGTTAAGTTTATCGAGATCTACAACCTTAAGTTTATGATGATAAGTTAATAGCATAACAGCCTTGAACATCATGTATTGCACAGCCTTTTCGTACTGAAGTTTATACTACAGTAATTGATAGCAAACCAAAAGAACATTGGAATACACCAAATGGCTTCTAACAAGGGTGTGATAAAGGAGTTTGATTGCGAAGGGTTTATTAAAGTCTATATAAATGATGATGATAACGGAATTCTTGGAAATGAGGGTTTTATGTTCCCCAGGCACTGCATCTTTCGGGCTTATTATGTTCTGGTACTTTAGTTCAGTGCAATCGACTCGATCCTTCTCATGAGAAGTTTAAGTCATTAAGTACAATTGTTTTTCCAGGGTTTACTTTGCGTTCAGGTTACGTCCCCACTACTTACTTCCTTACTTTACTTTAACTTTTCTTTACTTAGGTTACTTCTCATTCAAAATTATATGTTTCCTGTGTCCAGTTCATGTATCCCCCTCATTGTAAAACCTATAAATGAAGAAGGTTTAGTGTTTAAAAGTATTATATTTCTCGTAATTGTTGTACTTTTTCATCGAAAAGTAGACGAAAGGAAGAAAAGGGGAAGAATAAAGGTTGTTCTTTTAAAACGATATATTTCCCTTCCTTGTGTTATTTTTCATCGACCGTCTTTATTTTGATCTATAACACGAGCAAGTTGAGCTACTGTACTGAGCCAATGGCGGAAACCAAATTGCTATTCCATTATTAGATTTTTTGAGGATGATATGAGGTCATTCTTAACAGAATTATCTTCTCAAAAATCTTACCCGGTGAGCTAAGAAGACTTATTGTCCTGTAGTTTGAAGGAAGTTCGGGAGGTTTGTCAGGTTTTTTAATGTAAATAACTTTGGAAACTTTCCAGCATTAATGGAAGAAATTAATGAGGGTATGGAATTGAAGAGATAAGAATGAAGAACCAGCGCTTTTCTGGGACGATTTTTGAGCATTGAGTTTTGGATTGATTGGTCAACCTCTAGAGTCTTTTTATTTTTGTGGGAGTGAATTATTTCATAAACATCTTTAGGAGTGACCAGTTTACATTTGTGAGTGTCGACATTCGTGTTCATACGACTAGTGAGTGCGACACGATCTACGAATCTTGGTGCTTGGTCAGTAGTAAGATGGTGAACAAACATGAAGTACTCTCCCATTGCGGTCACTTTCTCATCATCAGTGGTGCATGGCTTGTTTTTGAGGATTATATTGATATTTGTACATTCTTTTTTCTGTTTAAAGTGTTTGACAGCCTTCCATAACGAGCCATTTTGGGGTCTCACGTCTACAAGTAATGCGACCAACGGTTGTTCCTCCAGTTTTCAATGCATTTGCGTAGCTTGAACTGTAGTTGGTTTGTATGTCTTTTGAGTTGTTGGTGATGTGGTTTTTGATTTTAAACTGAATTAGGTGAAACAGGCCTAAGAGGAGAAGGCTGTTGCGTTGTGTGGCCAAGGAGGTGGCATATTAGGCAGCTCTTTAAATCAGTTTAGTTAGGTTTTGTATTTCCTGCTCAATCGTGTTTTTCTGGCTCGGGAAAGGGGAAGGAGTATTTCAGTATTTATTAAAAATGCTTGCCAGTTTGCTTTTGAGTAATCGTAGTGATGTTCAGTTTTAATCAGTTTTTTTTTTTGACAGGGGATCTGACAGGTTGGTTATTTCAGCCCCGAAGCACTAACATAATGCCGCTACACACTCGATACGAAATCACACCAATAAATACATTCATACCTATATACATTGATCGCACTCGTTTGGATGTTGGATATTCCTCCATCTACCTTTTCCCTATAATAAACTAATCTAGATTGGAGTTGATGGGGTATTTTTTTAATCAGCTGTCGATTTTTACCTATTTACCTACGGGGCCATGATGAAAGGAGAAGGTACTAAGTGATTCCGGGTCCGTAAAGAGTGGTATATTTTTTTTAGCAGAAATAGATCGATAGATTGTTTTACGTATGAAAACGATAAAAAATTGCATCCTGAACTATCTGTAAAAAACCATGTTCTGCTGTTGATGATGTGGTTCAGGCCATGAAGATAATAAAGCTATGCATCATAAACTCTCTGAGAGAAGCATGGTCTTCTGCTGATGTTGTTGTTTTGGTCATGAAGTTGATGAAGCTGTTGACCATGAACTGTCTAGAAGAAACATTGCTTTGTTCTGCTGCTGTTGATATTTTTGTTTGTTATGAGGATTATAAAGCATGATGAACAATTTTGGGGAAACACATTCTGCTACTGAAACTACCTGGGAGAAAACTGCTACTGAAATAGCTGATATTAATGGGTAATATTTGATGAAGTCCATCATAAAAAAATATTTAAATGTTTCTATATATAAATGAAGCTTTTATGCTTCATAAAACCATACCATATCAAATAGTAATAATGGTAGTTTCACAATATTAAGTCCATAAATGGTGGTCTAAAGTCAACCGTGTAATCACTATTAAAAGTATAAAAATATAGCATAGACATAATATTGTATTTATTACAATTAATTAAGGTTTTTAGTTGAGATAAACAAGTCAATGGCACGAGCGGGATTCGAACCCACGATCTTCGGCTAGAACTAAAAATCTTAATTAATTGTAATATATTAATTGGTCAAGCGGCCCACGAAATTAGTGAATTTAATTGTATTTATTGTTGAACATGAAATGCAAAAACCTGAGTTGCAGATTAAAAATGTAATTCGGAGTGGAATTGTCTACCGGTTGACTGAAGCAATTTAAAACGTTTACAGGAATTAATGGTAATAATAATGTAACTGAATGTCGTTTCGACATTCCCTTTTCTTTATTTACCTCTATTTACGACCCATTCCAACCTTTAGAGCGGTTCCGAAACCAATCCAAGTTCAACGCAAAGGATGAAAGGAACACTACTCGTTAAGCGTCAGTTAGAACGAAAAACAAAAACAACAACTGTAAAATAAGCACAAAATCAATCTAGATTTCAGTAAATCTTGACCAAACGGAACATTGGTTCAATACAATTCAACAAAAAGTTGGAAAATCATCTCTTTTTTTGTTTTTGCAGTAGTAGTAAGATTGGGATTACCTGTCTATTATATTTATTTACTACTATTGAAATTCCCCTATAAGTGGTTGTTATTATGAACCTGCACCATGATTGAAATTTTCTAGTATCTCCAACACGACCCTCCACAACAACCTTAAAACACCATTTGTCCTAAAGTTAATTTTTCGAAGATTTAGCAAATTTTTCTAGAAAATTTCTCATCACCCCCAAGCCTTGTCCAACAGACAAATCTGTACTATTAATGAGGTGTTTCAAGGGAAAATGACTCCGTGACCTCCTTTCTAAGGAAACGATATGTTATTAATTAGTGAAGCGAAGTGCAATGGGAGAATAATATTGATTATTTGCTCCCTGCAATGCGACCAAGTTTGAAATAGTCGTTAATAATCTATCCTCAAATTACATGTTGTAAACAATTTTGCACGCGGTATGATCACCATGGTCCATCTGTTCTCGCTGTTCATTCAGTGAATGCCGTGTTTTAACCTTTATAGGATTCCGGATAACTTTCTTATTTATTTAATTTAAATGTTTTCCACATCGAGGTCTGTATGAAACATTCACAGCCGGAACTATCGATTGTTCAATAAATTGGACCCTAATAATTTAAAAAGTAATTTCTGAAGTGTCTGCTTAAATAAAAAGATCTGAATTAGAAACATTTGTGTTCCTCGTGTGCAGCTGTGAATCATATCATATTACACATCATGTCTCATTAATGCAAAACATCTATTTAACGGTTTAGAGCCAAAAGATGAGAGAATAACAACATAAATTCAATATTTATTTAAAGTAAACATACTCCTCGTTTACTTCTGCCTTTTAAAATCCAATGTATAGTGTGTTTTTATTCATCAACCGAGTCCAAAAAAGTATAAATGTTTAATCGATATTCAATACTATTGTGGAACAATTTCCTGGATTCGTGAAGAGCGGGCAAGAACGAAGTAGTTTACAAAAACACCTTTTTCATTTTTGCCAACGTTTTGACCTTAATTCGACACGTCACACAACAATTTCACACAACATCAATATGACACCACAAGAATAGCACCACACTTTATGCCTTGAAGGTGACCCGAATATAGGTCGAAACGTCGGCAAAAAATGAACACGTGCATTTCTGAACTACCTCATTCTTGACCGCACAAAAACACACAAAAAAACCACTCATGTAGAACGTTTAACAACAGGCTATTGGAAGGGTTTTCATTCCCTGAGATGCTGACGCTAGGGTCTATACCTCATGGGAGTCCACTTACCCCGTTATACCGCTGGGTCAGCTGGGTGCTCGAGGTGTCTTTGCTATCCAACGGAGTTAGGCTACAGAGGTTTTCGAAAACTAAATCATTTCATCCTTTTTTCCCTAACGCATGCATTGCAAGAGGCATATAATCTTGTCTCAACTAACGCACAAAATACAATCGCATACTAAACAATAATAAATACATTCACACATATGTATATTGCACTCATTCTGATTGTCGGTGGAGTACTCGACATTCCTCCACCGAACTACCCACACTACTAATAAGCTAACCTATGGTAGGGTCAATTAGAAAATCTTGAATACTTTCATAAATGGTGTAGAAAAATATTATTCGTGCTAATAATTCTTCAGAAT
The DNA here is from genome assembly GCF_000648675.2 of Cimex lectularius. Lineage (NCBI taxonomy): Eukaryota > Metazoa > Arthropoda > Insecta > Hemiptera > Cimicidae > Cimex > Cimex lectularius. The sequence goes on along the minus strand of NW_019392824.1, from coordinate 174,731 downwards.
AAATGCATAATTATTTTTTACCTTTTTTTCTTGTATCAATACGATACAAAACAAAATACAATATTTAGCAACAGTCAACTTTTGTTTTTGTTTAATTATAATTGCAATGATCATTTCATTCTCACAAGTAGAGGGGAGATCACCCATATTAATGAACTGTCGGTTTTGTGATTTGTTCTGGGTCGAAAAATATTACACACATATCCGAGCACACGTGTCCGTGAGTTTTAACAATGGGCCTTGGGAGACTAGAAAAAATTATCCTAAGTCTCCAATTATTTAAATTTTTCTGCAGGATTGGGTGATAAGTTAAGACATTGACAAACTCTCCAATTAATGTAATCATAGTATCAATTAGGTTTAGATAAAGAAAGAGTGAGATGGTCGATTAGGCTTTTTCTTGCATCATCGCGACAAGATCTGTAGTGATTTAACCCAAAAAGTTAACTAGTACGATGATACGGTTTTTATAAGCCTAAGCTCATGGGATACAAAAGTTTGGTCTCTCGGTAGGTGCTTTTCCATCTATTTCATTTATTTGTACTCCTTGCTTGTCTTTCCTGAGCAGCCCTGAGAGAAATGGAATTATTTAAAAACTTTTTTTTAATAAATATGTTTTCATGAATTTGTTTTGCATGTATCTGAAGAAGAGAATAATTTTATTATTTATTATTTTACGCAGGAGAAGATAATAATATGCAGGATTGTATCAAATGAGAACGACAGATTACAAAATCCAAAAGACCCTTCAACATGGCGAAAAAGTTATTATTGAAAAACAATTTAGATTTGTTTTAAGTACCGTTTAAACTTCAAAAAGGAATGTTCGTAACAATAAAAAATTAACATTTTTGTGCTTGATTCGTCGAGTCTCTGGGGACATTATTCTTCGCCGAAGTCCGACATTCTGCTTAAATACTTTAAATCTCTCTGGATTCTGTCCAAATTAAGCATTATTACAACCATTGAAAAACTGAATATTTCATCTATCACTCTATGCTAACAATGAATTTTATTTTACAATAAATGAGAAAAAAATGATAAATTCAACAAAACTTTCGCAAGCGTTTTATTTTAGTTATCCAGTTCTAATTTATTAACAGAGACCAATTTACACCATTACTTGTATTTCGAAGTTCTAAACCTCTGTAAAGTTTCCTTTGGATCGTTGGAGTCCTTTCAAAATGATCAAATTTTCTTAATTTGTGATTTAAAAAACTCGAAGGATTTACGGCTATTGTAAGTATTTAGGGCCTGTTGAATTGAACGCTCATACACGTGCCTAATATTGTTCGATCTAGTACAATATCACCAAAAAAAGTTTTCTTAAAATCGATTATTACAAGACCGCACCTTGTCAGAATTTTTAGTTCAACCTTTCATAGATTTTGTCTGGTATCTCTATTTTTTCTTCGTCTAACCAAAGCGGATTTAAGCTTAGATCATTAGCTGGTATTGGGTTTAAGTTGGTTTTGATGAAAAAAATAAGAACATGATAATTTGATATTGCAAACAGAAAAATCAAGAAATATGCTAGGTAAAGGTGGAAACGCCTGAATATTGATAAATACCTTTATGATTGGAAACGGCCGACTGCAGACATTCGTATTGTATTGGAATTAAAGGTAAAGTTGTTTAATAAGGGGTCGACATAGTTTTAGTTTAAAAGGTGTTAGATGGCCGAGGGAGGAAGCCTAAGTAAAGCTTCACCATCAACGTGGCCAGAAATTAATATTAAAATGAATTAAATTGATTTATAAATTTTGTTCAGTGAAAATTAGTGTCACGAGCGGGACTCGAACTCACGACCTTCGGGTCAATAAACCCGTACTCTAACCACATGAGGTGGCGTGACGAGACTGATGTCACGTTAGCTCAAATGTCTAGAGCAGCGGTGTATTGAGTCGTAGCTCGTGAGTTCGAGTTCCGCTAGTGACACTACTTATTCATCTCAACCATACTTTACACAAAAATTATAAATAAATTTTTTTTACGTATCTCAGCTACAAGGTTATACGGTACTAGGTCGAAAAATATTGAACACGTGTCTGAGCGTTCAATCCAATAGGTCTTAAAAGCCGCAAATATTTACGATTAAAAAAAAATCACAAATGTAAAAAAATTGTGATAATTTTGAAACGACTACTTCAATCCAAAGTAAACCTTACTGAGGTTTAGAACCTTACGAAGTACAAGTAAGTAAATATGTATGTACAGAAAATAGAGTAAATTGGAAAAAGAACAAAAAATATAAGGAAATCTAACTCCCGCTGATTCCAGCAAGACCTTCCAAACCTACCTTCCCTGGCTATCCAAAGATAAAACAGTTTTAATAAAGACTACAAAGAGGGATCATTAATACTATTCTGCGGCAGAGAAGACTACAAGGCCTACGGAGCGCAAGCAGGCAAAACTTTCCCGCCGACTGCAAACTGGGAACAGCGGAATCGTCGCTCCGACCTTGGAGTGGAGTCTGGTCATCTTGCCACTGTCACTAAATTAGCTCTTCTAGCTCTCCAAAGGTCGAGTCCGCTCACCTCTTAGCAGCCACGATATTTCCTTCCGAAGACTCGAAAGGACCTTCGGACCGTACGAGCTCAACGTTTCTGGGTGCCCGGTACAGGCTGCCGAATGGAATCTCTATCCTTTACAAAACCCACTCTCTCTTAGCCAGCTCCTCACGGGGCTAACTCGCTTTCGAAGCGCCCTCTCTCGCTAGCATGAAAGGGGTCTCGTGCCCTGTCGAGCTCACAGTAACAGGCTCCCGTCTGGGCGAAAAGATTGGGAACTTCATGCGAAAGCAATAGTGCCTTTTTCAAGGCCAACGTTAAGCCCTTTAAACATGAATACCCATAGGTTTTGAACATAGATTGAAGAACATAGATATATTTTCCCTCTCGCCCTTATATGTTCCATCAGGTTTGTTTTCTTCAGGAAACTCTTTCTCTCAATTTATATCTTCTCTTTCGTCACACTATTCTTTATTTTTTACTTTTCTAAGTTTAATTTTTATTTTATTGTTAGATATTACATATTACTGATATTATTATGCCCTCTTTCTTTATTTACCAACGATATCGGGCAGACGGGTCTTCAAATCTATGTAGTACAAATAATTTTAATTATAAAGAATTCTCCAGTATATTATATCCTATATTGTAATTTGAGATCCACCTATATCCGTGTCGTTGGCAGTAGTGGGGTCAAACCTCTTCCCTTGCCTTCCTGCCCATCGTGGTTGGCTCCAGGGTTACTGACATCTGTCATTTTAAGGGCCAACGCGTGCAGGTTATAAACTAGATGTAAATGAACTAAGTTCTCTCAAAATACATTCATTCATATTTACCGTTTCCAATCCAATGCGTAATACACAATTAGTTTAAGTCAAAAGACGAAGTTGCTCGCTATTCCCGTTGACTCCACCATTAAAGTTGAAATTAAATATTATTTATTATTTAAATTTCACTGTACATATGTAACATTTTGGTAAAAATAAACTTACATATAACAGAGCCTTTTAAACGCGCAGTACGGAGCCAAGTAATGCCATTTATCAAATATGTAGTTTATCTTTATGTACGAGGGACAGTGAAATTTTCGTGTATGACCTATATTATAATTTTTATTAAGTAACATTGATTTTTTCAGACCTAGTTTTTTATATTTATATATTTGTTAACTTTTCCATTGATTTTTTGTATAAATAAACTTCCTACTTTATTTTTACATTAAATTTTTTGGAAGTTACGGGAATTTTTCATCATCAGTATATTATTTTTTTCGACAAGAATAAATGAACTATTCTATGGGCAAACCATTTTATTTTTCAGTATAAAAATGATAAATTAACCTTTCCTTTCTTTTTGCAAGTATTTCATCGAAAAGTCAGACAGGATAAAAGATGACATATATATTTCTTTTCTGTTTTGCTATTGTTTCACCGAGAAGTCGGACAGAGAGGAGTGAAGACTGTTTAGTTCTTTAAAGACGTTCTATCTTCTTTCATTTTGTTTCTTTTTCATCGAGTAGTATGCCAGGGAAGAGAGAAGACTTTAATTTTTAGAAAGATTTTTTACAAACAGGAGTGGGCTAGGTCAATAAAGAAGGCTTTTAGTTTTTTAAAACCGTTATTCCCACTCGTATCCATCTTCATCGAGGAGTTGGCCAAGGGAAGAACGAAGATGACTTAGTTATTTAAAAACAGATATTTTTCCGGCTTTCCTGTTTTTTTTCTCCACCGAGAAGTTGGCCAAAAAAAAAAGAGGCATGTTGAGTGTTACAACACATTGTATTCCCATTTTTGCTATTTTTTCATGAACTATTCGCCAAATGAAAAAGTATTCCTGTTTAGTTCTTTAATAAACGTAATATTTCCCTCTTTTTGCTACTTTTCCATTGAGGAGTCGGCCCGGGGAAAAATGAAGGCGTTTAGTTATTTCGATAAACGTTACATTTCCCACTTTTTCACACCTTCATCGTGGAGCGTGCCAAGAGAAGAACGAGGATGGTTTAGTTTTAAAAAATATATTTCTCCTCTTTTTTGGTACTTTTTCATTAAGGAGTTGGCCATGGGAGAAATAAGGCTGTTTTGTTCTTTAAAACGATATATTTCCTTTATCTTTGCTCCTTGTTCATCGAGATGTTGGCCAGTAAAGAAAGTAATATTTTTAGTTTTTAAATACATTATATTCCCATTTTTGATATTTTTCCATGAACTATTCGGTAAAGGCAAAATTATTTCTGTTTAGTTCTTTAAAAACTTAATGTATCCCTGCTATTTTTTCATCGAGGAGTAGGCCAGGGGAAGAATGAAGACTTTTGTTTCTTTAAAACCGATGTATTTTCCTTCCCTTTGCTACGTCTTAATCGTCGAGAAAGGGAAGAAAGAACTAAGAAGAGAATTTAGTTTTTTAAAATCATTATGTTTCTCTTCTTTTTTCATCGAGAATGGATCAGGGGATGGAGGGCGTTTTGTTCTTTGAAAACGATAATTTACCTTCCTTTTATTTCTTTTTCATCGAGGAGTGAGCCAGGAAAGAAATGTGAAGATTTAGTTAATTAAAACCGATTTTTTCTCTTTTTTTATTTTTACATTTTTATTGAAGAGTCGGCCAAGAGAAGAAGGTATACGGTTTAATTTTTACAAACATTATATTTCTCCTCTTTTTTGTTTCTTTTTCATTGAGGAGTCGGCAGGGGAAGAAAGAAGACAATTTCATTCTTTAAAAATATTATATTTCTCTTCCTTTTTCTTATGTTATCATTGAAGTGTGTACTTATATTATGTAGTACTAACAATGTACAGCCCATGAAATTGTATTTGATATTAATGATTTTTTTTTTAATGGCTTTATGTTCTGAGCATATTAGCGAATGACAATGTTATTATGCGTATTCGTTTTTTTTTTTTTGGGGGGGGGAAGGGTAGCGTAAAAAAAGGCCAGAGGTGACGGTGGGAATCGAACCCACGACCGCGGGATCTACGAGCCGAGAGTCTCTCACGCTAACCACTCGGCTACCGCGGCCCTTTAATGAAAAAATTAATAATGAAAAAAGTATTGTAAAATAGTTCTGACCTCTCATCAGCCACAGCCAGAGTAATCATTTGAACGTTAAGTTTTTCTGTATGACAGGAATTACGTTATTTAATAGAACAATACGAAACTAGGTCATGGTTTCCGTTTTCTTGTTTTCTGAGCTTGCATAACAGTACAAATTCTACTTAATAAAGCCTAAACTATCGCTCAGTCCGACTTTTTAATTAAAATTTAAACTGCCTTGTAGTGAGGAGTGGTGAAGAATTCTAAATAGTATATATGATAAAGCCTTCCTGATGATGCCTTCTCCATTACTTCATTACTGCTATAAGTAAAAAAGTAATGAATAATTTGATTCAAACCTGGTTCGTCCAACAGCATGAAAATACTATAAATATGAGAAATTGGCAGTGATAATGTGGAATTAGTAAAACTCAGGGTTCTACCATTTATGTTCCTTTAAATGATATATAAAAATACATTAATTAATATCAATGCGAAAAATATTATTTCTACGCAAAAACGCTCTCCTATATGAAAAATACACTTTAAAATAACTTATTTAAGTGGAAGTCACATAAAATAAGTAGTGAAATTTTACAGCAGTCCACATTATTACTTCATTCATAGATTTAACTTTAATTAGTCACAAATTAAATGCATTATGAAATATTAAGCAAAGAGAGCATGTCTGACATTTCATGATTAATAGTCCATGGTTTGTTGGGCGTGCCTAAATGGTACGTAAACAATATATCAGCATTAATCCTATTTGCTAGAAGATATTATGTATCATTTAAACTTTACGGTATTCAGTTGAAAAAATAAATTCTATATTTCTCCTAAACCGGTGAAAGTATGGGTTTTGACCTCGGTGTTGTTTGCCCAGCTGAAGTTAAGACTCGGGGGTGTCAAAAACTAGGTCATTTCAGCCCCAACGCATGCAATTTATAAGCTAAACATACAAGTCATCTCTCCTACTCGCATCCATTTTTAACTGCACTCATTCTTATGTACATATAATCGCACTTCAGGGGCGGTGGAGAACCCGATATCCCTCCGCTCCTGTACACAAACGATATAACTATAAGTAGGGTCGATGTGCATTTGATATTCCGCCTTGGGTCCTTTCACACCATAAATTCATTCTAGTAAATCCACTTGTCCGAAATATTTAACACAGAAACCGTGAGAGTAAGAAAGTAGATAGAAAAACAAAAACAATGTTGCAGTTATCCTCAAGAACGTTTCTCGTGGCTTGCCTGGTAGCTATCTATAAAGACACAAAACATGATATTTTTTAATTATGTGAAATACATTTCGCTTTCTCTCTCTCTCTCTCTACTCGATAAAACCGTTCCAAAGATTGAGAGATATATCGTACATTCGTACCACGGTTGGGGGTCTTTCAAGCCCAGAAAATGTTTTATTTTTGTCTCTCGTGATGTCTATCATTCCTCCGATGTATTCCTCTATTACTATATTAGGTATTTCTTGATCGTAAAGTAATTTTCTTTGAAAATTTTGAACAAAAATAGAATAGTTATTGCTAATTTTGTAGATAAAAGTTGACTAGGTTCTATTTAAACCGCCCATCGCGGTCACCGTCATAATTTTTTACACTAATAATTAAAAACTATTTCATTATGAAATGATACAGTACTACAATGAAACTAAATGAGGGGTAGATATGACGGACAAACTGGTTGGCGAATCCTGCAGACGACCATTTCGTAGATGGACCATGAGGACGAAAAAACGGGAACGTTCTTGAAAGTTAAGAAGAAGATTCATAAAGTAACAGTTGCGTAATATTCTAAATTAAAATAATTTAAATTAAATTTATCCTACCTACTCTACACCTACAACACATACATGTTGTACGTGTACATTGTACATAACCAATACGTTTAAAAACAATAAACAAAAAATGCTTAGTGTTGTAGTTTTTCAGTGAAAAAAGTATTGAGTCTAAAAAGACCCGCCACCACTGCTCGCGTCCTTTTCTTTTACCGATCATGGATAGTTTAACGAGAAGACCATGTTTCTCCAAGACAGTTCATGATGCATAGATTCTATAGCTTTATTATCTTCAAGATAACAACATCATTGTAAGAACATGTTTCTTCCAGATAGTTCGTGTAGTTCGTGATGCGTAACATGGTCAACTTTATGAACAAAATAACAACCGACAGCACAACATGGTTTTTCCAGGTAGTTCAGGGTGGAAATTTTTTATTATTAGTTCATAATATTATTTGCAAGAAAAAACAATACCATCATCAGAATATGTTTTTCCCAAGTTGTTCATGAATCATAGCTTTATTATTTTCAAGAACAAATCCACATAATTATACGACCCTATTTTTCCTAGATAATTTGTGATGAATAGCTTTATCATCTTCATGAGAAAAACAATATCATCGTCATAGCATCATATATCATAACTTTATTATCGTTATGAAGAAAACAACATAATCATCGTAACATGTTTTTTCAAGACATGACAGCTCCATAATCTTCATAAACAAAACAACATCAGAAGCAGCTGGACATGCTCTATCCAGACAATTTTCAATGCATTTTCTTTTTGTTTTATAAAGTCCATTAGCAGTAAAACATGTTATCCCGATAATTCATTATGAATACTTTATCATTTTCATGAGAAAAACAATATCATAAGCAGAACATGTTTATATCAGACAGTTGATGATGCATAGCTTTATTATTTTCAAGAACAAAACAACATCATTATAGGAACATGTTTCTCCCTGATAGTTAATGTTGTATAGCTTTACCATCTTTATGAACAAAACATCATCATGAGCGAAATGTGATTTTTTCCGGATAGTCCATAATGCATAGTAGCTTTATTTTCTTGACCAACATGTTCATCCCTGGTAATCCCAAATGCATACTAGTAGTCTGGGATTATTTTCTTTTTTTCCACTATGGGTTCAGAAAGCTTAGAGATGGTCGGTAATGGGTCTGTAGTATTTTACCCCGTTTAGCCGTTGATTTTACTTCTGTAAATTTCCAGATACTGGGAACAGTTTAACTAATTCCTATTTCGGTAATTTTTATATAACAGTTCTCCAGTGATATCCTGGAGCCTTTTTGACAAATATGATTTCAATTTCTTGAGCAATATTTGGAATTAGCCGCCTTTATATTTTTTCCTTTGTACTGATCGTTACTTCTAGCACCCAGGTAACTAATGTTTTCATTTTGTTTGAAATTGTCGGCGAAAACCTTGGCATTTTCTTTGATGTAGCTCGCCCGTTAAACATTTGTAAGAATGAAAATAATTGGTCTTTTGGTTCATTTACTTTTATGCTTTCCATAGAAAGAATTAGTCAGTGGTTTGGCCTGGAATCAGATTTTCTAGCTAACTGCTGATCAATTCTTCCTATATGTTTTTTTATCCCTTTTACAGCTCTTTGTGAAATATCTGAAATAATATATATTAATTAATTTGCTGAACCCTATTTATATCTCCGTCCGTACAAAATAAGCTAAATTTGATCAGTTCAACATGTAAAGTAGTCTTGTTAACTATTAATTTAACACATAGTGTAAATCGGTAGTTAAGGTTTAAAAAAAATAGGAAAACTAAAAGATGAAGGAAAACTAATTAAATAAAATTTCTCTAGGGGGGGGGGGTATTTACTATAAAATTGTTGGCAGTCGTTTTTCTCGCGGGATGCGCAGTCTAATTGCGGTCAGGCCGAAATGGGGAGAAGTTACAACCATGTTTATGTTACCTCTTGGCAAAAGTAACATTTCAACCAACTTTGTGATCTTTCAGGGTCCTAGCGTCTCATGTCGAATCTTTCAAACCCGTTTCCAGAAGTGCTTTAGTACTTTTAGCATTATAACTTATCATTATTAATTAATTTTTTGTTACGTACGCATCATGTTGAATTAAAAGTTATTATTTTCTCGCAGTAAAGGTCTCTATAAAATAATCCTTTTGTAATTAACTTGGTTTTTATTTTTCCAAATCACTTTGTTGTGGAAGGATCACTGAGTTGTGGAATGTTTAGTCATTGGTATAGGCATTTTTGCTAATAGAAGCCCTTCTTGCCCTTCAATAAAATAAATTACATCCATTTTTATCAGAGATCAGAAATATCACAATTAGGACATATCGTCTAGAATATAAGATACTTATCGAGGAAGGTGTACTTGTTGATTCTTTGGAGAGTTGTATAAAAAACGAAACTTCAATAATGCACCCGCATCAGAAAATTGAGAATCAATATATTGATTTACACAACACTTACCTCAATAAATAATAAATATGTAGTATTTACGTTTCATACCAGGCTTTAGTCCAGTTACATCCAGTTCTATAGCCAACATTCAACGGCCGAGCCTAATGATAATTGATAATTAAATTTAAATGTTTATCTCCTTTTAATGTCTTAGTGCTAGCCGAGAGACAGACAGTTGAATCATTGATGCACTGCGGCTTGAAATTGACTCACTTAAATTAACTTCTGATTTGGTAAAATAACATTCCATTGATTGGTAGTATATATCAAAACGACCACCTTAGTGCGGTGAGACAAATTCTGTCAACCTGCAAATTGGTGCTTTCCTGCTGAAATACTTTGACCCTTCACTGCAAATCCTCACAATTCTACACCCCTTACGTACAAATCAAAAAAGAACAACACAAAGGTCAGAAATAATGGATTAAGGATTTGCAATTGGATTTATATAGGCTCAAATCCGTACATTTCCGTACATACATACAAACATGTGCCGAGTTGAGCCTATTCGCTTTTCGTAGTTCAATTATAGCTTTTACTATTTACAGTAAAAAGCCGGCAGAATTCACTTCAATCACCCACCTCGGGTGTTGGCAGTCCGGGGCAGACTTCAGTCTCATCCTTCCACCCACCGAGGTTGGTCGGCTGTTCAACAGCCAGGTCAATTCTGCACCCAACGCATGCAGTTCCAAACCCATTCATACTCACGTTGATTTTTAAATATATTAACTCCTATTTATATACCATTCATTCAATTCGGGTGGTGGAGTACTCGATATCGTTGAAATCGATTGAGGGAGACGCTCGATCAGGGCAGAAACCTCACTGCTGTGCAATAATCAGTCTGGCGCAAACAGAGCACAGCGTGAGGCACAACGGCGCTGCCACTCTGACTGCGATCGCCTGGATATTTGAATTCAGTTTCACCCCATGCGCATCTATATCTTCTCTTATTAGTATGGCCACTCCTCCGTGTGCACTTACAACCCGATGGGGCTGCACGTCCATTGAGAAGGTTTGATCCCCTTCAACCGAAAGTGGGGCGGATAGAGGCTTCCTGGAAGAGTATCGTCATCGGCGCATGTTCCCTGACAAGGAACTGCGGCATATGTCTCTTGTTTCCGATTGCTCTGTAGTTGGGCTGCAGAATGGGCTCCAGTAATCACTTTTATTTTGGGTTCTCTTTCCATAGGTTTGATCGAGGCCTTCTCTTCCTCCACGCTCGTGGGGTTAAGAGAGGCCTCCGATTCTGTGGAGGATCCGAGGTCTGTAACTCAGGTGCCAATGGATACCGGGAGCTCTTCCATCGATGTTGCCGCCACCAACCCTTGAGAGGGCCCAACAACCAGTTGGCGGTGGTGGGGGCTTAAACACTGCTTTTTCCGGCGATTTTTGAGAGGAGGTCGTCCTTGTCCTACCAACGATTGCCCTGGCCTCCCGATAGGAGAGCCTTTCCACAGTTTTCAAACGTTGAATCTCTTTTCCCTCCGTGAGGGCAGGACAAAAGGTAGTGCGATCAGTGTTCGCTCCGCCGCAATTAACATAGGTTGGAGGGTCGTTACCCGCCGATTCTTTCGGGTGATCTTCCCTCCCACACTTGCAAATCTCCTGCGGCGTCTTGCAATGCAGGGAGACATGTTCAAGTCTCTGCATTTGTAACATCGTAAAGGCCCTGAATATAAGGGCAGACATTCAATCGGTAGAATGCCGCCCTAATCTCATCGGGGCATTAAGGGGGTGTCATAAGAGAGGATTTGACTCACAAAGTTTGAGCGAGTTTAATTTTAATTGGCCCATATTTTTTCTTTGTACCGTGTAGGGTTAATATTACGCAATGTTTTTTAATCTACCGGCCTATATTCCGTAGATGCGATGACGATGAATGATGCAACTCGTTAAGCGATGTCAGTGAAGGGTGATGATGGTCTTTCCAGATGATGATGATGATGATGGTTGAAGGAGGACAAAAGGGGGTGATAGATAGGCTAAGGTGTATGGGAGAGATCGGAAGGTAATCTTAATGTTGTATGAAAAGGCGATGGAAGTTTGGTGACCACGCGGTCAGATGGTATGATCCGGATTAAAGGATGATATTCGCGAGGAGATGAAGAATTAACCCAGGGCGATATAAAGGCGATCTTACACAGTTGTTAAATTACTGACTGTTGTGAAATATTTGACAGTCGGAGGAGATGTTAACGCTTCGAGAGCTGGCGAAGAAGAAACGAAATGAAAAAGCAGGGAGAGAGGGTTTCCGGTGAGATTGAAAGGAAGAGGGTTGATGATCGCAAACTTTGAAGGAAAGGAGTTGGAGATCGCAGTCACAGTGGAAATGTCACGATTCGGGAGTTTCGCTACGGGCAACACGCCTGAAACAGTTGTGTTGAGAGTGAATGTATTTATTAGCGTGAATGTGTGATATGAAAGGGTTGATGGGTACTCGATATTTGGCCAACGACCCTCAACAAGGTTAGTTGTATAATATGTGTAAATGGTGATGAAGGAATATCGAGTACTCCATCACCCTAATGAATGGTATATAGATGGGAGAGAATTTATTTAAGAACGTACGGGAATATGAATGGGTTTGGAACTGGATGGAATTCGGCACATGCTTGTATGTATGCACATATGTATATTTGAGCTATACAAATCCACATCCAAAATGAAGTGAAAATAATTTGGAAAACCACTCACCTTAAACCGAAATGTACACTCCGTAGTACGTTTCTCCGCAACCACGTGGCATACCGAAATGATTCGAATTTATTTGACCTCTCATTTCTATACTATTATTTTTTTTCCGTTTTGTAAACGGATTGATTAACCCTAACAACAAAATATTCGCTAATTAGTTTAGAAAAGTTAAAAAATTATAAAATCTGTTATTTCTAAGTCATAGCGGGATTTTATAACACAAAAATATATGATTTGCGAATTTGCGTAATCAATTTTTTTGCATAAGAAATAAGATCCTAAAGAGTAATTTAACGTAAATCGAAAACACAATTTCTCACGTTGAAGTAATGGCAGGGCGAACGACGCAAACCCGCAGTACCACCGAGCTAAACTGCATGTTTAGTCCACCAAGTTACTTTTGAATTGGTAAGGTGAAGACGTTTTTTTTTAAAGAAGCCAAGAAGCCAGAATTGGTTGCTACGACTTTTTCATAGAATAATCATCCTACCTAATTGTTGATGAATGATGTTTTGTTGATGGAATTTTGAAATTTCAATTATCTCAGGTTTCACTATTTTATGGAGTTTTTACAGACAAACAAAATTCTATAAAATATACTTTGGCTGGAAAAACTCCATAAAATAGTGAAATCTGAGATAATGACAATATACATTTAATGCTGATAGTGGGTGTTTTTCTAGCGGGTTTTTGAAATTACTCAAACACGTTTCGGCATTGCGTCATATTCAGCAAAAAATGTACTGAAGATGTATAAGGGGCAATGCCGAAACGCGTAATTCCAACGTAATTCCAAACCCCTCGAGGGTGATCCGTACAACAAAATAGCACATATCTGTTCCTCCAAGCAATATCTGGAACCCTGATTTTTTAATATCCTCGTTGATTTATTGAAGTAGAAATTTTTATTAATTTATTCTATAGTAATGGTCCTGGTGGTCCCTTGTCATTTTATTAACTTATTGTCACCCAATTGTTTCTAACACAGATAATTAAAATGTCTATAAAACATATTAAACGGTTTTAGAAACCGTGAGATTTTCTAATTGAGATCGAATAATTTCGAAACGAAATAAATGCCGGAATAAGACAATTATTGTTTCTTTGTTGCTTAATATTTCCGACTGTGTTGATATCGTGATTCTGAGTATAGGAACAGACAACAGGGTACCAAATCCTCAGTAATAAAAAGACAAATTGGAGTACGAACCCCGACTTCTTTTGAAGGGTTTAGGGTCGGCAAAAATCGAGGTCAACGTCTGTGCCTTATATTTGATTTCTTCTTATCTACTGTTTCTCTTCGCATTCTTCTTTTTTCGCCCTCTTATACTTCTTCTGCTTTTTACAGACGCAACACTTTTATGTTTCGTTTTAATCAACCGGCTTTGATAATATTTGCTGCAAGGAGAATATTTTTCTTCCTATCCCTCGGTCGAATTAGTAAAATGCTTGAAAAAGTGTGAGGGTAAAGCAAAAATAATAATTTTTAGGTTGTTAACTCGTTCGTTTGACCTATTAACAAGGAAACATTCGATTGACAAATAGTAATATGCAAAAATTCTGTTCTTCTTCAACTATAGTAAAAATAAAAAATGTATTGATTATTTTAGACAAAAAGTAAAGCAGTATTTTGTAGGCGGATTCTGTAATTTTTTCTATAAATATTTATTCGGTTTTTTGGGGACCGCGGTAGCCGAGTGGTTAGCGTGAGAGACTCTCGGCTCATAGACGGCGCGGTCGTGGGTTCGATTCCCACCTTCGCCTCTGGCCCTTTTTTCACAATAACCCCCCCCCCAAATATGAACACATACAAAAAAAATTTATTAAATTAAATATTATTAATTCTGTTTATTACTGTATTAATGTCGGCCACAATTGTGTTCCAAAGGATTATTTCCTGTTATTGACTTCATGCGATCAAGAACCCATCTTCACACTCACTGTATGTTAATCAACTTAATTTGTTAATCTAAATTTTTATAAGCCTGATATTCTTATAAAATAAAACTAGCTGGCCAGATATATTTACCCGATTTTTTCCCCTCTAGCCTCCCATTTTATTTATACCTATTTATTTGAATTCTCTCCAGAGTTTGGTGATGGTTTCATCTTAGATCTGATTGTATTTCCTTATATTTTAGGAGTATGTTGGCACTCTTCAAAGCCACATTTTGCACTTAAATTTGTAAGAGCGGGTGATCGGGTGTGGTTTTCATCGCTGCTGTGGGACAACAAGTAAGAGTTTTTTCAACAAGCCCTTTTTTATGTTAAGACAAGCTGGTCTTTGTAGACAATTAGAGTTAATTTTGGGTCTCCTTTTTCAGTGTTTCTGGCCACCATATTAAAGCCCCATTTGAGATCAAAAGGTGTGACCATTGTGGTGCATTACCAATACATTTTATACGTTTATTCCTCGGTTTTTGTTTCGTCCAGTCAATAATAAATATAATAAACTGATGAATCTAGCAAAAAAGTGTAATAGAATCATGCATTCCATAAAAATAATTTAAAAACCTTATGTACAACTAAACGGCAAAATTACGTTTTAAATAACAATAACTTCCCAACGAGGGAAATAATGTTTAGCAAAAAAAAAAAAAAAAAAAAATTAACTAGCACATCATTCTACCAATAAATGATTTTCCGATGTTTTGGTGAATTTTCTTTCAAACAATATAGTATTTTGTTCGTATAAATGAATTTCTGATCTCATCTAATTTGGTTTACATTAAAATACGTATGTTGCAATTAATATAACGATAAAAATACATATAATTTGTAATAAACAACAAAATACGAGTGTCAGGTTGTTTTTTAAAGTCTTTGAGTATGTTAATAAAAATCTTTTTAAACTATATAATGTGGCATTAATTATGTTGTTTTGTTTATGTGTTACGTGTAACGGAGAGTACTGAATGTGACATCAAATTATATGGTATAATGATATAAAATGTAATGTGATGATAAAAAAAATAAGCCGGTTAATTGCGAAGAAAACCAAATATGTTAAAACATATTCCTATATCATCTTGTTCTGCTGTGCTTTTTAATGTTTTTTTTCAGTACTTCAATTGTATTTGTTGATCTTTCACTTGTTTGGTGCGTACAACAATTGGTTTTCTAATTAGTGCAACGTTTAACGGTTGCATTTGCGTCAATAACGAAAATCACTTTAATAAATTCATTCACTCTCAATTCATGTTAGGTTCACAAGACTATCAGTACTATATACAATAAAACCACACAGATACTCGCTGCCTGCAAGACGAATATCTCATATCGGGTGGCATTTCTATGCGCTGCCTTGGAGCCGAGGAATTGCACCTTTCAATTAAGAGGGGTAGGTCGAGCAAGCTTTCTCTGCATAAATTTTTTTCATGAAAAGAAAAAAGAAGACAACAAAAGCGAAGATAAGATGCATAAATTTTATTTTATTTTTTCCCATAAACTTAGGCAATTCCTTATCAGTTAGAAAAATGAAAACGGCTAACGAAGTTTAGCTAGCTAAGAGTAGAAAGAATAGGTTGGTCGATCGCATAGGATATTATTTCTTGTTTTTATTTTTATTCAGAAGGGACTGCTAAAATTTTCTTTTATTTCCGCTTTGCCAGTCATTATTGTAACTATTTCATTTACTTTTACGCTTTTTAGGATTTTATAGTGGCCTTCTATTAAAGTCAGACTTTATTTGGCCTTTACGACCTGCGCTTTTTGTATTTCATTGTCTATTTTTCTCTTTCAGCCGAGTTTGTTTTTTGTGTAGATACTAGATACTCCGTCTCCCTGGTGAAAGTTGTATTTTAATTTTTTTTTAAAGTGAGCTTTTAGATTAGCCTTTCTTCACTTTGCGAATGCTATTTGTCGGAGTTAGCACAATATACAAGCTTACTTCCTGACATACTACATACTAAGAAATGTAGGTATTTCCGTACTAATTTCGTCATCTTCATTGGATCGTTAATAGTTGTTCTCTTTTTCAGCCTATGGTCATAGAAAAAAAATTTTGGACAACAAAGTTTTTATTTTTAAGTGTTTTTTTAAGCCGTAAAACATCTTACGACAAATTTTCCACGATTTAAACAAAATATCCTTGTAAAATGATAGAGTTTCCATAGTTTGTATTCTGTTTTGCGTTCAATAAACACCTGTTTACAGCCGGATGTCAACTGCTTTGAATATGAATGTCGAGGAAAGTGGAGTCGTCATTCCACGGGTCAAAAAACCTGTTACTTTCTTGTTTAATATTGTAAAATATAAAAGTTGAATTATGGATGGAATTTACCATGTCTCTTACCGCCACAATAATTACGTTTTATATACGAATAACGAGTCTAACAATAAGTTTAGAAATGGTCGAGAATGTACAAACCTCGATAAAGTAAATTCATAATAGCTAATTATCATAAAAAGTAAAAAAGATCTGAACATACTAATCCTCAATGAAGCGGGTTAGGAATAGACTTAAAGCCTTGACAAACTGGGCGACTCTAAATATAAAAAAAGTCACAACTTCAACGTTAATATATTTAAATTAGCGTTATGCTGCCCACTTTGTAAACTGTAGCAAATTGTAGTAATAGGCACAACCTTTTCAATTAAAAAGCGTTGTTGGTCTAGTCTTCTAGGAGGAATTCGATCTATTATCAATGATAAAAAGTGGGGTTTTGTGGGCTGGTATATCATTCTCTTAATGCTATTTTAGGTTATCTTATTTATCCAGATCGGTGGGTTATAGTTTTCGTAAATATTAAATTGTATTTCATAGGGTTGGTTATAACCTATGAAATACAATAGCGGCATAACCTTTGAAATTGTATTATAGATTAATTTGAACAAGGTATTGAACGCTTTTCTGACCCTCACGCACCCAACATGTGGGACGTTAAGTCCTCCTGTGTGACAGAACTTTACTTCTTTTTAACTAATTGATTGGACTGTTTCTGATGAATCACTTACCTTGAAGTTTGCTTTTGTACTGTGTTGAAATTTTATAATATTCACTGGTACTTGGCTCTTGGTAGGTCAAACTGTAATTAAAATTTACTCAAATTACGTGGCCCTCTTGCTTGAATAATTTTGCTTAATAGAAAGGACTGTCCTTCGCCTAGAATAATAATTCAAATGTTATATTACTAACCATAATTAGTCGAAATAAAAAGGCATTTTCGTTGTTTATGTCACTTCCTTCCAAAATAAGGAAAACTTTAGGAATTAGATCTCACGACCTTCCGCTCAATACGCTGTTGCTCTAACCACTTGAGCAGTGAAGTCACGATTGCTCAAGTGATTAGATCAGCGGCGTATTGAGCCGAAGGTCGCGGGTTCGAATCCCGCTCATGACATTAATTTTTCATCTCAACAAAAAACCTTAGATGAAAAGAATAATTAATTGGAATAATTAGTATGGTCAAATATGGCCTCTAAACCATTATGGATTACCTTAACTTATATGTAGAAAAGCTCCAGGCTGTTTTGGTCGGGCCAAGTTCTCTCCTTCAATCCGTTTTATTATTAACACTCACCCTATTCGGTCCCACTGTCAAGAACCTTAGAAATGTATTTGTACTGGAAGCTCCATATCTCTCACATTTCATCAGTTTCGTCGTCCCAGTCATTTTCTCCTCTTACAGATTCTTAGTTTCCACGCTCCTTCTCACTGGGGAGCTTATCCGTTCTTTGTAGAACTTCCATGTTGCATCTATGCAAAATCAGAATTCGACAATCAATTAAAATGTTAAATGTTCTATAAAATATTTTCAAAGTTGAATTCCGAGTGATTCAATGCGGAAGATTTGATATGACTTATGTGATTTAACATATAATTATGTTCATTCGGAGAGCACTCGGTTCAATAAGCATAGAGGGAACTCTTTTTCATGGTGAAAAAATACAGAATTAAAGAAGATTAGGAATTCAAGAAAGCGACGGATAGTGACTTTTGCGAAGAGGTTTTCGCCAAAGTTGAATAAGGAGGGGAGAAAAGTCCATTCGGAAACAAGGGGGTGAAGCACGGTTCAGAGGAGAATAAAATTGAAGGGGAAGGGAAAAGTAAGCGTTGGAAAATTGGAGCCCTATTGACTGAGTGGAAATGCCAAGAGATTAAGATAGGTTCGACTTGACAACAGGTGCCCTCCGCATTCTTCGCCTGACTATTTTGTTTCCGTTAGATCGCTATCAAGCCAAATTTATTTATTGCTTTTGATCGACGATTCCCGAAAGCACAGGTCGATAATGCCGAAGTCTTTGTAACAGACGATACCCCTGGTATAAAATTGCATATTTGATTTTAAGTCGTCAAACATCAGAAAAGATAGGCTGTTATCAGTTTCTACGCTCATACGTCAGTAAAGAGCCGGCAGGTGGTGGAAAAAGACTTCCGCATTCGTGCAAAAAGGAAACCCTCTTCACATCTTTGATTCTCAATAGGATTCTGCCTTCACTTGCAAACATTAAAATAAAAACAACAAAATAACTGGAACAATCAAACAATTTAATGATTTCATCAAATGATAGACAGAAATTCCCATCCAATGAATCGCAAGTATACTGTTCGTTTATCATTTGAATTTATTTATAGCATGTAATAATTGATGTGATTACTACAGCACTGATATTAAGGAGGTCAAATATAATTAAGCTAACCTGTCTCTCAACGTGGAGGGTTCCGTATGGGAAAGTGTTGCGAGATCTTGAGCAATCGCAATGGAGCTTGGCTGCTGGAACTTAAATGATTCCTCGGCGAAATAAATATCCAGTTGTCAGCAGTGACGTAGTAAGAGCTTGGAGAATTCGTCTGAGGATTAAGTTAACCTCAGTTACCTATATGGGTCTTTTACGCTCATTACAGATTTTGGTTCTAAAAGTCTTCCTAAGTCTCTATTTCTTTCCTAATTAAATAAAAATTAGTCACTTTTCAGCAGTAAAAATAATAATATTACTCTATTATTGAAATAAAATATTACAGAAATCACATTTATAATAAATTCAACATAGAAGAAATTCTGTTTGCCAGATCACCAAAGTAGCTAACGGTCATACTAGAAGTTCGTCATTCTAGTGCAATGAGAAAATTTCACAATTTATAACAATTTTGATCTAAAAGTTGTTTCTCGTTTTTTCCCAGCTAAATTGCATATTCTTTTTAACTGTCTTGATCTGCACGTCTTTGAAATCTAAATGGCCAATTATTCGCCTTCATTGCTTCTACTTTCACACAAAGAGATTCAGAAGGGCGATTTCTTAGTTTAATGTAAAGCAAAATCCAGGATTTTTATTTTTAGATAGATGCTTTTCTGTTAGTTTTTATCTTCCATCTACAGGAGAATATAACTAATTTATAATTCAGCAAATTGGCAGATTACATCGAACTGTCGATGACCATTCTGCCAATAAGTTGTAATCTCTATTATAGATCAATAAGCAATAATCAGCTCTCTAATCGCTCCACAGTGCTATATATAAATAATATATTTTTTTCTACAAATAAGTATATTTGATTATTTCAATTTGTTTTAGGTCATTTTATTAGTCCGAAGTTGGCTGACCAGTCTGAAGAAACTGCAACTGTGACGGTCAGTAAAGATTACATTTCAATTTAAACAGGGTGTTCGTGCAAAACGAAAATAGTGTAGTACACCCAGTACAAAGTAAAAACAGAATTTTAAAGTGCATCATTATTTGTTGGAGGTTTTGAATTTTTAACAATGTAACATCGAACGGTCTTTGTTTTAGGATCCGTCCCAAGTCAATAAATCATGTATTATGTGCAGTAATATTGTAAGACCTTTGTACCAAAATATATCAAATTCTGTACGTTCTATCATAATGCATCAAGTTTCAATAATTTCAAGGTGGGGGTGGTAAATAATTTGATCAGTTTTCATTTGTAGTAATTTTAGGTATATTTTAACATACCATAAAAAATAAATATTGAAGCTATTTTAAATTAATATTTCAGATTGTTTTATAGTTTAATTAAAGTAATAATAGTTTACATATTAGTTGATAGTGGATGATGGTTAGTCAGTCGGTGAGTCCTGGGTTTCTCACTGAAAATTGCGCAAAGTCAAAACGCTTTGAGTGAATTGAAACCTGCGAGTGTAGACGAATCCATTAAATAGGTTGTACCACCATATGTCGGGTTTGAATGCAGGGCCGCTGGATTCGAACCCGGGACCTTTACCTTACATTGATGAGCGCCGTGTCAACGTCCTCCGTTGCGGCCACCGACGGCCCCCTAATCCAAATATTAACTATATAGTTTTTCCACATAATAGTTTCGATAAGCTTTGTCTAATACACATGAATTCCATTTATTTGTATAGTAACGAAAATATATACAAAGAATTAAAGTAAATACTAAGCACATTGTTGTCTTCTCAATAATAATAAAAGAAATAGGATCTGTTTGTAAAAACAAGTCATTGTTCAAAAATTAATAGATTAGTTTAGCTGTCATGTTGATTAATTGTATTTCGTATAGGTAGGACCGATGTTGTTAAGGATAATTTCCCATGTGTACATATCCTATGTAACCATCAATGTCCATTTATTCTCTTTTAATGCTAATGTCGCAAAATATGTGCTTTTTCGCTAATATTTTTTTAGGTAAGTCATGCGAATGTAAAAAATAATGTAAATTCATCTTAAATGACTAATTAGGTACTTTTTTATCATGCAGTATGTTTTTGGCAAAGTTCACTTTGAAAAAACGTTTTAATGGATAGGTTTTATTAGTTTTGATTTAGTAAGTTGACGTGACAGTGTAAACGGGAAGATTGACCGGTTGTTTTTCGCTCATATTTGTGAATGGTAAGACACATCTTGCTAATCGAATTAAGGGCAGACAAAACCCCCATTATCTATGTGGGAGACAGCCACCCACCCACATCTGCTCTCTTTTAAAATGAAGAAAAGTTATTTCTGTGATGCAGCACGGCTTCGTCTAACTACCCGTTGGTATCGCTAACAAGAGGTCAAATCACTTCATAATACCTTTTTACATATTATTGCCAATTAAAATTCCACAGGCTGTGCCAAGTCGTTCCCTATCTGGCCGACTCATATTTGCCATATTGCTCGACGTTCGGCACCGCCTCATAGAATTTTAATTGAGAAGACGACAGCCAATGATTGCCTTCCTCTATGACAGGAATTACTACTACTGTTTTTCTTTAAAGCAATTTTTTAAAAATAAAGTATAAAATCATTCAATTTAATGAAATGTTTGTTGCATAACGATATCGTTTAACGTATGCTGTAATTAAGTGAAGAAGTATTAGAAAAATAAGTCCCCTGCTTTCAGGACAATATTTACTTAAAACGGGTTGACATTATTAATTCATGGCTTTTGTCAAACGGATTTTTGGGTCAAACATCAAATTTGCATACGGCCATATCCAGTGGCTTTGTGATCATATAATCCCAAAGCATCTTTCACCCCAGTCCTGTCATAGGTCGGGTCTAAACTTTTATGAACTTTATTTTTCAAACAGAACATTTCAGTTGTAACAACAGTATGCCATAGAAATGGAAAAGAGTCAATTCACAAGGTTCAAGTTTTATGGCCAAACACTGTAATTGTTGAAACATTGATATCTGTTATTTTTATTCTGACCGTGTATGAAGTCGGTTTGTTTTTGAATGCCTTAGAACCAAAAAATTGAATCTGCCTTAGGCTTTTATTTTTATAGCATCACATCCGGCTTCCGACATTGTTTCTCCATCCAATCCGCGTTAGTTAAAATTACTAGTGACCTACACACCGCAATTGACCAACAAAAAATTGCGAAACTAATTCTCCTTGACTTTATAAAAGCCTTTGATTCCGTCGATCATTCATCAATTCTATCCAAACTTGAATCCCTTTCCTTTTCCAACATTACCCTTCGATGGTACCCTTGTATCCCCTCTTGTGATCAGCATTTACATCAATGATCTCCTCGACTCCATTCATCATTGCAATTACCACCTCTATGCCGACGCCTCCCAAATTTTTTAAGTCCTTCCATCCCTTAGATCTACATTTGGCTATCCGCAGAATTAAGGAAGATCTGAATTCCATAAACGAATGGGACCAGTAAAAACAACATAGAATTAAATGCTAAGAAGTACATAGCCATTGTTATAAGATCCAGTCACCTCCGCAAATCTCTTCCCGATCCTTCCTATCACCAACAACAACCAGCCTATTTCCCTCTGCTCCACTGATAAAAACTTCGGGGTTTACCTTCGACCAAAATCTTTCCTGGTAGCCACTCATCTCCAAAATTTCCCAGTTTGGTTGCTGAAGATTGGCCAATAGCTCAAACCTCCAAAAAATAAAACATTACCACGGATTTCTTGGATTTTTTAATACCGTTCATCTATAAGTAAAGTGCTATACACAGTAAATTAAACTATAACTAACTATACCATAAATAAAGTACCTGGTTTCTTATTGTTTTAAAATGAGCACTGAACGTACCAGGTACCCAGAAATGTTCGTGTAGGTTAAAGGGTGTTGTCACAATTAAAATTAGTTTAAAAATATTTTATTCGGAATATGGTCTCCATCGGCGTCTGTAACCTTCTTCCAACGTGTAACTTGCCCTTCTTATAAACGTTTGGGCCACGGGACTTAAAATTGATTTCACCTAATTGCGGCGATTATCGAAATTGTCCATTGCTAAGAAAAGGTGAAAACAGATTGTACCAAGTCCGGAGAGTACCGAGGGTGTGGTAGGTCTTCTTCTCGTGACAACCGATGAGGTATCGCGATGCCCTGGTGAAAAATGACACTTTTTTCTGTTTCTGATAGGTTGTTTCTGGGCCAGGGCAAGAGATACAAGTTGCAGTTGGCTTCAGTATATGTCTGCAGTGATGGTCTGGGTACGTGGTAGGAGTTAGGTAGGTAGTGCACAGACCAGTTTTTTGAATTGGTTGTCACATCTATTGGGGTCATTTGGTGTCAGCCAATGGTACGACCTCCTGTATTATTGTACAGGATCTATTTTTCGTCGCATGTCATTAGGTCAAAAAACATCTCTACTTTGTGCCGTGAAAGCAATGAAAGGCAAATGTTATACACTGAAGCTTGTTAGCGCTGGCCAATTTATGAAGAATCCGTTTGCTCAGCTTCCTCGTTTTCCCATGTCAATGTAAGCTTGAGTGAATGTTTTCATCGCTTCCGTTGAACACTGGCTTCTCGTGATATGTTTTATTCGAATCAAGTTCGATAGCGTCCCTCAATTCGTTGTGATTCAAGATATAAGTTCTAACAAACCGTGGTTCATTTTTAATCCCCTCGTTCCCAGAAGCCAACTTTTTGCACCAATTTTGGCAGTGCGCTTACTTATTGTTTCATCACTGAACGCAGTGCAAATTTTACAAGCTTCACTAGTCGCCTAAATTCATACAATAATAAAATATATAGTGAATTGTTTAAGGTACTTTTTCTTTAAGAATTATCATGTTGGGATTACGGGGTGTAAACATTAATCTCCTATGCAAATAGAAATGTTGATTAACATCTGTATAACATATTGTTTTAATAAAACAATAACAAATGAAAAACAGCACGTACCTTTCTGGATACCTGGTAGAACTTAAAATTTAAGTAAAAAAGTGAACTTAATTGAACATACTCGTTGGTTGTGTCCGAGTCACGTTTTCGCTTCTTCCATCTTAGATGCGAGATCGCGATTTAAGAGCCAAGGGGGGGGGTCCGTCTTTCCATAGTTTCTCCAAGAAGTTGGTTGGGGTGATTAAAGTTGAACTTCGTTGACTACAGAACTATGTAAGTCTGTATGCGTTGCCTGAAGTCTTTGAGTATCATCACTGTCATCAGTCTCATATATTGGAACCAGAAGTGAATACACCGCTCCATTATCAAATGGTTTATCCGCTTGTATCGCTATATTTTTCTTTTTATTGTTACAACTTTAGAGTACCTTTTGATCAAACTGATGCGGTTCCATTCATTGCTGCCAAAGGGTCTGGGTCAAATAAATATGCATCGACCGGAACAGATAGCAATCTAAAGGCAAGATGTACAAAGAGTTGGATTGGCATGACAGAAATCTATTCACCCGGTCGGACTAGTTGGGAACTGTATTTGATATAAATGACCGTTTCATTGTCAGGGGAAATTTCCTGCATCCGTTTTAATCTGGCAAAACCTTTAGCATGGTACTCGGTGTGACTACACTTTGAAGTGGTTAATTAAGCCTTAGTGAAACTGATCTATAATCGCTAACTATCTAATAAATGAATCAAAGCTAGGAAAGTGTTATAAATGTGAGAACTAATACAAAAATATCCGACGTATCGACAATAAGAATAGAAGACTACAGCAAATTCGATTATTATATGCTGACGCTGAAAGATAAAGAAATGCGTGATGTTTTCGATATTCTTCGCAGAAATTTTATATTCCTCGTACTTTAACAATAAATTTTTATGTTGCAGATGGAAATTCAAAATGGATGAATTAAATTTCTTCCGTTTAACGCCAAAGTCTCAAGATGACTGACATAATCAAGTTTCTGTAAATGAAAAAACTACTTTTACAATACCTCCTGTTCGGTGAGAATTTATGCTTCCCTCTGACACCGTCGCAAATTCTCTTTCTTAAAAATTTTTGATTCGTTTATAGGAAACGAATCACGTTAACGTTTATAGAATCTTTGTCAGAAAAACTAGGTTTTCATGACAGCAGTGAGCACGAATTCCAACTGACAAACATTGCCATGGAAGTCCTCAAAACATAATTAATGATTATTAGTAATTGATGAACAAACAGGCTCTTAAATTTTATTTGCCCTTGTCCAATATCCATTTCCATTTATTTGTCAAAAAATGACAACTCAACATTATTATTTAATCAATAATTAAATCAGACAACCAACAGTTTTAATAAATTGATTCAACACGCACCTCGTACACTGGGGTCGATTATTAATTATTCTATACGTTTCTATATCCATCCATAATTGCTCTTTTAATTATACCTTTTGGAATCAAGAACTACCTTCTCAACTAAAACATTATTTATCGACGAATCGGCCGTCAACGGTTTTATGATTTGGCCAGTAACGTGTAAAATAAAACTTCATAAGAAAATCGCATTTCATGAAAGGGTATAGTTTTTCCACTTCTTGGTAAACTTTTTTAGAAAAAAATTCATTTTATTGAAAGGATTATATTTTCATTTTGTCAAAAAATGATAGCAAAACAGACGTAGCAACCAATATTTCCAAAAACTCCCAGGATCGTAAAAATAATTAATGTGCAGTTTAAAAAAAAAGTATAAAATTTTGTCACAACTTTAAGCTGGGTTTCCTTTGCGCGAAAATCACTCGCGAAACTTATCTCGCGTTGTGGATTCCTAGCCGGGACTGCGAAACGTTTTGCGCGAAAATGTTTGCTGTTTTTTAGTGAGCAAACTGATGGCTCACCATGTCATTCTTCACGTAATAATTTGAAGAAAAAAAAATTGTAAATTGGTACAACACTCACAAATTAGTTGGACGTTAAGCCCAATTATTGCACGAATTATTTCGTTAATCAATTGACAAGACAATAAACGAAAATAATAGAAAGTGCACAGATGACCGATAAACTTTGTCTAGTGTTAAAAGCTTACAATCCATCAAACTCTTTACGATGTATCATTAGATCATTAAGCCCCTTCATTTCTCAGAAATAAGAAAACTTGAGGGCTTCTTTTGAAATTAAATTACTCTAAAACTTGGCTCATCATAATTCATCCAGTAAATAAAAAACGCACTGATACCCTTTATTTAAAGATAAACTTAAAATATTGTTCTGGCAATCACAATATTGTGCAAAACACAGTTTGATAATTTTCATAAAATTACAACTGATTGCGCTAATTATCTCATTTTGCTATCTGGTTCATATTAAAATGAACTAATCGCAACTCTGTTAATTTGTTTACGCTTTAATTCGAATACTAGTTTATTGTGTAGTTGGATTATGGCATCATTTGTTTAATCAAAATTGATTTGACTTAGAGAATAAAAAGAATACAATTACAATTAGGCACTTTATAACATTACATTAAATAATATAACACTAGAATAAAGCAGTTATTTAATTTGAGGGGGTAGCAACTGTTTTTAGGATTAGATTTTTTAAGTCTTCTTATACACGATGGATTTTACGTTTCTTACACATTTGTTTTTCAAAAGTGACGGTGCTTAAGCATAAAACTCTGAAATATTTTACGATATTTCATAAAGAAAATTATTTGTGCAAATAAAGGCAAAAATGGTTGCCTTTTTTCGGTACCGCTCTCTAAAAATCTTTTTTGTCTATTACAACCAATAAGTTTTGGCTTGCTATATAATAAATGAAAGTATATAGTAATAAACAGGTTAATATCTTGAGATATTACATGAACCAACAAAAATCAGCGAGGAAAAGTAGATCAGGATAATAGGTAGCTATCAAACAATAGGTTTGCTATTTTGTAGATCACAGGAAGAAATCTCACTATTTAACATATAGCTAGCCAGATACGTTTCTAACAAGGTATGTAAAAAAATAGACAAAGAAAGTTTTCAAAACGCCAAAGTAAATTGCGTTATTTAATGTCAAGAGTATTAAATTTAGGATATCTACCTCTGATTATGAAATTGCTTTTTAGATGTAATTAATAATTAATGAAAAGTATACATATATGGTAAGCTGTGGATGGTTTCCAAATAAATTAGATATAAAGAAGTGTAAAATGGTAATTTTTTATAATTGGAATTTGCTAAATTTGGGCACCATAGCAAAGTGTAACTCGAAATGCCGAACAGTGAACGCGCTTATTTGATGTGTACAGAATTTTTTATTGTCAATAAAATTACCCTGGACTGAATATATTACTTCACTTTAATATAACTTTAAATGTAAACGAATATTTATTGATTTCTTGGTCGAATAGAAAAAATATTTGTTTATTGTTAATAAAATTGCCCTAGACTGAATATATGACTATACTTTAACATAAATTTAAGTGTATACGAATATTTATTGATTTCTTGGTCGAATAGAAAAAAATAAAAACACATTGGCGTGATATGTTATAGACGTGGTATGTTTATCATTTTTTATGGTATATACCGTGAGGATTTCAGCTGCCGTGAAAGTTTTTTTGGAAAAATTATTCCTTTTAAGGTCGCCAATGTTTATTATTCCTTGGTTAGTTACCCTTGATGCGAGAATATGACCTGCTTAGTTATTCCATTGACATATATTGGCCATGTATTTCTATACTTCTATTATTGAGTACATATTATATTATATTAAGCTTATGCAAAAGAATCTTATTTGTTTTTTGACCATAAATTTCTAAAAGAAAATTACGCGAATGTAATTGATAAAAACCTATTTTTATTTTAATCTTTAGTTCAGTGAAAAACAGGTTTGTTTCTGGCCATTAAAAGTAATAATACAGTGGGCGTAATCTAGTTTCGAAGTCATCACGATCTGTAGATAGCTGAAAATATGACGATGAACGAAAAAACTCGGCTTATCTGTTTCAAATTTATTTCAACAAATAACTGGACGTTCTAGATTAAGATATTTGTTAAGACATTGCTTTTTAAAAGACAAGAGTATTTGTTCTTTCTGAGAGGAGGTATGGCGGAAGGGATAATAATAGCAATACCGTGCACATAGATTAGGAATAAAATTGGGCTCAAAATTGCACCCTGAGGAAGAACCTGAAAAGTATTGTACGGACGAAACGCAGAGTCATTGATACTTATAATTATATGTCTGTACCCTATAATATTAAAAATATTCTGGATAACGACATCTGTCAGACCAATATTGGACACTTTTTACGAAAGAATGCCTAAAGCGGGGAACACACCCAAATCCAAAATCCAATTTTCCATAAGATTGTATTTTCTCCGTGCACATCTGCCCGATGCCACGCAACCCTGCCCTACTCTACGCTACGCGATCCCCACTGTCCAGATTTTCGTCCAGTAGCATCGAGTACAAAAGAACGGACACTCATATTTTTTTCAAAACTATATGTATTATTGTCGTTATATTAATTAAAACATACTTATTTTAATATAAACCAAATTAAAGGAGATCAAAATGCATTAGTTTTTATTTAAAATTTTTTTGTAAAATGATTTGGCAGAAAATTGATCACAACACCGGGATACCATTTATTTATAGAATGAATTTAACTTACAATTTATTACATAGATTTGCTCATAAAATTTAACAAAAATTTAGTACACAATTTTGCTAATATAATTTAATTAACAATTTATTTCATGGAATTGCTCATAAAATTTAATTAACAATTTATTACATGGTTTTGTTCATAAAATTTAACTAACAATTTATTAAATGGTTTTGTTCATAAAATTTAACTAACAATTTATTACATGGTTTTTTTAATAAAATTTATTATATGGTTTTGCTCATAAAATTACACAATTTTCGGCGAGTAGCGTCAGAACCGGACATTCTTATTTTTTGTAGTTTATTTCGAACTCTGTATATGTAATTTTGTCGTTATATTAATTACAAAATGCTTATATTAATGTAAACCAAATTATACGACATCAAAAATTCATCAGTTTTTATAAGAATTATTTAATTATGATGGTTAGGCAGAAAATTTATCAAAACACCGGAATAACTTTATTCAAAACAATTAAATTTAACTAACAATGTATTACATGGTTGTGCTGATACAATTTAACTAACCATTTATTACATGGTTTTGCTCAAAATAATGCATTAAGAACAAAAGAGGCGTTGCGATTGTGATACTGATTTCGGATTACACGCTGTGTGACTGTACGTGGCGTGCGCTTGACGTCGAACAGGTGTGCACACCCTACCAAAACGAGACAAGTAGGGCATTGTTAGTTAAATGTCGGGTAGCATCGGGTAGCGTCGCGTAGCGTTGCATCGGGTAAGTTCCCCGCTTAAATCTACTGTATCATATGCCGCTATAGCGCTATCAAGGATTTAGTGTCCGAAAAAACATCATGTATATCATAAATTAAATTTGCCTGTGCATGCTGGACTGACAGCCCCTTCCGAAAACCGGACTGAGATTCCGGGAGTAATTTATTACTTTCCAGCCACAAGTGGAAACGGTGTTTTATAATTCTTTCATAAGTTTTTAGAATACATGATGTGAGAACTATTTGACGATATGACGTCGACATATTGGGGCCTTTATTTGGTTTCAGCATCAATTTTATTAGCGATACCTTCCATGTTTCTCGAATAGGACTGCTACCCTGCCAAATTCTATAAAATATGGCCAAAAGCAACTTTTTACTTGTCTTCGAAAGGTGGCTTAACATTGAATAATGAATATTATCGATCCCAGGGGCGGAATTATGGGAACTTTTCAGGGCATTATTTAGTTCTGTAATGGAAAATTCACATGCACACTGTTGATTATTTGAGAGCTCTCAGCTTGCAGCTGGGCCCTGGGGACACAATTTTTGAATAAATTCTTCAGTCCAAGGGCCCACGACAATATGTTAACTGGGGTTCGAGCTATTGTTTTAATCATTTTAATTTGGACCATACCGTTGATAAAACTGAGCTGTTATATAGCACAGAACTATATTCAATGTGACTTTTTGCCGATTTTACATCCCTGTGGAATTTGGCGTTAAGCCTTTTCGATTCTATGTAGCTCTGCGGTGAAAGATAATTGCTTGTGAAACTTCAAATTGTTTCTGTTTGCAATAAAAAAAGCAAAAAACACTGCACTTTCTCATTAGGGTCTACTTGCTTAAGGTAAAAACAGGCAAGAAAAAGGCTTTTCTTTTCCCTTTTTCTTGCTATTTCTTTTATATCTATGTTTTTATATTTTAAGAAGTAGAAAGAAGGTCATTGACTGTCACTGGTGTAATCTTTTCACTGGGTCATTTGAAACCCTAGGTCTTATCGCCATTGAGTGGTCGTTTCACATTCGACGCGACAAGGTTGGTAGTATCTCCCTCGTCACTGCATGACTTACAAATTGGGGTCATTGTTAAATATAATTTGTGTAGTTGTTTTATGAAATGCTGGTAACAGGTATAGAGCCTATCACTCTTCAGAAGTTTTACCTGGGTCATCTTAGTACTCTAGGTTAGTGTCCATTGAGCGGTTGCTTCACATTTGAAGTTAATATAGTAAGCAGTATCTTCATCCTTATTGCATGATCATAGCCCTATTCACTTCTATGTAGCGATATGTTTGCCAGTTATGGTGAGGGTTTTTTAACTACTTTTCACTAGTTTTCTATGTTCGGCACCTCTAGAGCTCGTCCATTTCTCCTTTTGTTTGTCCACTCCTGATCAAAGTTTCTTGTTCTAGGCGTTCTACTATAGGCATTTGGTCTCCTCTGGCCAGTTTGTCTGCTTGTTCGTTATTCAAAATTCCTTTGTGCCCTTGCACTCAGACTTTTTAGTGATTTCTAGTTCTTATGTTTTTTAGGTTTTTACTTGTCATTTTCACTGCATATGCTTTCAGGACTACTCTGCCGTCTCATCTTATGAGAATATTTTTGCCAGTGGAACCACTTTTAAAATTTTCTTTCGCACAAGCAAAGTTATCTTGTATTTCAATTTAAAAGGGCCGAGTTGTGTTTTCCTAAAGAGTTTGAATGCTCATATGAGTCATACGGTCAATCGTATTTCCCGGGTGTGATTTTATTTGTATTTCTCATACAATTTAATTGTTTTTGGAGTCTGTATGATGAAGTTTTCCTAGTTTTTCCTGTACATATGTTTCCAATAAAGGTAAGCTTAGTACTGTTTCTAAAACCTCATTTATGATGGCGTCCTAACTTTACGAACATTGGTCAGCGAACCTCTAAGGCTTTGTAACAAACCAACACTGATAGCATGCATTTCAATTTGAAAGACCGAGATGTACTTCCTCAATGAGTTTCATTGCTCATATTTCGGTCTTGGACAGAATATAATCGAACCAGTCTCTGATTTCTCTTCCCCTTTTTATCCTCTTATATAGGATGTTGCAAAGAATGTTTAAAGAATAAGCGAATAAATGTCTTTTGATCGTAAACTGTGAAGTGCTGTTTTACCGCCATGATCAACATATTGTTACTTTTCGAGAACCTTTGTATCAGATAATTAATTGAATACAGACACTGTATTTGAGATTAATTATTGATCACGTTCTAAAAATAATTTTAAAAGGTACAAGACTGTCATGTTAAAGAGTAAGATGAACATAGAATGCTACAGTCTCATGTTTCGTTTATGAAGGAGAGAAAATTACAGGTCACAACCGCGAGACTCCGCTTTATCGATTATTGCTTCAGAATTGATCACGTTTCATTAATAATGAAAGTTTTTTTTAAAATTCTAACTCTAAAAAGGCTCAGGTTTGTGAATAGAATTTTCTAGTTTGTGAAATTACCGAAAAGCATCACATTCGTTAACGAGGCGTAAAAAATGGCTTAACATACGCTGCTTCACCACTTATTCATATAGATTATCGTTGTGTCGGACAATAATAAAATTGAATGATCTTTTTATATTATACAGTGTTGGCTATTGATCACCTTGCAAACATAATCGAAGAAAGATTTTTATTTAAAAGAAAAACAAAGAAAATACCGAAGTAGCCATGTAGTTGCTGGAGCACTCTCTACACCTTCCCATCCCGTCTACCCGCCACGTCGCCTTAACTCTACGATGGACTCGAGACCTCCTTGCCCCTCAATCTCTCACACCGAGGACAAGCATTAGCATAACTCGTGTCCTTCGGGAGCAGTACTGGCCGTAGTGTTAGTGTTAGTTAGTGGGAAAAAACGTTTTGTGATGTATAATATAATATAATAACATGTACTAATATGTATAGTATACGAATAAAGTAATTTAAAAAAGAATTAGAAAAAGAATATGAGAGACTCTCACGCCGCGGTCGTGGGTTCGATTCCCACCGTCGCCTCGGGCCCTTTTTTCCCGATAACCCGCAATTTGAACACACAAGAATTCTTACTATGGCTAATATGCAAGATCATAAGGCCAATAAAAAAAATTAGTTTTTGGAGTAAACCAAATGGATTAGCTGGCTCAGAGCTTGTTCAACTCTTATGAAAATCATATTTGTACTATAAGAACGTTCATTCATAAAAAAAAGAGAGAAAAAACTTTCCACTCGGGAAGTTTTCCATCTTTACATAGATAAATTCCTTTTGAAAGTTTTAGTTGAGTTTCATAATCATATTGTCTTCCTCGTTCAATTACAAAAAAAAGGTAAATAAATAAAAAAAGGAAAGCATTAGCAACCATTTTAATCTTTTAATGGTTAACAAAATTTGTTGTTAATTCCCGTGGGAGACATTCTGGAATACATTAAAAGTCGAAGGTACGATGGATTTCAGTGATAAAACGTTTTACCGGTTCCAAAAAGTTTCCATCCTAGGAGTCCCTGTATATTTTTTTATTCGAATCGTAAGAATATGATCCACGATTTTTTATACTATTAGGTTAAATATTTGTTTATTTATTAGGACGTAAAGTTATCAATTATTTAATGATTAATTGGAAATCGTGAAATGCTGTCTAGTGTGCCGTAGATTTTAGAAAAACATTTTGTTTATCGTGCCAACGTTTCGATCTTGATTGAGATCATCTTCAGGGCTCAAAGTGTTTGTTTTCCGTGTAGATGTGTCATTCTTGTGTGTCGAGTTGAGAGTTTCGCAATTTCCAAATAATCATTAACTAACGTCACTAAACACCACACATCAATTATTTAATTAAAAAAAGATCATATTTAGAAAGAAAATAATTTGTAATGTTAATATGTCTACTGGTCCAATATCATGTGTTAAGCTTTTGACCCGAAATCCGTTTCCATGATGTCGATTTGTAACGAGGGCATTTCAAACATTTTGTTTACTCCTTTTCAGTTAAAAAGTTTGAATACATCGCAATTTGAATGAAACGCTGAAGTAAGTATTATGTAAATATTTTCTCGTCTCACGTATTATTAGCTCACGAGGTTAGTCACATTTTTACGACTTAAACTGACTTGAAGGATCGTTGAGAATGATTTGTAGCTTGCTTTTTTTCGACATGAAAATCAAACAACATTATTAAAACGTTGCCCTCAGAGTTTTGCTGATATGTTACTTTACATACTTAATAAACGCACATTAACGAAGTCAATTCAGTAGACTAAATGTAAAATTAGTTGTTTCTTAAAAAAGTTCAAAAACAATGAGGAAAATTTAAATATGCATTGAAATGTTATTACTGAAATTTTTATATACCTAGTATACTTAAACAATATGGCATTTTTAAGTTTAAAAATTGAAATTAAGAAATCAAAGATGAAGACAAAACTGTTTATTGCTTCAGAATTCAAATGAGTCTTAATAAACATTTTAAATTCCGTAAAAATTAAACATTGAAAAATCCTTTATCCTTGTTTTGGTTTAAGGATTAAGTGTGTTTATGTCTAATTGTTATTCCCAATTTAAAACATAGCATAAACAAATATTTATTGATAAAAAATGAGACAAATTAAGAGCAGAATTTTCTTTTATCGAGAAAATGAAAAAAAAATCAGTTGGGTGGAATTTATTGCCTGTCAGTAAAGTATGTCAGTATATATAGTACGTTTAATATCTGATATTGATATTCAATTCTAAATAGGCACGAGGGATATTTTTTTGTGAAACAATTATTTGGACAATAACTTTTCATTTTGGTTCGTATATTTTCGCTTTGGAAGTCTCATGCTTTGTATACTATCAATTAGAACGTTTATTTTAGTAATTTAGTATGTCATAAAAATATAAATTAT
This sequence comes from Cimex lectularius, assembly GCF_000648675.2. Classification (NCBI taxonomy): domain Eukaryota; kingdom Metazoa; phylum Arthropoda; class Insecta; order Hemiptera; family Cimicidae; genus Cimex; species Cimex lectularius. Next base: position 140,407 of record NW_019392824.1, on the reverse strand, counting down.
AAGTTTTATTGAATATATTTTCCAGGTGGTAAAGAATAATTTATGTAGATAATATTAAACAGTCTCTTTGTTGTTATACTGCCAAGATAAAGGTTTCAATACGGCGGCTAGTTCCAAATTAAACTGATTTCTTATACTGTATAAATTCTAAAATCTATTGGAAGGTAAAATTCGAAAAACACTTCGTTTATCTTGACATATTAATATTTAAAAGCTTGAATATAATACTTGATACACTATTCTAATTCTCGTAATTATTAGAACAAATACAGGAAGATAACTCAAATAGTATGTAATTTTTTAATTAAGATAGACATTGTAAAAACTCACGTTTAACACGTTAATGTTGGTGGTATGTATTTGCCAGTCTACTGTGGATGGTGCACAACGAACTAATCGACTGTGATCTGAAGATCACTTTCTTTTTTCCGCATTCTCGCTGGTGAGAGGAAGAAGGAAAGATAAATAGATATAGATAGACAGAGACAGAAATAGTAGAGAGAGAGAGTGTGAGAAAGAGAAAAATGGAGAGTAAGAAAGAGAGACACGTAGAGAGAGAGAGAGTGAGAGAGAGTGAGAGAGAGAGTGAGAGAGAGTGAGAGAGAGAATGAGAGAGAGAGAGAGAGAGAGAGACCTGATCAATTGATTTAGATTTTGCAGGAAAATTCATCTGTTGGAATAATTCTATTAAACGGTGAAATATGTGTTATAAAGCACTTTTAAGGTATGAAAAAACAGGTTCATTGGTAAAATTTAGCTGTGAAACCACATTTTAATCACCAAAGTGAGTTATTCATGCTTTAATCACATTTACCTTTCTCGAATGTTCCCTTCGGCGTAGATCTTGTGCTTTTAATTTTTTTTTAAGGGTCGTTTTTTCATGTTTATGGTCTGCAGCATTTTACTTGTGAAACTAGGTCGTAGACAGGTAGGCTAGTTCGGTTATAAATTTAAAGAGCTATTGGTTTGTTTTTCTTTTCCGACCAGTTCGATAATTAAACATTTGTGTAGTTATTGCCTTTTTGTTTCTTACGAGATACGAATTTCATATTCTGGGTCAAAATGGTACGTTATGCTAAAATGTTTGATAATGCTATCGGTCAAGATGAGAGAGAGAGAGAGAGAGAGAGAGAGAGAGAGAGAGAGAGAGAGATCGCTCGATTNGAGTGAGAGAGTGAGAGAGAGCTCATATTTTTGTTCAGTGCTTTTTTTGTTCCCATGTCAATTTTACAGCTCTAATTTTAGCCCTTCGTTTTGGTTCCGGTCTGTAGTGCGATGACTGAACCTGCGTTGGCTAGTTGATCAGCATGTTTTTTTAAATCTATATTCATGTACCATAACACATCTGAAGGTAAACGTGAGCTATTAGACAATTTAGTAAGTCCCAGACTGGTTGGGAGTTAAAAGGATACGTATTTAGTGCTGTTATAACCTGCCTGGCTGTCCAAAAGTTTGTAGATCCGCGAACCTTTCATATTTTTCTTCATCACCTCTTGTGCAGAGGGGCTGGATTGCATGTATCTCCACTTGGAAGAAGGAACCCGTCCATAGGGTTTTGTTAGGATATAACCGGCATTTTTAAATCCTACACCTACTCCCAATTCCATATCTGATCCGTCAGTGTCATATTAGGTACCATTCCTAAAACGTAGAACTGCTTTTCTTCTAAATATCTATTAGGTGTTTTTGAAAAAGAAAAAACGTTTGTAAGTATGGGTTCGAATGTCGAGCCGCTAGATTCGAACTCGGGACCTTTACTTTACGATGAACACCATGTCAACGCCTAAACCTTTGTGGCCCTTGGTTTTTGGTAGATAATCTCTTCTAAGCTTAGTCGAGACTTTCTTGCCTGAGTTTTATTGTCCTCTTCTGCCCCAGGGTGTTGTTCCACTAAGCACGAGTCGTTAAATTGATTCATTTGGCAATTGCTACTTTTTTGTGGCAGTTTAAAAATTTACGGACAGCTTCTTCAACTTATGTGCCATATAAGCACAGATAATAATTTATAATTCCACATTCTCTAATGTTTTTTTATTTGTCCCACCTTGTTATCATGTCTATTGATTGCGATTTTGTCTTACTAATACTTGCAGTATTATGTTTACGGTTTCATTATGTCGCTTTAAAGGGGTACGTTTGTACCCGAAATGAGGAAAAATTGGTGGTTTTCTCCTCTGAGACATATTGAATCCGCCTCACTTATCCTGCAATTGATCCGGCTGTCGTTTCCGAGTGGGGTTGTATGATAGACGGATCTTTATTGTTAAATATCATTGCCCGAGTACTTGTTTTCCCGCTGTCCAATTTTCAACTGGCAGCACGGTGATGGCAGAAAACAAAACTCGAAAAAAGCACAATTACAAACACCTCCAGTCAATTTATTTGGAATCTTACAAAAAGAAATTCGTTATTTAAAGAAAAGATCAATTTGAAAACACCACGGGAGATCAATAACAGATGCAATACGTAAGCACGAATGAGCGAGCACTTTCCGTAATGCAGTAACATTTGAGCATGGTAGAGCGGAAAAACAACCCCGAAGTGTTACAAATACAAGCATACATTATAGATACACAGGCTGTATCGGAATTCTCAATTGGTTCGTCATTGAACAGGCAATTTATGACAGGCCACCTACATCCCTCCCTACATTTATCCCTCCAAATTAACCCTTTTAACTTCATATAAACTTTTTTTACTTTCAAATTAACCATTTTTTACAGCAATAAAAACATCAGATGAAATATAAGCATGTAAAGTAAAATTCCTAAAATTAAAATAAGCGATTTTTGTTTTAAGATAAAATAATTGGGCTCTTTTAAAACCATACGAAAATTAATTACAATTAAAATTCAATTTTTTAATTTTAAAAATTTACAAAATATTTTTCAATAAAAATAAAAGTCGCATTCCTAATGCAGATGCCATTAAGCGAGGGGAAATACAATACAATTCAAATTCGAGTTTTTCGATTACCTTTGGGCCAAACGATTCCAGAGGCGGAGTGTTAAAATAAATTGAACCCTTCCCTTTAAACGGCTGAGAAAGTCGAGTAATATCAAGTCTTGGAGAAGGCCCGTTAGAAAATGATGATTAAAAAAAGAAGAAAAAGAGATAAGAGTAGAAAACATGGCTACAAATTTATATTTTCGGTCCCAACAGATATGGATGAACTTAGGGAGTGGGTAGATTGATAATTATTGAAATAGACAAATCAATATATGAAATCGTATTTCCTTAGAATGTCACTATCACTACTATTTTCGATTTAATTAGTGATCATTATCATTATAGCATTTTACGTCAAATGAACGCTTGTTAACATCCCATAATGTCATACAATGTAATAAATATGGAATAAATAAATAACAAGTAAATAAATTTATGCAAATAAATGTGTATATAAATATTGAATACATTTCGAGTAAACAATAGTAGGTAGTAGTATTTCGAGTAATAGCCCGCGCGAGATCGAACGATGGGCTAGTTTTTGTTTGCCTGACAGGTTCTACAGGTCTTGTTCCCTGTTGTCTTTTTCTTTTCATCCGTCTGATGTTTTGCGGTGGTGGAGGATGAGGAAGGACGTTACGTAGTGGATGGTTTGGTCGTGGCTGGTTTGGTGGTTGGTCATGGTGCCTTTCGACATGGTGTAACCAATTGCGGTTATATAAGCTACCAGTGGTATGTTTAGGTCGGCGTGCAAGGTGAAGTTTACCACATACCAAGAGGCTCAGGCAGTGATCAGTATCAACACAAGATTTTGCACTGATGCACTCTCTTGACTTGTGATTTACTCGCCGAGGCCTAGATCTTTCATTCATACAGCAACATTGGTTTGAAAATTGCCAAATAAGTTTGGCATTTTAACTCCAGAGACAGTTTAGAGTTCGAATTCAAGGGATAGTGCAACTGTCTTGGTAGGATAAGCGCTGCATAATTTGTCCCACACCAGTTTTGTATCTAGGCTCATTCCCAGGTACTTTACCTTGCTGTTGTAGTGTTTCCCCTTGAAGACCTTTTTTTAAATAACTTTCCTTTAAGGAAAGTTAACTTATGGCCTTATGTTAATTATATTAGCCAATGTTTATAATTATGGATAATTTTATTATAAAAAAAGCATTCTCTTATTTTTACGTCTGTTATATTATGATTTTGTTGCGGTAAACGTATTTAATTAAGGGTTCAATTATATCAGATCTGTGGGAGTAACATAGGAGATTGGACACTGTGATGGGAAGAGGTATGCCGGCCATAATCAGCGATCTGTAAAATGCTTCTCTGCCTGAGGCGGTAAGAGGGCATTCAAGAAGGTGGTTGGCATTGACCACTACTAAGTTGTTGCAGCAGCAGTAAGGGGAATTAAGGATTTTGATTTTATAAAGGTGGACAGGTAGACTATTGTGGTTTAGTCGGAGACGGATTATGGAAGTAAGGGATTGTCGGGGATAATTCATAAAACGGAACCACGAGAAGGGAGGGATATGGGATGGAATTGATTTGTAAACCTTGGCATTACTTGTGGAGCTAAACTCCCTTTACCAAGATCTCAAGGCCTATACAAATGGGATCTAATATCTCCAACCGGAATGAAAACTGTAAAGGACCAGATATGGCTGCTTCTTTAGCCAGTCTATCGGTTTTATCGTTGTAAACATTGTCGTTATGTCCTTTTACCCAGATTATATGAATGTTACTGTTAGAGGTTTTTAACTGGCATATTAAATTGAAAATCTGTGTGAGGATGAAGTGGTTGGCTTTAAGGATACTGTGAAGAGAATGTACCACACTTTGGCGGTCAGAGAATATAATTAAGTCGGAAGTGTTCATAGTCTGAGCATACTTTAAGGCTTCCAAGATTGCTAACGCTTCGGCAGTAAAAATTGCCCAGATTGCCCTGCTTGGATCGGTCCGTATATAGGGTTAATGCCGCGTCAGATTGACCCCTCATGGCTGCCTGTTCTACATAAGGAGGGAAATGAGACCAATCAGGTATAGCTAAGGGATCCGATATAGCGCAAGTATGGCTAAACAATAAAGGAAAAAACTGGTGCTTACTATGTAAAGAAATACAAATGACAAATGATCAACGAAAAGAATAGCAGAACCGATTTTCGATCAACTGTCATCCAGTGTTGTAAGATAGGTAAAATTTTAATACTATTGTATTTAAGAACATTACAAAATGAATATTAATTAATTCTAGTGAGATTTGATTCTTATGCACCTCTAAAGATTATTTTGATTAATTTCTTGTGTGATTCGCAGAGGCGCTAAAAAATGTTATTTGAAGAACTTGGCTGTAAAAACCACCGTTTCAGGAACAGCTGCGTATTATGAAAATCCAGTTAATGCTTAAGTGATGATAATGCCACATCATTTTACTTGAAATTTCCGTTCAAAAGAAAATCTAAAACTTTTCCCTTTTTTTCGTCTTCATCTTTTATAAATGGGCAACGTCGGTTTACGAGACGAACGTGTTTTAATAGATACCACGAAGCAAATAACAGTTTACAGAAGATAATTTCATTCAACGTCGAGGCCTTTTGATGTCGAACATCACATTAAGTAATGCGTTTACAAATCGAAAAACCGGATTTCAGTGGCAATCAAATCATTGTAACATTAAAAAGGTTTAGCGACAACGGAAAGGAACAGGGTTTTCCCTATGTATTTTGATGTTTGATGTTCATGCTATATATATAAACACACACAAAGGTATTAAATGTATTGTGAAACTATAATGACAAAGAACAAAACGTATGTAAAAAAGAATGCAAAAGAAATACAAAGGATATATATATGTATGTATGTATGTGTGTGTGTGTGTGTGTGTGTGTGTGTGTGTGTGTGTGTGTGTGTGTGTGTGTGTGTGTGTGTGTGTGTNTCATGCTATATATATAAACACACACAAAGGTATTAAATGTATTGTGAAACTATAATGACAAAGAACAAAACGTATGTAAAAAAGAATGCAAAAGAAATACAAATTATATATATATGTGTGTGTGCGTGTGTGTGCGTGTGCGTGTGTGTGTGTGTGTGTGTGTGTGTGTGTGTGTGTGTGTGTGTGTGTGTGTGTGAATAATAAAAATGAAACAATAATGACAAAGGAATCAATCGATACTACCATTCGCCCGCCTAGGCATGGCCTGGCAAGAGGAAAAATGAAAACTTGACAACCATGCAGGTATTCATGAAAAGTATGTATAAAATGTATAAAAAGAAGACAAAAGAAATACAAAGGATAAAAAGCAGCTAAACTATCAACACAGCATAATACATCAATTTGAAAACCAAGAGGACTAAGAAAAAAGAAAAAAAGGGTCTAGCGTTTTCAGAGAATCAGGACCACGTAGTGACGAGTCTGGTTATGGTTGTAAAATGTTTTTAATTTTTAATAACCTACAAAACAACCAAACAAACTAATACCAAAAGGTAACGATTTTTTAAAAATTAAAGGCCAAGTTTTTTTTGGTTGTATCATATTTAAAGTATTACTTTGGCAATATCAAACGTTTTTCTTCAAATTTTTCATATAATCGAATTGACTTGATGACTCAACAAATAAAAATGTAGGGTAACATTTGAAATTTTTTTGTAAGAAATTGAAAAACTACATTTTGTAAAGTTTGAAAATAGAAACAAATTGTTTATTTTTTTCAGTTCAAATTAACTGACATATAACTACTATAAAAATCAATGAAATACTCAATACTTGTCTAAAACAATGAATTATTTTCATTTTGAGTAATGCCGGTGTTTAGAAAGGGTGAGTGGGTGTACATAAAAAACAAACATTTACGACCTTAACACTTGTTCAACTAAACTCATAGCTTCTAGAAAACCTATAAAAAATACGATTGAATGAGTACTTGTCTACAACAATAAACAATTTCAAGTTATTCTGGTGTTTTGAGCAGGTGAGTAGGGATGTACAAAATCTATATCAAAAACAATTACAACCTCAAAATTAGCCCAACTAAATTGATATATCATAGAAAAACCATACAAACAAATTAATTATTCAATAATTAATTTTTTACAATGAACTATTCTGTTTTCGAGTTATATCCGTGTTTTAAGTATGTGATTACAACAAAAACAAACATTAACGACCTTAACACTAGTTACTAAACTGTTATACCTTGTGAACACCCATAAAAACTTATCAGTATTCAATAAAAACTTGTCTACAACAATTAAATATTTTGATTTCAAGTTATATCGATATTTTAAGTTGGTCAGTAGACATTTACGATGTCTTGTCGTGTTGAGAGTGTTACTGAGATTAGAGACACAACAGTTTAAATTTTCCTTCTTACTTTGATTAAATCTAAAAGTTTTATATTGTGTACATCATTGCAAAAATGTATACTCACATTTTAAATGTATTTGTATAATTTAAACAATTCTTATAAATCCCAGGCCGTGAAGATTATCTCAATAAATGTCGAAACGTCGACACGAAAAGAAAATCTTTTCTAAATTGCATCACACCAAACCGCATCTCACGATCTTTAAATAACCATTAGTTCAACTATTCTGATATCCCATAGAAAAACGAGAAAAACAACAAAATATTTAATAAGTATTTGTTTATATTTACTAATGAACTATTTTGATTTCGAGTGTATTAATTCAGTTTTTAGCCATATTTTCGATAATAATATTTTCCAAAATCCGGTCAATAATAATAACGCGCTGGTATTTTTCAGGAAATTACATTATCGTTCATCGAAAAGTGCTTCGGCTTTTGATAATAAATTCCAATAGCGCATTTTATACTTCTTCCATTAGAATCGAGAAGTTTTTTCTTTTAAATTTGAACATTTCAAATAATCATTAACAAAACATTTTTGTTTTATTGCAATTTCAGACGAATAATCTCAATCTTTTTTAATGTTTGTTTTACAAACTTAATGGACAAAAATAACTTATTCCAGCAGAGATGCTATTCATTTTATTATAAGAACCTCAATGACACCACATTAACACCAAGGTCGTAATAAAAAAGTTTAATTAAATATGGCTATAAAAAAGTTTGATTCTTCTACTAAAGTATAGCTTGTTAAAATAGAATGTGCACGCAGTTGATGATTTATAAATAAAAATGAACTACTTGGGTAATCTACTATAATTATTTATTTAACAGAGTATTAGGTCAAGTGAGGTTATATTTTAGTTATAGCTGCTTTTGAAAATTTATGCTTCGAGTGTGGTTGTTTTTCATGTATGCAGAGTCATTCGGGAAAAGCAGACCAAATCGTCTTATATCTAACTTTTATTGCAAAATTACCCTTGGAAAAATTTTTAGTGAAAAAGCCGAGAAACAAATAAAATGTCAATCTGCGTTTGATCATTCATCCGGATCGGATTTGTTTTAAATATATAACGAAAGGCAGAATATATGAAAGAAGAAAGGGGATCCGTGTCACACTCGAGAATAATCCCGTCACGCTCCACGAGGGTGGTGACCCACACTCCGCGATGCCATTTGGTGGGATTTCTTTTCCATAAAAGGGCCAACTGCGCTGGTGCAACCCCCGAAGCAATTCCCCCTGTGTCTCACCTAAACCTTGCGCAGCAGCAATATCATAATCAATGACGTTCTACACAAATGCGATTATTTCATTGTCGAAAACTATTTTAGCGCCATTATTGTTAAACAAATTCGCTAATGCAAGAGGGGGCTCTTAAGGGAACAGCAACTTTTTTTGGACCAAAATATGAATTTGTTTTTAAACTGTCAAAAAAAGCCTTATTTGCATCTTTCTCTATAGATTCCGAGTTTTAAGGAATTTTTGAAAGTTGTTAATCAAGGAATCAAGTGTCCTCTGGTGTATCTTGCCTTGTTGAACTTGCAACTTGCCATCCCTTAGGCTGTTTGAAGACTCTCGTCTTTTATGTATCTTCTCTGTCAAAATCCTCAAACTAAAAACTGGTTTTTCAACTCCCTACCGCAAGAGGAAACAGTGTGTAACATTTTTTTGAGTAAATTGTGCGAGAACGGAAAAACTTCCAACATGATCAGATATCACTTCTGAAAAATTTCATTTTTTCACATTTCGGCACACCTTTCCCCAAAAATCTTTATCATATTGAAACGATATTTTTTAAAATTTTATAGAGCAATGATAGGCAGGCACAAGATTGTAACGAAGTTTTTCTTTATAAAACAATCGAGAATAAATTATTTTATATTAATAAATTATTTTATAATTACAAATAAATTATTTTATACAAAAAAGTTGTAATGTGTGGTGATGCGAAAAATTTACGATTAACTATTTGTAAAACAATCAAACCACGAATTCTTAGTATATTGCGAAAAAAAAATGATTGGTTGTAATTGATTAAATAAATTTTGGTAAAGTGTTATCGAAGTATGACAACTTTGTAAGTTTTTTAAAAGGCAAAATTTTCTGAAAAACGATATAATTTTAGAGTTTGATAATTAAGCAGAATATACACATTCTCCTGAGAAGGTTTCAAAATTAACGCCCATCGTGTAGAAGTGGAGTAAAAATTAGGATTCAAGCGTTCTTATTGTTTCCTTCCTTGATGAACGTGCAACTCTCCATCCCTTACACTGTTGAAAAGCGATCTTTTTTATTTTTTATACATTAAACCCTATTTTGCACAGAATGAATGAACATGGTCCTATGAGATTTTGAGTTTTAGAAGTGCTTAAAATAATTTTTTGAAATTTGTAAATCAAGAGTTTTTAATGTATCCTGCCTTCATCAACTCGACGTTGCTTACGCTCTTTTATGTATATTTTATGTCAAAGTCTACCTTGTAGACTAAAACTTTCACATATTCACTTTTCCTGATAAGTTGTAATTTTTCTACTTTGGTTCATTTTTCTCCAAAATCCATAATGTATCAAAACGAGTCTACCTTTATTTAGTAGAACGATAGTATAGAAACAATCGTAGAATAAAATTCTTTAATAAAACAACTAAGAGTGAGAAAATTGTGCAATAAAAAGGTGAAATTTTGATCATAAACTTTAAGTAGATGCCAGAAATTCATGATTTTTACTATCACTGTTTTTAATATTATAACGCCAAGCTTCAATTTATCATTTAGGAAAAAAATGGTTGTAATAAACCAAATAGATTTTGTAAAAATTGTACCAAAAATAGTAACTTTATGGTCTATTTTTGAACATGTAGATTAGGTTGAAAAATTGCTGAGATAAAGCAAAGTTCTATAATTTGGTGCTTAATGAGAGAATGCAGACTCTCCTGAAAAAATGCGTATTAAAATTTGAATACACCGTGCAGAAATGGAGCTGCTCATTTCAAATCAAGGATTCCTAGTATATCCTACTTAGATGAACTTGCAGCTCGCCATCATTTACACTGTTGTAAAATCTCTTCTTTTATGTATATTTTCTGTAAAAATATACCTTCTCAAGTAAAACATTGTCTAGCAAATAAAAGGCGTGTAACTTTGAGCGTAAATTAAGGGCAATAGGAAAAATTATAGCTCGATCAAAAAATCGCTTCTCCTGACGATAACTTGTATTTTTTCACACATCGTTGACGTCTCCAAAGCCCATCGTCATTTTGAAACGATTATTTTTTTTATTTTGTAGTACGATAACATACGAACATCGTAGCAAGCAAGGCTTTTGAAAAAGCAGTCAAGGAGTTGAAACAAAATTTCTGTTTATTAAAAAGGTGTACAATTTGGTCACAAATTTTAAGGTTGATGAAAGAAAGTTATGATTTCATTATCGCTGCATTTAATTTTCAGTATGCTAAGACTAAATAGACCAAATAGGGTTTTAGAAAATGTTACAAAAAAAATAGATGGCCTCTTTGAACGAATTCATTACCTTAAAAACTAGTGAAATAAGACGAAATTTGATGCGAACGAAAATTAAAATCCACCTTATAGAAGTGGAGTTAAAACTTTTAAATCAAGCGTTCTTAGTGAATCCTGCCTTAAAAACTTGCAACTCGCCATTACTTACCCTGTTTGAAGATTCTCGTCTTTTGTGTATTTAGCGTCATATTGTACCTTGTATACTAAAAATTGTCTAGCAAAGAATCTGTATTTAATATTTATCTCGGGTAAATCTGGTGAAAAAATCAAGTTCGATTAGGATTCGAGTTTCCTGATAAATAATCTTAGCGAGAATGTTAATACACAACAAAACAAAGGAGCTGTGATAAAGCTCAACTCACTTGTCAAAATTTCAGTCGATATTTTATATTAATCTATATGTTTTAGTTGGTGCTAGTTAATCAAAGTGATTATTTAAATTCATGCACACTTTACAAAAAAATTATAAATCAACATCACATGTATTTGTAACGGCAACTACCGCAGCCCGGCAAGTTATGTGTTTATGCCTCCTTTAAGTAATCATAAAGTAATAAAGTATTAGTAAGCAGTATTAAGTAGTAACAAAGTAATCAGCGAAATTAAGTATTTTATATGAAGAAATATCGCCAGTTGGTGACGTTCATTGAAAATATATGTCATGAAAGAGGCTTTATATAAATTGAGAGATTACCAGTTTTATTCACCCTTTTGTTTGACGTTTTCCTCTTTGGATCGGATAGTAGCATATAAATTTACTTTATTTCTTTTACACTAAGTAAGTTCTTTATTCCCGTCAATGGTTTTTTTTGTGTGATTATTAATTAATTTTGTAAATCTGCAGGTCGACATATTCTTATAAAAATGATAAAGGCGCAACCCATGGAAATTTAAATGAGAATAATTTGGAAAATGGTTGTTTGACGTTAAGCTCGCTAGTACGAGAGGGCTTGCTTTACTTTACAGTCAGCGTTTCAAAAAACGTGTTAGGAAATCATACTTTTTAAATATAAGATTCGACTGGAGATAAAAATCAGGGCAAACGATGTATTTTAATATTCTAATTTACTTCGGAATAGGATATATTGTTATTACTGCGTAGCGTGAGCAATTAACACTTGGTTAGAGAATTCACGTGTGCTGACGTTAATCTGCACACTAAACAACTGACTAAAATCTACACCTTCTCGTAATTACCACAACTGTCATACAATTGCTTTAAACAAATTAACATTGATGTTAGAAAAGGGAAGATGACATAATTATTTCAAAAGAAATAACAGTCGTTCATCTTTACGAGTGATGTGTGTAGTCGAAAAGGATTACGTTTAGGACTATGCTGTCGTACAAACACCTCCATGTTGAAAAACAGCGCCATGGTTGGCCTGAAATTTGACAAGATAGTAAGTAAGCAAGTTAACTACAATTTTTGTTATTTTCAATCAGACCCTATATTGAGGTCCAATGATGAGTTAAACAAATTTTGACTGGATTATTTATTGAAATTGATAGATGCCAAAAAACGACAATTCATTTTGTAAAGAAAAATACAAATCTGAAATGAAAAAACTAAAGTCCAACTTATAAAGTATACATAAGGTAATAAATTATACTTTATAGAATGAAAATTATTTAAATGTATGAAAAATTGCACAATTGAAAAAGTTTAAACAAAAATACTAATTAATGTATAAAATAATAATAGCCTACTATAGAGTATAATAAATATATTAAATATAAAAAAGATCATATATTCTACCACTGGTTAACAGAATATACAGGGTGTCCCTTTTATATAGCCCGGCTGAATTTCTCTTGAACCAATCACGATATAAAACAAATACGACTTTAATATTGTTTAGACTGGTTTAAAATTTTTACCTACTTTTGGAGAAAAATTATACGTGGTACCTCAGACCCAGTTCAATATCAAAATTTCAAATACGATCGTATCATTTTGAAGGATTTTTTTACGCTCAAAACAACGGTGCGGTCGGATTTTAAATTGGTCAAAAAATGACAAAGTTATGGCAAAATGTTGGAAAAAAAGCATTTCGTTTGTTTCCTTGTTAATTCGAATAATTTGCATCTTCAGTAAAGTAATCATTAATTGCCTTTATTGTTTACGTTCTGTCATTATTTGTCAAACTCGCATTATGAGAGGAAATCTTAATTCCTGGAAATAAATAAATGTTGCAAAAGTACCTATTCTTTACATTCAGTATTCCATTCAAAACGAACCGAAGAGCACATTTTTCCGTTGATATGTTTATCTGGGTTGATACGTACGACTGCTTTATTGACAGTGGTGGTATTGTGCGTCGTGCAGTCGAGTTGTACTCCCAGAAATTTCCTGATCGCCGCAGAGTAAACCACGTTTATTCCTGTATACCAAGAAAGCGGCAGCGTAATTTCGGTGTCTTAGTTGAATATTTTATTGTATGTTCGCGAAAATCCGAATTCCTCTCTCCGGAATGTGGAAGGGTTTTAGGTTTTTTAAAAAACAAAATTAGTGATGAACTCCGGACTTGCAATTTTAAACCGTATCGCTCTCATCTTCTCTGATTCTGATAATGACAGGCGTCTTTATACAACTGTCGATTTGGGAGGCTGAACAAAACATTCTACAGACTGATGAATCCAAGTTCACCTCTAATAGCATACTAAACCGTTGGAATTTTTGAAAGTGGGCAGAGGAAAATCCGACAATTTCGTACTCTTGTCATCAGGGGTTCACAGTATCAATGTCTGGTGTGGACTTCTTGGAAATAAATTAATTGGGCCTTATTTCTACGATAATAATTCAAATGTTGCTCAGTTCCTTAATTTTATGAGGGAGGTTTTACCAACACTATTACATGATGTTCCTGTGCAACAACGACAAAGAATTGTTATCCAGCAAGATGGATGCACGGCACACAATTCTTTGCAGGTGAGACATTATTTGAATCGTCACTTCCGGGTATGTGGACCTCATGGCCCGATCTGTTGGCCTCCTTGGTCACCCGATTTAACTCCACTTGAATATTTTCAATGGAGCCATTAAAAATAGAAAAGAAAAACAATTTCTACGCCAATCATAACCCAGCAACCTGTAGAAGAACTGCGGCAAAGCATAGAAAATGCGTGTCAATTCATTTCCCCTGACTCTATCGCTCTGAGCACCGGTGAAGAGTGGTTGGCAAGGCACGCAGTTCGAAGATGAAAGGTCAATAGCAAACAAAATGATTTTTTTAAAACTTTTTAGTTTGTCATTTTTTGGCCAATTTAAAATCCGATTGCATCATTATTTTCAGCGTAAAAAATTCTTTACAAAGTTGTGTCAAGATGTATGGGGTCTTATTAGACGACTGGTGGAGGAAACTATAGACCTTATCAATAGGATCTCTTTCAGGTTTGAGAACAAGGTAACCCTTATTTGGATACCTGCACATAAAGGACACCAAGGCAATGAAAAGGCGGAAGGCCTAGCCAAAGAAGGTTCTAATACTGCGTTTGTTGGGCCACAACCGGTATTACCTCACTCTATGAGCACAGCGAAAGAGAGTATCAATAACTGGGGCATGAAACAATTCCTGAGGGAGTGGAATTTATCCCCCGGACACAGGCAATCGAAAGGGTTTGTTAAGGCGATCAAACTAGCTGAATCGAAATGTATTCTCTATCGCAAGGAAGGGAAATCAGGGAGGCTGATAGGTATTCTGACGGGCCACTGCCCACTGAGAAGACACCGTAATGGGTATCCTACCAGATCCCTTTTGACGCTTCTGCGAAATAAAAGAAGAAACGGCAAAGCACTACCTCACAGAATGTGATAGGTATGCTAGGTCTAGATTTGAAATCTTTGAAGGANCATAAAAAATCCTTTAAAATGTTGTGTCAAGATATATGGGGTCTTATTTGAAATTTTTATGTTGAACTGGACCTGAGGTACCTTGTATAATTTTTCTCCAAAAAAGGTAAACATTTGAAACTAGACTACAAAATATTAAACACGTATTTTTATTTTTGTCATTGGTTCAAAATAAATTCAGCTGGGCAATGGAAAAAGGACACCCTGTAATATGATGCGAGAAAAAGCATTAACTTATTTACAATTTCTATAGCTTGGTTAGGTTTTAGTCTATAAGACTGTACGTGTTTTGGGAATGTGTCTCTCCAAGTTAAGAATTTTGTTTTCTCAAAAGTTACTAAGTCTATATGAATTACTTCGAAGTTTAGTAGGACTAAGTGTTATGTTGAATTTGAGTTTTAATGGTCTTCTGTCGTATTTCGTTACTTTGTATATCTCGTATCTGTTTATGAATTTGTGGACTGAATCTTGTAAGTTTGACCAATAATTTGCAACATTCGATTCTTTTCGTAGTTTCTTCGATTCCTCTATGGTTGTTTTTCCGGTGTGATAATTTTCAATAATTTCGAGTTTTTCTTCCTCTTCACATATGTAGGGTCGTATTTGAAATTTTGAAGTTGAACTGGGCCTGAGGTACCCTGCATAATTTTTCTCGAAGAAAGGTAAAAATATTTAACTAGACTAAACAGTATTAAAGTCGTATTTTTTTATAGTGTCATTAGTTCAAGAGAAATTCAACCGAGCCATCTAAAAGTACGAGTATCTATGGAAACTTTTGAATAAGGTTGTTAACTATTTTCTGGGGGCGGTTGCTAACAGAATGAAGAAAATGAATAACAAAAATGTAGAAAATAGAAAACATTATTTGACTGTGGAGTGGAATATGGAAATTTAGGCGAGAAAGTAATAAAGAATTTATTATTTTCTGATTTTGACATTTAAAAAAAAAGACGAGATTCTAATGAAGGTAAGTGAGTAGTAGATTGGAGGTAAGGAATGTTAAGTGAACTATAAGGAATATTTAATTTGAAGAAGACGAACTTAAACATTTTATTTTAAAATTGTCCTAAAGAACGTTTCGGACAGAGCAGATTAGGAAACCAAACAGAAGAAGTCGGGTCAAGGAAGCAAAAGAGTTCTTTAATGGCTAGAATATTATTGAAATAATGAGTATTGCTAGATATTTAAAATATTTATTTGCTATCGATAAGTATATATACAGTGAAAAAGGGCTGAAACGTGTCTACTAAATCTTTAATATAATTGACATTTACGACATTTCGTATAGGTGTTTTTTATAACATGGAAATTTTTAAAACTAACGCTTCTCGCCGCTGCGGGGCAGTTCGCGGCTTCGGCGCTCTTTTTTTATTGCCACTTATCCCCTCACGAAAAAAGCTAGCAGGCGCCAGCTGCCGTAGGGCGGCCCAAGGGTTGGCGAGCGCACCCCCTGCTAGTTTTATATTATCATATTTTTTGAAGCAAGTCAAAAAGAGCAACTCCAAATAAATAAGTTCAAAAACTTCAGTGCCTCTCGATTTTTGGAAGCTCGAAAGACAAATAACTTGTACACAACTCTAATATTTCGTCCAAAACAATAATTTCTATGCATTTTTCTTTTAATTTGCATTATATTTTAAATCCCATCTTTGTCGTACACCTCGACAGGGCTACATATAATAGTTCTTGTGTAAATATTGTGTCTTTTGAAAGAATAATCAAACATATTTTCTCAAATCTTTGTTCTTGTGACTTACTTATGATCATAGCAAATGTTAGACGGACTGGGAATTGCAACCAATGGCATTTCGGTATCTCCTCGTGTGTCATTATATACTCAAGCGATGTTGAGAATATCTCCCTTTTTACCCCCAGTTAATATTAGGCAGTGTAGTATCGTCCTATCAATTTTCTAACTATCAAACGAGTCCCATTACACAAACCGTCTCCTATGCATAGGATTCTTAATAGCACAACTATACAGATTTATTTTAAGTTCCGTTCTGCCGGAGGCAAACTCGAAGGTGTCATTGACTGTAAATATTCAATGGGAATCTGTAAACTTTCGTTTTCATTGTTGGATTTGTCACCAGGTAATGTTTTAAAGAAACACACAGCAATTTTCCTGGTAGTCGTTTCCTATTAAGATGATTGATTTTTTCACATCATCGTTTCTAGCTGCTAATATAGCTCTATTACTCATTTCTTCATCAGATAAATCTAATGGATAAAAGTTTTTATCGCTTAAATTATCGCGTAACATTTCCTGGGGTGTTCCATGTTTTTTAATGATATTATTTCCGATGTTTTAAGCTGGACGCGCACTAGGTCGGTAGGGCGGAACGGCGCGGCGCGGATCGGGTCGGAATTGTGAAGGTCCTTACACTATGTAGGAACCGCTCTAGGCTGCGTAGGTCGAATTTTCCCCCTCCACCAGACCAGCGCTGCGGTTTAGTGTTGATTTTGCATTTGCACTGTCCCAACGTCATAATAAATAGTAGTGACGAGAAAATTATTTTTCTGGCTGAGGTCGCAGAGTTGGAAAAGGATGAAGAAAGGCTGAATCCTAAACGAAAAGCGCCTTACGTTTGGAGAATATCACCATTATATGGAAATGATCTTGTTTTCAAACTTATCTTGAAACAAAGCTGCTACTATTCGAAAAAGCAGGGCAAACAAAGCAACACGTCGGCTTCGTCAGTACAAAGATGGCGTCCGAGAACTAACGATTCCGGCTTTCAGAAGTCTGGCAACTTCTCCAGCGCGGCTACGCGCCGCGCCGCCCCACCAGCCTAGTATGCGCCCATCTTAATAACCCATCTGAGAATTCGATGGAATCTACATCCGCACGCATATTCTTGGACAATTCGAATTGATGAAAGCTATTCCATAACAATCATTCACAACATGAAACAAGCATTCTTCATAAATTTATGTCCTGCCTCCATTCTTTTCTGGTAAAACCTGTCGAAAGTTACCACCCAATATAAAAATTTTCCCAGCAAATACACTATCGTCACAAAAAACTTCTCTAAATGTCCTATCGATAGTGGGTAATACATTTGGGGACACATCGACGCTTCATCCCAGATGAAAATGTCTGTTTCTTGGAGTGCTTGTTTCATTTTACGTGACCAGTTCAATGTGACGCGGTCTTCAACTACATTTAACGGTAACCTGAATGTGATATGTCCTGCATGAGAAGAACTGCCGCTATTCCTGTCCAAGCAACATTTGTATAAGAATGTTTTACGTCTAACTCCAGGAAATACAATTCCCCGAACTTCTTTACCATGTCTACAACATCACTATCAACAATTACCTTAACATTCCCTTAATCGAATAATTGATCCGCTCCCTCTTCCTCAAGTTTCACTTTAATCTTTTAACCCTTCCTAACCCTACTACTGAAGCACTCTCAACTACCTCCCATTCCAAGAACCCTCCACGCTCAAATGTAGTGTTTTGTCCGGGATTTTATTATATTAAGAACAATTTTTAATGTGTATAATTCATGTACTTGATACAAATAAATATTTTAAAAAACATTAAGATAATTTTGAAACCATGCAAGAACACCAGTTGTCCTATATAGGAAAATTTTTATGCAAAATAAAAAATCATGAGATGACATAAGCCATGTGATCACCAAAACATTGTAATCACTAAAAGAACCTACCTGAACTTCATTACTTTATTTAAGCTTGTATGGCGAGAGGGCATGAAAGCTCTTGTAACTTAAAAGAGACGTTTACTAAGTCCTGTTATTCTGCTTGCCCTATTAAAAACAACACGGATAACGTTTTAAACAAGCAGACAGGCTAAAGCGATGCTACAACAATAAACCAACAATTTATTTAAATAACTAAGCACAAAATAAAACTATCGTATAGGCCTAACCAAATTTGGTCTCTTTTAAACCTAAAAAAAGTAACAGGGTCAAATTGGTGCCTAGCCTCGAGTATTGATCAATCTCAGACAACAATTCATCAACTTGCTAACAAGCCGGAATAATTTCCCATTTTACCGTTGTCGAGCGGCTAAATCAAATAAAGAAAATGTCTAGGTTGGCACACCATCAACGTTCTCATTCAACACCGCTCAATTATTTCCGAATCCAAAGAACGATTTATCAGGTTTACAAAAATTACAACGTCTCGTTACAGTTCATAATTCATATAAACAATTATGATTGTTCTTTTCCTTGAACTCTCATTCTAAGACTGCATACTATAAGTGTGTATATGATTTTGTTTTATACAGTACGTGTATCAGGGTCGTTCAAAAGAGCTGATGGAATGACGGAGGATGTTTTACTTACACCTGAGAGTAATGGTCAATCCTACTTCCCACCGACTCTAAGGAAGACACAAAGTATAACACATTGTTTTAGGCGTGAACTAATGTTCATGTGCCCAGTTGCGCCAAATTAATTTAGAAATACAACAAACATAAGATTGCAGCAAATAAATTAGATATTATTAAAGGCATTTCAACTACGAGGTGAATGTTTGGTTTTGTATTTCAACCCTCTGGGTGCCGGTGAATTGAAAATGAAAGCCCATTTGTAAGTATGTCGGATTCGAATGGAGGGCCTCTGGATTCGATCCCAGGGTCTTTATCTTGCAATGATGAGTCGCCGTGTTAACGCCTTAACCGTTTTGACTACTGACGCCCTAATAAATGATTATTTAATTAAACAGTTAAATAGATAAATAAATAGTTACAACATAAAACAACAACATATCCATTACAATATTTTTTCTGTTTTTATTTTTATAATATAATATATAAAGTGGTTCCAAGAAAATCCGCAAAAACACAACACACAATCAATAATTGAATCCTATTATTAATCAGTTTCTATATTTTAAAGCTTTCATGACAAATGGAAGTAGGCTATACCAATTTTTTGAATTTAGATATGTCACAGATTCCTTGAGTATTTGAGCAGGGGAGGAAAAAGCGGGACATTTTTCATAGACATTGTTTGCTAATTTTGAATGGAATTCTGAACAGAACGCTATATTTATGTCATTGAAGTTAGTTTTTCGTCGCTGAAAAAATGTTTTTGTGAGAAAAGTTGATTATGGCTAGAATCTGGCCCTGAGCACTGCAGCTTTATAGCCTTAGTACTGCTTCTGTGTTCCATGTTTGGGAGCTTGCAACATGTGTGACTTGAGCCCCCCGGTATGAAGTTCATTGTTGCTGAAATTATCCTGCCCCGGACCTTCCTTTGATGAGTGTCATTTCAACTTTCATTGCGGCCACCGCTCCCCATCAGAAAAATCCAGAGGCGACAGTGGGATCGAACCCAGGACCGTGGGATCTACTAGCCGAGAGTCTGACGCGGACTCGGTTACCGTGGTCCCTTATTCATTTATGTATAACTTTGATTTGGTAAATACAAGGCCAATTAGGTCAAGTATAGTAGTTTTTGAACCCCCGTCCTGTCCAAGACAAACTTTGCCGTTAGTTAATAAAAGTTAGTATGAAAGCATCCCTCATTAGTGAACCAACTGCATATGTCTCGAACGAGAGTGAATGACATAATGCTGTAAGGAGGATTTGACATAACCACGTTTTCATATAACTTGATAACCCTTTTCATTTCTCTATAAAAGACCAGTATTAGAGAAGTTGCTGCTCAAATTTTCAAAACATAGGTTGTAATATTATAAAATTTATTCCTCGTTGGGTCCCTTACAAATTAATGGTAAGCACCTAGATTTACAAAGAATAATTGTAAAACTCGATAAAATTAGAATCATAATTGTTACTTTTTTTGTAATTATTTGGAAACATAATATGCTTCATTTTTAACAACTGTCTGTTTTATTCGATTGTTTATTGTACTCTTTCGTTCCCAATTCTGATGAAAACGTGCAGGTTCGTTTTTCCACGAGGGAAGTTATATAACTTGCTCACCACATCACTCATGTCGCATCTGTTAATCATATTTCAGTTTCTCGATTGAATTAAAATAGGCTCACACACGAATAAATCTCACAATATTATGGTTGTTTAAGTGTTCACAGTGTGGCAAAAAATTAAATAAGACTAATTCACCACTTCGAATCTGGAGGAAATTTCCAATTATTAGGAAGTTATTACCAATTTACCAATGGGCATTGAGCGTGAACGAGAGCCTCTCGACTTCTTTCTGCGGAGCCAATAACGTTTAAGGTTCATATAAAAAAATTCAGTATCATATACAAACATGACGTGATAATGCCTCAGTTTTATTCGAGCTGTTTCACTTTTGAGGTCTTAAAACTTTCACAACATTACGCCATGAAGTTCTCGTACCTCATAAAATGTTTTTTTAAAAATATATTTTTTTAATTTATTCATTTTTATTTCATTTTTGCAAGTATCCAAAGTTATTTTATAAAGTTTAAGTAAGATTTTCTTGGTTTTGTAAGCACTGACAGATATGACGCTTACAAAAACGTTGCATTAAACTTAATTAAGTATAATTATTTTAAAATTAACGTTTGGTTTCTAAAAATTTGATTGTTTGGTTACAAACGGTTCAAAAGAATTAGTCATTAAGGTTTTTAACAACTTCTATCAAAAAAATAATGAAAGTACGAAAAAATAAACAAAAAAATACTCTGCACAAAATTGAACAGATGAAAAATGAAAAAGCTTCTAAAAATGATGGATTTCTCCAAAAGGTGGACATTTTGAACATATAATTTTTCCCTAGCTCTTGGTTTTACCAAGGTAACAATTTAAAAAACTGATCACTCAGGTAGGTTTTTAATCCATTTCCTATTGGTGTAATCTAATTTACTGGTAGATAAACATTTTCTGAGTTAAGGGGGACTTTATGAAAAATGCTTTAAAAAATTGAGGTGACATGAAAAGTTAAAATCTAGATTACAATTGAGAATCGAGCATAAGATAATAACAAATTTTTAGTCTGATTTGACAAGTAGGAAAACCTCCTGTAGTATTGACGACTGTTCACAGGACACCTTTATATGTCCTGTTTAATATTAACGAAAAATCGCTGTAATTTTCAGACATTGAAATACTTAAGAAACTTTCTGAAACTTCTTACTTAACTGAAACTTCCTTTATGTGAAGAATAAAAACGTTACAAAACATCTAGTTTTTTATCGCTAATATAATATTGTATTATTTATAAGTAGAAACATTTTAAAAGAGGTAGCTGTATTATTCAATAAATCTTTGACCTTTAGGTACATATTTGTTATTGTCCTCGCCCTTCCACCTATTTATAAACCTGAAATAATAATTGTTTCTTATTTTACTCCGGTTAAATTAAACAAAGACCTTGTTATTCGAGCCACGTTTAATAACCCTAATTAAAAGCTACTTTCAAGAAATAACAACACAATAAAAAAAACATTGGTAAGGCGCTTTTCCTGTAATTTAATAATTGTTTTTCCAACATTTTCCTTGGAATAAGAAACTAAATGAAACAAACCACCATCCCATTTGTCTTGATCGTGCCCAGGTGACATTACCAAAAACGAAATATTACAAAATTATACCCCATAATTCGTGTATATGAAAAAATTTACAGGTGATATTTTCGCAATAATAATGCGGCAGTTTGTTAAGGCGTTCGACTCGTATTTGCTACGCTAAAGGTGCCGGGTTCGAATCCCAGCACAGCAGAATTTATTTATCATTAATTTGGAAGAACATATAGTATAGTTTAACCCATCGTCAGCAGATTGTTTGTTAATTTACTGTAAGATAAATATTTTATGATGTAAGAGAGACGTTACGTAACGATGTTGCGAAAAGTTGAGGTAAAATTAAAAGTTAAAGTCAATAAAGATCGAAACGTTGGCACCATAAAGAACATGGTTTTCTAACCTATATCACACCCGACCGCACTCACGATCTTTAAATAATCATTAATTAGCGGTCACTAATTATTACACATTAAAAGTTAGATATCTAGATTATAGTTGGGAATCAGACATTGGACAATAAGAACTATTTAGTCAAATTTGACATGTAGATAACCTCTTTAAGTACTGATTTCTTTTCACGTGACACCCTGTATATTCATATAATAAATCGCAGTGCTTGAAAACAATAAATTCTATATTAAAAAATTGTTTGACATTTATTTAATACTCGATTTTGGTGCTTTCTTTTTACCGGGAATGCTTGACCGTAGGCCGATAAATAATCGATATTTTTTCATTCAGCTAGTTAACCCTTTAAAAGTCATGTAACTTATGCGCCAAACGCCTATAAGGAACGTGTTTATGCAATTGAATTTCAGCATAGTGTCGACCTCATAGCTGTTATTCGCTGAGCACTCAGGTTTATTTGACCAAAGGAAGAATTCCAAACGTTGCTAGTTTTGTGTGTAAGCAGAGAAAAACGAGATTAAAAATTTGGATAAACGATTGTACCGCTGGACCCAACGTTTTCCTTTAGTTGTAAGCAAATTTATTTGATTCTGCCCTAACAAACTGTTTGGATTGAATTTTTCTACATGTTATTGGATGTCATTTCTTCCAAATTTGACATTATCGTTTGTGTGCAATCGTGTCTGAACATGAAATGTAAATTTTATAAATAATTATAATTATGCGGATGGGTACTTCTTACAATTTTATTCCATAACACAAAAGTCGTTTATCGCTGCAGCTATGTCTCATGCAGGTATTTTGATGCACTCCTAATACAGGAAGAAAATTACTACAAAATACATATGAATTTAGGAAATCTGATCCACCTTTAAATGTGCGAAATAAATGCTATCAACTAATAGATAATCTTTTGAAAATAAACACATAGACAAAATTCCATGTAACGTATTGTTAGAAATTCAGAATATCTGTGGATTCAAGGGTTATTTTAAATACAATGAAAAGTTCTATGATCGAGTGGAAGGCCACTTTAGCACACGTGATCATGAATGAATTAATAGATTGGATAAAATCACATTATAACTCCAATACAAAAATATTGAAGCACTAGGTGGACATTTTATTATTGATTCATGCATGAATCGGGGTTGTTCTATTGTATATAGTAATAATACTTGTGTATGTGTAGTTTTGAGAGTGATTGTATTTATTAGGGTCGATGGCGGAAAATCAAGTACTCCATGGATTCTCAATTAGGTTAGTTGTATGATATGTGTGAAGGAAGGTATATCGAGTACTCCACGAAGTGCATCTCGAGTCTACCGGCAGTTTGCTATAAATAGCAAAAACTGGAATTGCCTGTGGACTACGAGAAGCGAATAAGCTCAACTCGGCACGTTGTTGAATGTACGTACGTGTGCGGATTTAGCCTATAAATCCAAATCCCAATTCAACTTCTATCCCTTTCTGACTATCTCATTCACTCACCCTCTCTCTTTATTCGTTTATCTATCTATCTAAAAAATAGAATGCAAATTGTATACTTAAATACTGATTTGTTTAAACTAATTGTTGTAACTTCAGGTGTTCCAGAAGGAGGTCATCTATCTTCGCTTCTTCTCAATATTTTTATAAATGATGTCGCAGATGGCTTCGTGAACTGTAAATATAAACCATTTTCTGATGATTAGAACCTCATCAAATCAACATCGTACTGAGATGATCTACAACAAAATTTAAATAATCTAGTCAACTGGACAGCTTTTAACGGAGTATTTTTAGATATAGATAAATGAAAACATATGATTTTTTAAATTAGAACCTACTATCTATAACTACAAGATTAACAACTCTGAACTCGAGATAACTAAATCTATCAAGGACCTAAGAATATTGTTTGATTCACTACTTTTAATGAACATATTGTCATGACGATAAAAAAAACAACGCCTTAACATTGTTTGGCTTCATTAAAAGAAATGCTAGTGAACTCAGCAACATCAGTTGTATAAAAATGTTATATTTTTCTTTTTTTAGATCTATCCTTGAATTCAATTCACCTATCTGGTCACCTTATTATTTAAAATACGTTTGTAAAAAATTAAGAATAGGCTATTAAAATACTTAGCATATAGGTAAGTAATAAAAGCGGAAAATATAAATATGAAGAAGAAATATAAATGTTAATTTATTTTAATATAAATTACTTAATAACCTTATAGATAGCCCTTATTTGTTAAAAAGAGTATTGTTAAATGTTTCTCAAAAATATACCAGAAATGTTGATCTGTTTTTTCTACCATTTTGCAAATCCAATTATTTATATCATGGACCACTCACAAGAGCATGTAGACTCATGAATCATTACGATATAGATTCATTTGTTAATTCATTTAATAGTTTTAAGTACAAATTATTGTTGTCTATTACATATTCTGTAATCTCTGTTTTAGCGAAAGCCGTTAATAAAGCTATTATTATTCTTTTTATTATTATTTATTTATATTTCTCTCTCTTTCTCATTCTCTCACTTTATCTCATTTTCCCTCGCATTCTCTCTCTCTCTCTCTCTCTCTCTCTCTCTCTCTTACACTATCTCTCTCTCTCTCTCTTCTTCTTCTCATTATTTATCTGTCACTCTCTCTTGCCCTCATTATTTCTCTCTCCCTCTCACTATCTCGCTCTCTCTCTCTCTCTCTCTCTCTCACTCGCTCTCTTTCTCTCTCTCTCTCTCTCTTGTATTCTTTCTCTTTCTCTCCCTCTCTCTCCACTCTCCATCTCTCGTTCTCTCCTGCTCGCATCCTTGTTCTCGCACTCTCTCTCTCTCTCTCTCTCTCTCTCTCTCTCTCTCTCTCTCTCTCTCTCTCTCTCTCGCTCTCTTTAACAATTTTAGTTCCATCTTTAGCAGATTTTAATTTTACTTTAAGATATTTAATGGATAGAAAGGGCGTAAATAATTTGGAAGATTGGTTTCATGAATTTATCCGTATTGTTAGTTTGTCGCCGTATTCCTTGAAAGGCCTTCAGTCGAAAAGGAAGATGATAAAATTCCTTTAAAAATAAATGTCTAAATAACACTTTTTATACCTGAGTGAGCTTCATTTGAAACGATAAAGCAATTTAAATCAATTCGATCCATGAATCACTTCAGATAAATTATTTTATCTTGCTTTAGAGATTAAAATTATTCAGGCTTTTTAGTTTCCTGACATCCACCCTTACAAGCAGTACCTAAGTAAGACGTTATTAACCTGTTATTTTCCTAATATTTGTTGTATTATACTTTTTCACATCGGAGACAATTTAAAATTGATTAATTTTCATTTCTCTTCTTCCTGCATTACGTCACCATTCCCGGTAACGTTTCCAGATGGTTTCGGCACTCGTAAGGACAAATCAAATTATATTTCATTAAGTGAATTTCGTAAAGCAAAGAAAATGAGAAGAAACCAACTGGCAGTTAGACTTTAGGCCTTCTTTATAACATGAATTACCTTAATTTACTTTTACACCCTATTTCTATTGATTGAATAAATTAATCTTGATTTTTCTCAGCGTTACAATTTTTGTAGTTTGCAGTGAGAGTTTGAATTGCATCGTTAGAATGCAAATATTTATAATTTGTTGAATTCGTGAGAAGCGGTCAAGAACGAGGTAATTTAGAAAAACACCTTTTTCAATTTTTTGCCGACCTTTCGACCTTTATTCGGGTCATCTTCAGGGACTGGGTAAATTACAAAACATATTGTTGATTGGAAAAAACACAATTTAACATGTAAATATAAATTTTGAACCAAATATTTCATACTCCCATAAAGTGTGGTGCTATTCTTGTGGTGTCATATTGGTTTTGTGTGACAGTGTTGTAAAACATGCACTTGTATTTTGTTGCTTTTATATGATTATGACAGGGTGGGGGCGCGATAAATCTGGGAACATTTCTTTGATCATATAAAGATGATCAATTTTTATTAATCATAAAATAATTTAATTAATAAATCAAGTTTTATTTGACTCAAAGGAAGGCGAGAATGGAGATTTTCTGGCGTTCAATATTGGAAAGGAAGTTAATTATTAAGAACGATAACAAAGGAAAGGGAAAAATAAAATTAAGGTTTAATAGTTTATTTGCTTTATGATGTTGGCGTAACTACGGCTGCGTTTGCATGTATCTATTTTGTAATTAATGCAGTGTGTGTCTCTATTAATGTAAACCATTTCTAGAAAGTTGCGTTTGTTAAGAAAAACCCAAAACAAATACAAACGCAGGACGGACAGAAGGGATATAATTTTTAACGATCCTGACTGTTCTGGGGGTCCATAGCTCCTATCTATTTCTTTCTTCCAAGTCTTCTGCGCAAGTATAATGTCGACTCTCTGCTCGCAAGCGAGCACTCTAGCCATGTCACTAAACATCTTTGAACTGTGGTGGGTCAGCTGAGCAATTTTTAATTTAGTTAGCGATCCTCCTTTATTCTTGGGATCATCGCTTGGTATGGGGGGAGGCTTCTTGGGGTTCTGCGTCCATCTCCTTCGCACACATCAATGGTGCCAGCTGTTGCTTCTAGATGACAATGTTCCGTGTTTTCATCGCATGACGTAACTGAGCCGTAATCGATGGAGCTTTTTATTCTCGCAATTTTTATATTCTCATGCACGTAGCACCTTCGGGAGCCGACTGCATGGTTATTTGGAAGTCCTAGGCACGTGCAATTGGCTCACTTCTTAACAGTCTCTTTGCAATTCCTCATCATGTAGTCCCGTGCAGTTTGCGCATATTAGTTCTTATATAGCGCAGGCCATGGTGATGTGTCCGTATCTCTGACAGGCAAAGCATCGTGTGACTTCTTGGTACTCTTTGATCCAGCATGCTTGGTAGGCCAGATAAAATTTACTTTATCCCAGCACCGTCATCCGTTCACAATCCATGATCCGAAAGGCGAGTACTCAATAGTCCCCCTGCCGTATCGCAAGGTAAAGAGTGGTCTGCCATCCTCCGCCAGGGCGTGCCGACGTCATTGCACTCAACCAGGTCGTTGCCTAAAGGCGATATTTCTTTTGAAACGCGCAATACGAGGAGTCTCGGGGTTCCGCTTCGCCGTGATCGCGCACTCTCACCTGCTTGTTGTAAGATTTGAGTAATCTTGGGCGGCTTCCACTTTAATGGGCTATCCCCTGCACAGTGGTTATTCTGTTATCACCCCTTACTTTGGTTACTTTGGAATTGATGACATTTTTGAAGTTTATATACAATAATAATAATAAGAGCCTTTGTTTGCAACATAAAATAACATTTTTAACAAAAAGTGTTATTAGACATAAAATTAAAAGGAAATTTCAGGTCAAAACCATGACCTATAATAGTAAAGAGAAGTATAAATATAAGCGTCACAAATTCAAAAAGGGAAAAATTGGATAAACCCTCACTGATAAAATTTACAAAAACTTTTGCAGAGTGCTTACAAACATTACAATTTTTTCGTTAACTTAAATTGATCTTCCAAGTCAATTTTGACCTGGATCATTAAAAGTATTTAAAACTGCTCATTTTAGTTACCTATGCAAGAAAAGTATATGCATTTATTTTATTTATTACCTAAGTATTTATTTAACAATAAATAGGTTAGATCTTTAACAAAAAGTATATGCTTCAGCCTTTTATGTCTATATTTCTTATAATTTCAGTCTCTGAGCTCATAATTTAAAATATTTTTTATGTATTCTATTGAACTTTTCTTGTGTTTGGAGAGAAAGCTCAAGGTTTGATTAAAAACATGGGTTGTTATACTGGGAATATGTAATGCGCAATGCATGTCATCTATTCGCGTCCATCTTTTATAGTTACCTATAATCCTTAGCGCTATGTTTTGAACGGTCTGCATATATTTGTAATTGGCAGCACACGTGTTCGACCAGACTGGGGATGCATATGTAACAATAGGCCTTAAATAAAGATTAAAGATGAGCTTTTTATTATTAATCCTTAAGTTCGAAGTTTTATTAAAAATAGGAAACAAGCTTGTATAATCCTTGCAGTTTTCGAACATTTCATAGTAATGTGATAAGTGAAGTAAAGTTTTTAGCCGGATGGACTCCCAGATATTTGGCATTCTTGCCCAGGGTAGGGGATTGCTATTGATTTTAACAAAATTATTATTATCATAATGCTTCTGGTAAAAAGTATAGCTTCGGTTTTAACTTTATTTCGACGGATTATCCATTTATTAAAATAATTGAAACATTTACTTGCTGCTTCACTAAAATCTTTAGCTATAGTGTCAATTCTGTAGGAGGATTTCGTATCATCAGCGAATAATGCAAGTTCAACTGTATTTTTAGTTAATCTTTATGTAAGGTATTGGTTGAAATGAAAATGTTAACGTCACGAGCGAGATTCGAACCCACGACCTTCGGCTAAATACGCCGCTGCTCTACCACTTGAGCTATCGTGACTTCGATCCACTTGGACACCAACTTCCTATCTCAACCTACCTTTCGAGTTTTCCCTCCTTTATTTTTAATTTTATAAATGTCCGCAATGAATAAGTTAAAAAGTGTAGGGCCGAGGACGGAACCTTGTGGAACACCAGCTGTAATTTTTTTCATACATGAATTTTATTGATCGACGTCGACATAAAAATACCTATTTGTTACATAGTTGCCTATGAGATATATGAGATATTTAGAAAAGCCTTTTAGTTGTAATTTGTAGAGTAGCCCCCTGTGCCAAACGCTGTCAAAAGCTTTTTCAACATCAATCGGGACTATAACAAAGTGTTTGTTCTTATTAAAGCTGTCAAAGATCATGTCAGTGATTTTCTAAGTGTAAAACTGTATAATGGTTTTGCCTGAAGTCAAAGCAGGGAGTAAAATGTTGTTTGCATTTAAAAATTGCAAAAGTCAAGTTAGCATTATTTTTCCGGCTATCTTCGAAAGAATATTTAGCAATGAGATTAGACGGGAATTAGACGAATTAGTATGATCTTTCCCTAGTTTGGGAATGCAATAACTTTAGTTAGCCGTGTGTGCAAGCATAAACATATGGTTTAACATAATAGTTAAGTATAAGATGGCTTTTCTGGGAAGATTTTTAATTGCGATAAGCATAATTGCATCTTCCCCAGGAGGTTTAATAATTTTTAATTTGTTCATGACAAGTCTGATTCCCTGATTGATGTCAGCTGGCAGTTTGTAGATTTATAATCTGGGGTCGGCTATATTCTTTGATTTCTCGAAGTACCTTTTTTGTGAAGGAGCCTAACCTTTCATTCATTCACTTGTTCAAAGTTATTTGCTAGCAAATTTGCTTTTTCATGTGGTTCGTATATAAAAAGGTTAGGTGAAGAATTGGTATTATCACTGGGCGCTAGGGGAGGACAAGGTTTCTCCTGATAGTTTTTATTGTTTTATATAGTTTGCTATCACCGGACTTGAATTTTGAGAGTTCATTTTCGCATAAATTCTTTCGATGAAATGCAAGCAGTTTTAATGCAATTGATGTTATATTATTCAGCGCCCTTTAGTAGATATTTGTCTGTATTTGTGATAGTTGTTTTTGATTTTAATTAATATTTTTATGTAATGAGGCAGTTTACACTGAAAAACATCTAAAGTTCAGTTTGTATTGATTTTTTAGCCGCAGATTTAATTATTTAGTGCAAGTCACATACAAGTTTATCAAGAACTTTACCATTTCTTATTTCTGGGTTTATATGTATTTCGGAGTGGAAGAGTTCTCTAAATTTTTTCTAGTAAGCTTCTTTAAAATTGTAAACAGTCGATTTGGGTCTAGAGGAAGGCTTACTACTGCTGGTATAAACAAGAGGGTTGAGGACTGATGAGAGGGTGCTAGTGGTAAAAACTTGTATGTCATTTGGGATATTTTTAGAAATGGCTAAATCCAGCACACTAGGTTTAGCATTTTTTCGATCCGGATAACAAGGTGGAATGTTGGGGGTGATAATATTAAATTTCAGTTTAAGTGATGTGTCCAATAATATTTTACCGTTAGCATTATTGCTCCATGTTCCATTCAAGGTTTCTATTGTAGAATTTAGGTCTCCCATCAAGAAAATATTTACGTGGATATTTGATATTAGTTTTAAGTCATTTGAACACAACTTTCTGTTTGGTAATAAATGGGCAGAAATTATTACTATTTGTTTATTTTTAAACTGTATTTTGACACCAAGAGCAACTAATGATTCAAGTTTTGGAAGAAAAATCTCATGGTGAATAATCGACTTTTTTACAAAGAGTGCAACCCGTTTACCCCGGTCAGATCTATATATTGAGAAGTTTAAACATTTATGGCTGTGCTTATCCTTGAGAAGTGTTTCTGAGATGGCCGCTATTTTAATATCATTTTCCATCATAAAGTTTGCTAGTTCTGGGAGTTTATTTGAAATTGAACGAGCATTCCAGGGCATGATTACAAGTGATTGTGGAATTCATTTATATAAAGCTAAAGATACACTCTGCAATAATGGTGATTTTTGAAAATGAATTGGTGGCAGCTTTTAGGCTTTCAGCTCAGTTATTTAGTTGAAAAATTGAGTTACTTATATTCAGAGACTGAGTGAGTTTTTTTGAATTCCAATAGGACATCTGCAATGGACTGGGTGCCTTGGTGAAGTTGGGTTGGCTGACCATTTGACGTTTAAGGTTGATGGACTCTGCATTTCGCCTCTGAGGTATGGTTTGTAGTCGTTGTGCGTAGAATTGGAAACCTCTGTGATTAGCAAGTGTGTACTCCCCCACAGTCAGCGTAGGTAGGCGACGAAGCTTTATCTTTAATACAGTCCTTGCTTATATGTGGGCCCGCACATTTTACACAACGTTATTGCAGTTCTTGGCAATGTGGTAGAACGACTGACATCTATAACACTGGGTAACGTTTGAGAGATCATGGTAGTGGCGGTAAACCACACAGTACCAAAGGTTCCTAATGGCATAGACTTGTTTTAGATTTGTGTTCGGGCCGAAAGTTACAAGGAAGAGCGGAAGTCTTATTTCATTTTCATCAGTTTTTTTTAAATCATTTGAGTGATTTTCACGATTTGTAGGTTCTTTGCGGTGTGTTCGGTTTTTATTTTGTTATCAGTTGTTATATGTGGTGGGAGATTTAAGACTAGAGTACGTTTTGTTTCGTCTTTTGGTGTATACGTGTGAAATTCCAGGTTGGAAGCTGTAATTTCGTTTAATAAAGTTTTGTAGTCCTCTTTACAGTTTGTAAGAAACATAAGCTTGCTCCCGGTACTTTTAAGTTCAAAGTCAGCAACACATTTAGCTCTTAGTTTGAGCGTCCAGCGTGGTTTTTAATGAAGTTGTAAACAATAATCGGCGGGGGCTTCTTAACCTTTGGGCCAGGTGGTTGCCTAGGTGATGCGTCGTCAGAGCTAGCGGTGTCGGCGTCATTTAATCGGCTTAGAGCATCATATCTATTGTTTACTGTGAGCTGGAAAACGGGAGGGCTAAGGTCACTTTTCTGTCGTTTTGCGGGTTATGCAAAAGTTATCCGGTGAAATGCCATCAATTGACATTTCAGTGGATTTAAGAAGAGAAGTAGAGAAAGACTACTTACTGGGGTCGTTTGACTAGGAATACTCTGGATAAACGATGGTGGTAAGACGTTTTTATCACCAAAATAGCAGGAAGCGGTTTTTAGCACGTCCGTACTCATCCAGTGACAACAACGAACTGATTTTTCATGTTTGTAGCAAGTTGTGGGCCTAATTTGTCGGATTTTTCGATTAAGCATCGTTCGGCACGGATCGCATGACACCTTGGATTGGGGTTTTCTTTCAGGGTTGCCTCCGTTATTCTGGTGTATCGGTTTAAGCGCCGAGATCTCGTTTTAAGCCCTGCACCATTAGCCGCCGCCGAAAGCAAATGGCGTTGCCCGGGGACCAAGACAACGGCGAGGTGCTGGGACTTGGGGTTTCGTCGGACTTACCCGACTTCGGCCATTACTCAGCATTTTTGTAGATCCAGCATAAGCACTAATACCCCGGACCATGCCCCCCACGGCTGGTCGAACCGCTTTTCGACCTGCGCCCCTCTTGTAATTTTCCAAATTTCCTTCTGTTATACTAACCCTGATCTTTTCGCTTCTTCCTGTTTGCCCGCTTCACCCTCTGTTATGCCAGTAACCACTTGAGTGCCAGCCCTGGAACTCGAAACATAGAGGAATCTCTGTTTGTGTGAAATCGTCGAGCGGCGAGTTATCTTATTTCCGTTAATTGTTTAACCCCTTTTTACACCACTTATAATTTTCCCCTTTCTTTTTAATTTAATATTCACAAAGTCCGCTACATATACAGGTAATTTGGATATATGAAGTCAGGCAGCCTTGATTTCTCTTCCACGTTATAAACCTCCAAGTATTTAGAGCTGGTAAACTCTGAAAAAATGTTGGGAATTTTCCAAGTTTACCTGAGATGATGGATGTTAGAAAACTTAGTTTACTATAACATAATTTTTATTTGCGTTCTGCTTGTTTTGAATATGATAGGACTGCTCGTGCGACATCTTCTTCTCTGCTTGGAAGAATTCCACACGTGACTTGAATACAAATCCCTACTTCTCTCGAAATTATTAATTATAAGAGCTAGTTGCAATATTAGTGGTGATTATTAATTCTGGCACTACCGAGTTATGGGACTGTACATTCTACATGCAAAATGGAAAAGCCCTATTCAACGTATGAGAATTCGCTATAGAATTTAAATTAACAAACCTTTCCCACGGCAGTTAATAAATTTCCAAATTACAAATTCCTGGTAAGAACAGTCTCATTACGCGAAACGCTGGCTAAACAATGTAAAATTCAATAATTGCTTGTACAAAAATGTTCGATTTAAATAGCATCTCAAATTCGAAACGATGTGAAAGCTTGTGTTTCAAACCACACAATTTTACATAATGGACGGTTTGATTGATATTGATGAAAAGCTTCAACATTTATTATACATCTTCTTGACAAGATTGATCGATGTAAGTTAAAGGAAGGGTACCGTAACTGTACGTTTTATAAAACCATTACATTAAACAATAATTAGAAAAATGTACTCATACGACAGCACTTTCCTAGTTTATTGTTGTATTAATTGAGAAACAGCGCATAATATATCACAATAATAATTATACTCCGAAGATGGAACTGTATAAATTTTTTAAAATACCACATCCCAATCATACTGAACTACCTTTCCTGTTCTCTTTAAACTAAAGCATTTTATAAATAAAATCCTAATAGATCGTTCCTTCATAGGTACGAAATTAGTTCGCACAGACAAGACCAATCCAAGTCGACTTCCCCCAAGGGTGTATGATTGTATCCTAACTAATATACTATAGAGCTGACCTGCCAATACATCCGAACGCCACCATTTCTCCGCCTTCTGGGGTCAATGATAGTTTTTCCTTTTTCCACTGCGATTTAACTACCTACCGCTTATTAAATTAGTTGAGCATTTTACGGTGACCGCTTATTTCTCTAGTCGTTAATGTCGCTTTCTGAAGTGGCTGTAAAGTTTCTGTCTAATGTTTTTCAATCACATATGTTACGAAGTCTCTTCTGATTCACGTCAGAGTCGGCAGGTTCTGTACCAATTTTTATAGATAAATTGGAAAATTGACGACGTGTAGCCCAGAGGTTTTGCTAGGACAAAATTTACGTTTATAACCGTGCCGTCAAACCCCGTTCTATTTTGGATCCATATGTGTACTACAATAAGGCCTCTCTATTAACTTCTGTTTATATTGTTATTTGAAAGGATCTGTTAAAGTTAACATTAACCTTACGATATAGCAATTCTATCAGTTAACTCAAATCGTACCCAAGCTACTTTCATTTTGAGCTCATCGAAATATGGTACAAACCGAGAAAATGGAAACTAAACGAGGACAAAACATCCCAAACTACATTTACTATAAATAAACAGCCTTGACAACGTATGTAAGTTGAAAATGGATGAGTCAAAGGCCTTAAATATGTTAGACTGTTTAAGAATATTCATATCTGCGTAACAAAAAACATATTTGTAAGTATTAAATTTGTAACTTGTACTTAAACAAGTATTAAATATTACTTTTTTTTATTCTTTAGAATATTTTAGAAACCCATTTGATAAACCATTGATTCACTGAGGATCTGATAATCTTGTTTTTGTCAAAAGTCTAATAAGGGAGCCATATGTACTAAGAAACGTATGAAAGTGCTTCCAGATGTCTTGGGACCCTCGTGGGAGTAATTTTGGCGATCACTTGCCCTGTAGCTGCATGGTCTTTGTTTTCAGCCATACATAATCCCTCCAATGATATCAACTTTTCAAGTCGAAATCGACGGTGTTTTCATCTTGTTATCCTTGCCTTTCCAGTGAATAGAAAACCTCAAACACGTCAGTTTACGTTCGGAAACTTAAAGACTTATAGGGATTTAAACGGAAGCATAAAAAACCCTTGACTAAACCTCTTTTCAGAATATGTAAACATTATTGTCTGAATCAACAATGTATACAAACTGGCCAAGGTTGAAATGCGTAGAACGTGCTTATATTTATTACAGCCTAATATTAATTTTTATAATATTTATCTTATCGTATGCGATATTCACTATTAAATAGACAATTAAAAAGCTGTTACTAAGACAACATTTTTTAATGATACTAGATATTTGTAATTGGATACTAACGACAATATCTCATATACGTATTTATGTAGCTTTTTTCGTCAAAGTAACCCTTTTTAATTTCAAATTAACGTTTTTAAATTTCAAGTTAACCCATTCTTTACAACATAAAAACTTAGGAGACGGTATCAAATATAAGGATGTGTATCAAAAAGGAGGTATTTTAAAATTAAAAGGGTGAATTTCAAATTAAAGTAGGTTAATTTGAATTAATTAAAAAGGATTAATTTGAAGTGTTTCGACGAGGTGCCGAATATAACGTAACGGTAAAAAAAATATATAAGGAAAGGAAGAAAGAGTAAGGGAACTTACCCTTCTGACTCCCGGTAGGCCGGCGTAGAGGAGTGGACTTCGGGCCCGAATCCCATTGCTTCTTTTGTTGCTTCGCCATGGTATGCTAGAGAGGCTGGTTTGGAGAGAGAGAGAGAGAGAGAGAGAGAGAGAGAGAGAGGAGAGAATTTTGAAGAGAAAAAAGAGGTAGGAGAAAGGAGAGAATAGCTCAGGGAACACGTACGAGCAACAGAAGCCATAAGAAAACGAATACGAATCTCCTCCGGTCGGGCGGAAGGAAAAAAAAACACAAATAGAAAGTTGTTGGACAAAGTTCATATGAAATTCATAACGTCCCTAAAGACGCTCCAGCGACATCTCGGGGCGTTAAGTATACCGTCTACCATTTTTAATTATAAAAATAAAATACACTCATGGAACGGGAAGAGAAAGAAAAAGAGACAATAATTCATACCCAACATCAAGAGATGATACATCCAAGAACATATACGTTTTTATATACATGTTGCAGAAGAGGCAACTCTGGACAAGGGAGTGAAATCAGTATCTCACACCATCGTGGCCTGGGTAGACACGCTCAATTCGTCCTATGGGCCACGGTAAGGGGCAAGTGATGACTCCATTTAGGGGCTCCTTAACCATCACCACGTCACCAACCGAAAACATAGTAGTAGAAAACGTTTTCGTGGTACTCTCGTTCAGGTGGGTCAAGCAAGGGACAGACGATCAATACATGCTCCGGAAGATTATCAAGAAGATTATCAGATTATCCGAATCGTCCCCTGGTTCCGGCAGAGTGGAGCAAAGGGGCCGACTCTTATGGACAGCCTCGATGCGAGAGAAGAGAATCGCGTATGGTAAGAGACGAGTCACCGATGAGCTTAGAAAGTTTTGGAGGACTTAACGGCAGGTTCGCATATACCCCCGAAACGGGTTGCTCTGGGAGCCAGTTACCAGTCTTTCAATTTAGAAGTAGCGTACGAGTGAAATTTGTCTTGATTACTGAAGACGAATGCTGGACGTCTTTAAGATTGCGGGGGGCTCCGGCACAATTACGGCTGCAGCCGGAATATTTCGTGGTAGGAAGGCCGCGACGGGAGATGAACCTGTCAAATACTTCCAAAATAGCGGGTGTGGATAGATCGGAAACTAGTTCCAAGAGGACAGCACGAGCAACGAAAATGCATAGGTATTCTTTAGTCATTTTTGCATTGTAATGATTGGATTTTTGAACAGAAAAAAGACTCGCGAAGTCAGTACCAAACTGACTGAAGGCTCGCTCGGAAACGAGGGAGAGTAGACATTCGCTACTTCCTCGCGGAATTTGAGACAAGCCAGGCATTCGCTTTCTGAGGCATTCATTATTCGCTTTCTGACCAGACTAAGCATGGAAAGTATGCAAAATTTCTGTCGAAGTATAGATTGAATGATGGTAGGACCTTAGTTTAAGAAGTGCTTATGATAATAATTGACCAGTAACCTGGATATATGAGGCGATTTTGACAAAATCAACCTATGTCTGGAGGCAAAATGTAACGTAGAGTGATCCTACTGCCCACTCCAGGGCTACTCGATCCTCAAGAAAAGAGGATAAGGCTAGATGAGACTTTCACTTCTCTATTTTTCAACATGTATATTCCCCTTTGGATTAAGTCTGTCGCATATATCCAGGGCTTCATTCAGTTCAATGAGAGTCAGGCGAGATAAGAAGGGGGCTCTTTTTTGACTTTAAGTTTTAAATTAGTCAAAGGAGGAGAACATAAGCCATTGTACATTAAAGGCGGATCAAGGAATATCAGGTTGTACTTTTTGGCCCGAGAGAGGATGATCGTTAAGAGCGAACCGCATGCAGTCGTGAGAGAAAGCATTAAATACAACTTTGGTAGGTGAGGAGTACTCTTTGGTCACACAATGATGAGGCAAAACGTGAGAGGACTGAGTCCTAAGGTTAAAAGAAGTAGTTACTGTCTAATGCCTTTTTATAAAAACAAAATCAAATAGATTCCGAAAACAATGTAATATTACAGGTTTGTTAGCCAATAGGCGTATAGGCCAGAAGAGGGTAATACGTCCATGATACAAGGCGAACGAACAGTGTGGGACATAGAAAATAATATCAAACAACAAAATAGAATATAAAAGGCACAGAAGATATTTCACGGAATAAACTGAGTACTTGTGCATAATGGCTGCCAAATTATTATGTATTGATAAAAGTTTTTTAATTAAAACTGAAATATTTATCTCTTTTCTTTTAAATTAATAATCAGAAATTGATAACTATATATTTTATTGCACTGCCATCTAATTGGATAACGTTAAAAAACCATAGCAAGTCATTAACAAAGGTTTTAGAAAAACATTTTCTTTATCGTGCCAACGTTTCGATCTTTATTGAGATCATCTTCAGGGCTCAAAGTGTTTTTTTATGTGTAAATGTATCGTGCCAGCCCAAGGAGTCACTCTCAACACGAGACACAACACAAGAATGACTCATCTACACAGAAAACAAACACTTTGAGCCGTGAAGATGATCTCAATAAAGATCGAACGTTTGCACGATAAAGAAAATGTTTTTCTAATACCTACGTCAGTACGTCACACCTGACCGCATCTCACTATCTCCAAATAATCATTACCTAACCGTCACTAAACACCACACGTTTTAGAAGAAGTAGAGCTCAAACATTAAAAAAAAATACAAAAAATACAAAGGTTTATGGTTGATAACGTTTATGGTTAACAGTTTACAAACTGTTAACGCTTATTAACAATTTTCATATACTTTCTCGTATTTATCCAGGCAATTAGGATGTTATTTAAGAGGAGAAGGAAAGGTGTGGAATTAAAAATTTCCAAAAAAAAAGAAAAAAAAATTGGAGGTCGTGAGTGCTGACATGGCTTCTACGTTAGCGATTCCGGTCGATTCAGTTCGTAAACATTATTAGGACTTCTAAAGGCAAATAAAAATAAATCCAAAATCATTATCTTAACGACTGAAAATGGTGATGAACCGTTGAAAAGGTTAATTTGTCTGAAATATAAAGCAGTAAATTAAATTATAAACCATAAATTATTTATTGTTAAACTGTGACCGAAATCATTGGAAACAAAGTGCTGAATGAAAAGAAAATAAGAAATGCAAGTAAATTTTAATTTTAAAAGGTAAATAGGGCATAAATCTAGGGGTTTATTTTCACCGAGCCCTTTAAGAGCTGTCAGCTTCCTTTCTGCATTTTATAGTGAACCGGTTACCCGATTCCAACAGCATAAATCGTGTTGTAAGCCCTGAAACACCTTTCTCGTAAGGGCAAATCTCACTCCTCTATTATAATTTTATTAGTGTTAACTCTTTTTCTTTCCATAATTGCCATATCGAAAAAGACTTTGACGTTTTACCCTTTCAGATCTTTGGACAGTTTTTATTTATTTTTTTGTGTTGTCTTGGATTTTAGTGAGTAAGTTTTTATTCACTAGCCACGATTTTCGCAGGTTCTAGTAAAACGCTTGGGTTACATATCTGTAAAGATAAATAAACATCTGGCTAGCTAAACTCGACATTTTTTAATTTTGTTTAGTTAATTTATAAAAAAAACATTAAATTAAATTAAATGTTAAGTTATTTACATATTTAGGATGGTATTCATCGAAAATTAATACAAAATTAATTGTACCTTATCTTCAGTACTGGTTCAAACAATACTCAAAGATAACATTAAAATCCTAATGAAACTTCATGATTGAACTACAAAAAAAGCATAATGGTAATTTTGAAGTTTGTCAGTAATTTTAACTTTTTGTAAGTATTTTATTGCTGTAATAAATTCTGTGAGGGTCTGGCACCTGAGCCCTAAATGCATAGCCAAAAATAAACTAATTAATGATTGGAGAAGATAAATTAAACACTTAACTATATTCAAATCTT
Source organism: Cimex lectularius (assembly GCF_000648675.2). Taxonomy (NCBI): domain Eukaryota; kingdom Metazoa; phylum Arthropoda; class Insecta; order Hemiptera; family Cimicidae; genus Cimex; species Cimex lectularius. Next base: position 100,943 of record NW_019392824.1, on the reverse strand, counting down.
AAAAATCAAGGAAAACGATGAGCTCAGAGCTATAATTTATTTTTTATTTACATCTTTATTCTCCAGTGACGACCGAAACTATCATGCGTAGATCGATGACTTTTTGAAGCCTCTCTTACCATTGACCTAACAAATCAAAATTGCCTGAACTAATTATTAAATGATATAATTTCGTCTTTGAAAAAAAACTTAAATAAATAAAAGATAACTTATTACTTTTCGCTCGGAGGCTAAAATTTGTGAAATCTAATTATGCATATTTCAACTAATACTACTTGCAATCTTTTTAAAAATACATTTAATTTTCCGTGTAGTCAATAAAAATACGGAGAAGGCTGGAGATTAAGGAAAGAAAAGGAAATGTTTTCTAATGGAAAACTGTAAAACCTTATTGTTTGTAAAACAAGCCTTTTTTTAAATCGTCGGGTTTTGAAAGTATCACCAATCAGATATTTGTTATAACAGTTGCCGTTTACCGGAAATAATTGTTTTAATTATTCAAACGACATGACTCGGCCGCTTTGTGTAAACATTTTTAAAGAAACATTTTTATTGTCCTATATCGTTCAAGGCGTCAAATAAATTCTAAAAAAGTCATTAGTTCCAACGGTATATATAATTTAATATAATTAATCAAACATTCCATGCAAATCATCATTTCAATGCATTTACCATATAAAAACTGCAGACAGTACATTTCTTGGTTTAATTGTGTATACCAACGAGGCTTTAAAGTTTGCATTTTTGGAAAAAAATTATATTTCATTTAAAAATTATTTTAGGATATTCAGCATTTAAACGTATCTTTTTGTACTAAATAAAGGTGAAATGAGGAGCAAGGGATCTTTCTTAATAATAGCTACGTTAAGATTAGACTACATAAATGCCTTAAGCGCTCTCGACAAGTATTTATTTGACGGGTTACTTGAACGACAAACGTGACAAGTTAGTTCCCTGAAGAATCCTATCGCACAATTTGTAAATTGACGTGGATGCTGCACACTGGCGATAAGTTTTCATTTGCCACAAGCCGTCAAATACGTTAAAAAAAGTCGGATATTCGACAGTTCACGCGCAAATAGGTATATACATTTCTAATCCTAACTTAAAAAAATAAAAAATAATTATATATAAAAATAATCTTTTTGTAGTCTGCACATTGAAAATACATATTACGAATATGTGGGTATATGGTTTTATCTTCCATTCACAACACTGATAAATCCAGCTCTGCACCCGGAGTACGCAGGTTAGGGATAAATCGGCGAGGAGGTCTTCATGCCTTTGTCGCTCAAGTTGTAATGGTTCTCAAGAAGGGATTGTGTAGAAGAGGCATAGACAGGTGTAGTTAAAATGGACTGAATGCTTGGTGTGGAAATTTTGGAAGCTGGATCTGACTTCGTTGACAAAAGATATGTTGAGGTTATCGTAGATAGTAAGGTTGCTGCTGTTTGCCTTTGACAATTTGCCTGAGGACATTTGATTGGAAGAATTGGAAGTGATAGATATTGGATGGCTGTTTTGTACAGCAGTAATGCCTCGTATAGCGTTTGGCCGGTCAACATACATTCCAGACATACAAATCTTCGTAATTATTCCAACCTTCTGTGAGACGGTAAGTCTTGTGTTGGGTTTCATGCCAGTCCGCTGTGTAAGTTCTAACTATCTAACATAAGTGGAAGTCGGTAGCTCTTTGGTGTTGATGTACACTGGAGGGTACAAGAATAGGTATATTTTCCCTCTTTCAATCTTTTCCTCCATTTCTTCCTGTAATCTTTGATAAACTTGAAGTGTTCTTGGATGTAGGTGGTTGGTTGAATAAGATTTCTGCATAGTTGGTAATCATGGCGTTGGGATGTGTAGGAATATACGCAGTATAAATGGTGTATAGTATGGGAGAATATTGCGATATCATACGCTTAGATGATAAAAATGGAATTTGGATGCATAGGAAACCCAGTGTATAAATGGTGTACAGGAGGATGGAATCAAGAATGGTCCCTTGTGGGATGCCGGCTTCTATTGCTCTGGCATCTAAATATTCCTTGCCGCACCTCACGCTGAAAAAGTTAAAAAATTGAAATATTCTACACTCCCAGTGATTAAAGGCTGTAGGTAAATCAATTATTTAATTACTACTTACCACTAAAAGGTAAAAATACTAACGGAGCGGAATGGGAAAGGAGGACGTTCACCAACCAATTTGTATTTAGTTATTTCTCTTCACATTCGATTGGTTTATTCTTCAATATTTATGGATTTTTTTTCCGACAGAGGATCGATTGTCCTCGTTGGCCCCTATACAGTCAAGGTCCACTTTGAACGGTAAAAGTCGGCCTTCGTCCCGTGTCACCAGACCGGGTTTAGCTTCCGTCACGCTATTTTTTTTCCACTTTGCACTTTTTCAGCTTTGAATTACGCAAGGACGACATCGCAGCATTTGGGTCAAACTTTCCCGAGACGGGGAATGGGTCAACGTTTGCCACGGTGTTGTTAAACTTTCAGGGTCGCGTCTGGGGCATACAGTGGTGATACTTCGAGTTCACAAGGAAAAGGTCATTTTTATCCATAATATGTGTAATAAGCTTGTAACTTTTATTACTATCAATAAAACCTTAAAGTTGAACATGTATATTGAAATTTGTACATGCAATAATTTTCAAAGATCAATTCATACACTGACAGACAAAAAAATTCCACCCACTTGTAATATTACTTGATTTGTATATATTTTCATATATTAATCAAAGGCTCACGTTTTTAATAATTAAGTCTTTGTGTAAAATAGAAAAAAAAAGTAAAGGAAGGAAAATGAAATGGACAGATGAAATTTGTTTTAGATTTTTAATTAATACTTCATTGTCTCTTATTCAGGAAGAGTCCTGTTGAGATCGTGTAGTTTATCAGTATGTGATGGACGGTCATTTTTTGACGTTATCCCATAAATGTTCGATGGGGTTTAAGTCGGGAGAACGGGCTGGTCAGGCTAAGTCCCTGATGTTACGCTGTGGAATGTACGTTTGTATGAGCGACATGTGGAGGGGCATCGTACATTACAATAGGATTGTCGCTGATTTCATCGAGGAGAACGCATGATGTTCCAAAAATTCCTCGATCGAAGAGCAAATCTATACTCATCTGTAAAAAGTACAGCAGACCAATCGTTCAAAGACCAATAGCTGCGTTCTCGAGCAAATGCGAGCCGTGTAACTCTTGTGTGTTATGGACAATTCTGGTCCTATTACGGGGCAAAAAGCCATCAGTCCATACTGAGTAAATCTTCTTCGAGCAGTGCGTTCAGAAATTTGGACACCTCGAACTTCCTGGAGCTGATGAATCGCTTGAACAACCGTAAGGTGCCGGTTTCGCAAAATTCTCAAAGTCAAAAACGGCCATCCTGTGGTTCTGTCACTCTGGGGCGTCTAGAACCGGGCCTTCTATGGTAGGGCCTAGTTTCTCGAAAACGTCTAGCGGCGTCTCGCAGTGTTTCGTAGGGAACTCCGATAGCAATAGATACCTACAGGAACGTCCATCATCAATAAGTGCCACACATATTGCACTAAGTGGCATTTTTTAAAAATTGAAATTAAGAAAACAATGATGAAGAAAAAACAGTTGATAGCTTCACAATTGAAATGAGACTGAATAAACATTTCAAATTCCGTAAAAAGTAAACAATGAAGTATTCTTTATCCTTGTTTTGATTAAGGGTTAAAAGTTTTTACCTCTAATTGATATTCCCAATTTAAAACATAGGATAAACAAATATTTATTGATAAAATCAATGATGGAAATTAACAGCAGAATTTTCTTATATCGAAATAATTTAAAAAAAAATCAATTGGGTGGAATTTTTTGCCTGTCAGAATACATTTGCAAGTGAATTTTATTATATGATCTATGCAATTATATGACAAATTATGTAAATACAAAATTGATTACGAGAAATCATGAAAGACCTGTAACAAAATCGAACTACGATCGGAGATGTTCTTTAGAACGATTTTAAGCTTTCTAAAATGATGAAGATCAGCCGAATATAATGCTGTAAAACATAAACTAATGGCAAAAATTGCACTATGGATGTGTAACCCGGCCCTAACCTAACCGTTAACCTAACCTAACACAACCCTAATCCTAACCAAACCTAACCTTTAATCTAACCTAACTAAATAAAAAATCGTAAACCTAATAAATTAATGGAAAAATATTCAATCTCGAATAGATATATTGACACTTGGGGCAGACAGTTTTTACCACCATTCCTTCTGTTGCTAGACATTCCTACCACTGGTCGTCGGGTCTGTTGGTATGATAGCTCCCCTCCCCCATTCCTCTGTTTAGGTAGTGTGACTCACTTTTCGTTCAGTTACCATGGGGCATTTAAACATTTTTTTGTTGTTGTGATGTCTCTGTGCCATCATATCTCATTTCCACCACTGTGAGGTTTGAAGAACGGTTGCTACCACCTTTTCTATATAAGTCGTCATCGTTGTTTTCTGTCCACCACAATGGGATTTGAACAGGGTTATTTTTTCTAGACAAGCATGCCATGTGCCAACATGTGCATGTCTCCTGTCCATGTTCACACTCCTTGGTAGACAATTATGCTCGTACAAGTCTCTAGGACTCTTGTCTACCTCTGGTGACGTAGAAAAGCTTGCCCTACCTAACCAACCCTAACTTAATCCGTCCCTAAATCATACTCTAAACTAAACGAACCCATGCGCGATCAACTTATGCTATTATATACTATCCTAACCTAACCTAATTTTAACCCTACCTAATCTAACTTCTTGGTTACGCGAAAAAAATTCCAACAAGAGAGAAACGATTCTTATTATTATATTATTAAGGCAATCTATCATTTTCGTCAGCAGTTACGTGCTAATGTTCAACAACTTGCTGAGGAAATTCTCATTATAATTATAAACTTTACTCAAGTGAATTCTTGCGAATCATGCTTGAAAATGACAATGGAATGGATGTTATAAATATCCTTTTATCTATCTTTTTTTCTTCGACCTCTTCAAGTTAAATGAAGTACAATTTGGTCGCTTATACTTATTGCTTTATTGTTTATTTTCTAGAGTAGTAATTTGTTAAATGCATGGCGTTATCTGCCAAAGTTTAACCATGTGTATACAAAGATGTTAATATCTGACATTTACTGTTTTATCCTCCCTACGTGCCAGGAGTGTACCGCGGTAGACAAAAACTTACCTGTTTTTTATCCTGAAATTCAAAACTTTCCCATTTTTATTCGTCCTATAAAATTCGGTTATATGCACGGAGTTGACATTGCAATTCCTGTCGTAGATACCAGACGATGTTCAAGTTTATGAAATTGACCAAAGATTTTCAACTTGATAGACTGTCTTTATAACTCATGGCGTTTTCTTTGTAGAATGATGTTCAATGTGCGTCTCGCCAAAACTTGAGATCCCGCGAGAGTCATTTGATCCAAAACGGGCCTCCGCATCCATTGTGTCAATTTTACAATTCCACTGATCATTAGATCCTAGAATCTTGTACTTAGGAGGAAAATTGGGTAGTGTTTGCCCGTAGTTATTTTTTCTCATTTTCCTTACAGGAGGTAAAAGTGGAATAAACCTAAAACCAATTATACCAGAAGAACAAATAATCAACAGAAGGCTCATTTCAAGGTGCATAAAATCCCATTTTGTTAGAAATTGAGCTAGGCCTTGGACAATACGAGGCTTTATAAATATGTCGACGATATGTTTCACGTCGTTTATGTCTGACAGGGTGTTCAAAGAAACATAAGGCTAGGTCGAATTGACGTTGGAAAACGAATTTTATAAATTCTATTGTTGTAGCTATTTGTTTGCCTATTTTCTTTGTAAATATAATAAAGTGGTTTATTTTGTTCTCTATTTTACACACCATTGATAAACAAATTCGCATAAACTATATAGAGCATGAACTGGATGCCGTCTGCTGAGTTGTGTTGGCACACATTATCACATTTTTATTACAATTTAAAACAAAAATTAAATTATAATTTAATTAATTACATTAAAATTATAATTATTAAAATTATAATTTAATTAAAATATAAATAAAATAATACACTTTCTTTACATTTTATAACAAAAGTTGTGAACAAAATAATTGAAAACAAATCATGTTTACATAAAATATAATAAAACATGCTTTAAAATTACACTAAAATAAAATTTGGTTGGGTGAAAAAATTACATAATATAATAAACCACAACGTCACATACCGAGTCAAATGTATGTGTTATAATGTTCGATCATAATTTTTGTGTAACTCCAAGCACCACGGTTGTACAGCTTGCTTCACCCATGACCATTTAGGTGTTGCACGAGTTCCTCTCTAGTTAGTATAGTCCTGCCGAATCATCTAGCCCTGTACTCCCTTAACGCAGAGCAAGAATCCAAGTAATGAAATTTGACTTCAATCGCCCCACTATTACACATACGAGAAAGATGATTTTGATCAGCCCGGATGATACCGTAATTTAGATTCAATAACGGGCCACGAAAATGTATTATATCAGACATGAACCCTAAGTCATTCGTATCCCTAATACAACGTTTCCCAGATAAACTTAAATCTAATTCTTTTTACAGCCCGTGATGCAAAGAATTTAGGACTTATGTTAGTCATTAAATTATTTTTAAAATCATTATTAATATTGTCTACTAACCATCAAAACGCATTTACTAAATAATAGTTACTACTCCAGTCAATCTTGGCACAAATTGTTCGAAATTTGTTACGCCCGAATAAGTTTTTGTTTATTATTTCTTTTGCAAGTATTTTTGGAAATCTATTGTCAGGGAGAATTAGGACTTGTTGTATATATTCAATATGCATCTGTTATGTAAACGAATAAATGGATCGGGCACCTGTTTCCAAATATAAACATAGTTCGGGGTATGTTTGGGTAGTGAAAACCATCTTTTAACAAAGAATGTAGACAATTTCTCTACTTCTTGAAATCGCATGAAACCCCAAACCCGCGCTGTATAAGAAACATACAAACAAACTTTGTAAATGTAATATAATCAATAATAAAATCTCCAGGTTTAGCTCTGGAATAAAACAATTTCTGTTAAGTTATCCAATTACACTCCCTGTTTTACCTTACTGAGTCGAAATTAAGCTTTTTTCAAACTAAATAGAAAGATAATATATTTTCGAAAGGTTGAGGTGCTAATTTGATATCACGGATATGTGAGAATGTAAACAAGGAAGAGGTGATGAAAGGGCAGACGTATCACCTCATTAGCTCCGGATCAGTTCCGTATAAACTGCGGTGTGAGTGTAATTTGTCATTTTTTGTTTGACAACAACGCCTTTTCGCACAAATAAATCATAATGAAGAACATGGACTCTGTTAATTCACTCTACCAGTCTACTTTAACCACCACTCGAACCTGTCAGATGCATTAAACTCCATAAATGTCCAATTTTTGTTTGTCGTTTTTATTTATGCAGTCCTTCTGCGCATGCAAAGAAATATTTATGAACATACAAAAACAGCCCATATAGTAAATCGACGTGATTATTAAGAACGACAACATTTTACTCGTGTTTATGGAAAAATTGGCTTATTTCCGTCTCAGGGTGCTGTAAATTTGGTCTCCTTTGTTCGTTCAGTGATCGGGAAGTCAGGCTACAGAATCTCGTGCCAAATGAATGAAACCAGATCAAAAATGATCTGCCAATTGTTTTGGCGATTGTACTTAGAAAAGGATAGTAGATGTTATAGGATTTATTTATTAAACCGATTGTTTTAAATTTACTTGTTTTTAACACTGTTCGTCATAATCTGTTAATAAAATGGGTTCTTCACACAGAGAATTATCGACCAGCGATGATTAACTTGATTGATGATTGGACTCAGGTATATGGTTCAAAATGAAGTAGTCGTATCTTTTTTGCCAAGCTTTCGGTTTGTTATTAAGCCTTCCTTAGGGCTCTACAGAGTGATAAACAAAACAGTAAAACAATGTTTGCAATGAACTTACGGATACTTAATTAAAAGAACATACATAAAAATAAAAATAAAAGCGGCACGATCAGGTACTTAGGTCATTTCGTTCTTATGTTCTTACTTAATACAATATTAAGTTATTACGGTTTAACAAGTAAATTATCTAATTAATAAATATTATTTATAGTCATTAGATGTCGTGGTCCGATAGACCAAATAACTTCTTTCAATTAATCAATATTTTAGCCGTAAGGTATTGGCTGGGATAAAAAAGCCAGTGCCACGAGAGAGATTCGAACCCACGACATTCGGCTAAATACGCCGCTGCGTTACCACTTGAGCTATCGTGACTTCGATCCACTTGGACACCAACTTCCTATCTCAACCTACCTTTCGCGTTTTCCCTCCAATGTCGTGGATTCGAATCTCGCTTGGTAGTGGATCGTTGTCTTTTAATTTAGTAAACAAACTCCTCCTAATTTTGTTGTTAAATTTATACACTACTTTTATATTCTCATATTTTTTCCACTAAGCGTTTTAATTTTCTTGAGGCATTATCAATAAAATTAACTGGTGACATTTTTTCTACTACATAGCAGAGTGTGGTGTATTGGTGCCCATGCGTTGCTTTAATAACCTATGACCCCAATCATCAAAATGGATAATGTTTGAGCTGGATACACAAATTTCTTTTGAGTGATCATCTTCGCGTTACCTGGGAGTTTACATGGGTTGGGTAAGGTTAAGTTAAGTATGGTCAACTTAGGTAGGGTTAAGGATTTTTTAAGAGAGAGAGAGAGTGAGAGAGAGAGGGGAGGGAGGGAGGGAGGGAGAGAGATAGAGAAAGAAAGAGAAGAGGGTGTGGGTGGAGGAGAGAGAGTGACAGAAAATGGATAGATAGATAGATAGATAATTAGAGAGAGAGAGAGAGAGAGAGAGAGAGAGAGAGAGAGAGAGATTAAATAATTAAAACGCGGTTTACCTTCTGGCAATCCTAGTTTGGAGAATGTAAAACAAAAGTAAAAGAAAGGAAAGTAAAACTTGATAACGGTTAAGGAAAATAAATGCAACTAAAATTACTTCTAAGCAACATAAGGATAGGACTGTCTAGGGCAGGGGAAGAGAAGAATTACCAACCAGGAAGTCTTTTCCTTCTTTAACTTCCTCGTGTCCTGGTAGGACGTGAGGGCGAGCGAAACTTCTTCTTTCTTTCTGGAACCTTTTGAAATGCCAAGGCCTCTCGAGAAGGCATACGATAAGAGACAACGAAAAAGAAATAATACTGACACCACTGAATTTATAAAGAAAGAATTACGAAAGTTTTTAAGCGGCTGGCGAATGAAGGTGCGACGTCGTCAAGGCACACTGCAGATTCTCTAGGCTGCCGGTTATTTTTAATTTAGTAGCAAACCCAACATATAAATTTCGAAAAATCCAACCAAAGAAAATCGCTACGAAATTAATTATAATGTAGTTTACGTTTAACAATAATAAAAACAAATGAAAGTCCATATTGTTTATGTGCACAGAATATCTTCGCAATAATTCTTCACTAAGAATGCAAAAATTGATGAATAAGATTTTGGTTTGCAGTTTTCCCTCACAATTAGAAATTTCTTCACTGGTATGCAAGGTGTTCCCAATCTTGGACATAGTTTGGTGAGAAACTACATCTGTTTTTACATGGAAGGTCGAACCAAGTCAAGTATGATGCATTTTGCCCACTGACTTAAGGGATTTTAAACGATCTGCTGGATGTATATAGCCAAGCCTTCCGGGTCCGAAAAACCTTTCGTTTGGTATCCGTTTCCTGTCATAGCCGAAATCTTCGGCCAGATGTAGATATGTTGCTACCTTCTTTGCAAAGTGATCTTCCTTTTCATTTCTCATTGTTCCGGCGTCGGCTTTTGTTCAGTTTATTCCAATTCTACATTTCCTGGCAGTTTTTAGTGTTTATATTCCTTATCCTTATTCCTTCCTTAATAGAAAATGGGTTCAACAAACAAATTAAAGGTAAAACATAAAATGATTGATATGTAACCTAACCATGACAATAAGAACTACCTAACCCAAATCCTAACCTAAACCAACCCCAGGATGCCGCAAAAATGGTCACGAAAAAAAAGTATATCCAGCCCAACACATATTCATGTTAATATATTCTAACGAAATGGTAAAACAAATTAATAACCATGAGCTTTCTGACTACACTAAACGTAGATAAATAACTTTAACTTTATTCTAATTCTACCTAATCTAACCTAACCTATCCCTAACTCTAACCCTAACCTAACCCAACCCATATGCACTCCCTTGTAATGTGAAATTGATGACATGAAGTAATGAAGTAATAGAATGTATCGTTGTTAGTTATTCAAAGCAACACCACCGATTACTTGAAATATCTAATAGAAAAGTTCGATTAAAAAGCTGCTTTTAATAAGTAACCGGTTGCTGTTGCCTAAAATTGCCTTTCAAGGTAGACAGAAAATACTTTTTTATCAATTTATTTGTGTTTTGTCAAGAATCACTTGGAATTCTGTTGTAGTTTTGAAAAATATCACGGCGTAATTGTACCTCTTCGCTACCCATCAAGGATGACAGGTTCATCTCAAGGATGCCCTAACATTAAAAAAGCAAACAAAAGGTAATGTAGGTAATGTAGAGCTTTTCCCCAGTCTAGGCTAATATTTTTTACTATGCTTGGCGGTTTCGTAATCACGAAAGAGCATGTAATACATCAAAGACCCCTAAAACGGACGGCTTGGTCTAAAGCAAGAAAAGGTTGTGGGATAGGAATCAACTAAAAATAATCACTGTTCAACTTGATATTAAGGTTTTTTGCGTGCAATCGTTAAGGGATTTAATTGAATTTTTGCGATGGATGTTACATGTTAGCATTGAGCAAACCGCAAGGGAGAACCCTCCCTTTATGACTAATAAACAAACAAACCCCCACTATGCTCAAAAACAACTCTGTTAATTTAAGTTCTATCGTTTGCAAAGAGGAATTTCAAANATATATATTTAGGTAATGTGTCCTTACATAATACACTGACAAGCAAAAACTTCCACCCACTTGTAATATAAATTGATTTGTATATATTGTTTATACGTTAATCTAAATTTCAATTTTTAACGTTTAATAATAAAAAAAGTAGCTAAGAAAGTTTAAAAAATGTAAGTTGCTAAGGAAAATGAAATTAAAAAAGACGGACAGATAAAATTTGTTTTAATTTTGTTTTAGATTTTTAATTAACATTTCAATATCATGTATTTCCTCTTCTTGCTTTAATTACATATCGAAGACGACTCGGCATACTTTCTACCATTCTGTAAATGTCTCTTTGCTCGACGTTAGCCCATTTTTCACGAAGAGTCCTTTCAAGATCGTGAGCTGTATGAGGAAGTGATCGACGTGCTCTTATTCGTCTTTTAAGGTTATCCCATAAATGTTCGATGGGCTTCACGTCTGGAGAACGGGCGGGCCAGGCTAAGACCTGTACAGAACAGAAATTAACGGCAGAATTTTCTTTTATCGAGAAAATGAAAAAAATCAATTGGGTGAAATTTTTTGCCTGTCAGTGTATATTTGCAAGTGAATTTTATTATATGATCTATGCAGTTATATGACAAATTATGTAAATACGAAATTTATTACTAGAAATCAAAAAAGACCTGTAGCAATCGAATTACGATTGTAAGTGCCACACCACGCGTAACATCCTCAGCACTAAGTGGCATTTCTAAATTTTAAAAGTAGAAATTAAGAACACAAAGATGAAAACTAAACATTGAAAAATCCTTTATCCTTGTTTTAGATTAATAATTAAGTGTGCTTACCTATAACTGACATTCCTAATTTAAAACATGGCATAAACAAATATTTATTGGTAAAAACAATGAGACAAATTAAGTGCAGAATTTTCTTTTATCGAGAAAATGAAAAAAAAACATCAATTGGATGGAATTTTTTGCTACCAATCTCTTCAGAACTTTATAAATTACAAGTAATGGCACAAACTTGGCCTAACTGACTAAATTCGATCCGAAGATATAATATTAAAGTCTTGAAAGGTTTTTAATCAATTCATCCTTATTTATCTGACTTACAGTGACATAAAATCTAAACATTGTTAACATAAACAGAAAGAAAAGAAGTTAAGTTTTTCAGCTGTTGTAATAAAACGGATCTAGAAAAAATCCTGAAGGGCTATGAATTTTTTTGTAGAACAATGGGCATAGGTGTGTTAGAAAATGTAATAATAATAATAATCTTTATTCACGGCTTTAGCTAATTTACATACATAGGTTATAAAAAGCCCGGCCTGATAATGCATATTCGAGGGGATTTAATGGTGGTTAAATCGTTTTTTTAATAGTTTTTTGGTATAGTTTACTGAAAACGTGTTTCGTTGTGGTGAGTTTTTAAGAATCTAACTCATTAGATACGATCTGACATAATATTTTGTTATCCTACGTTAAGAAAAGAATCGACTGATATATATAAAAGCCTCGAATTTTATACACACAAATGCCAGAATCTATTTTTAAAATTTTTGGGTAATATCGAGAAGAATTATGAATTTTTAAGTGAAACACAGGGTTTATTAAAGAAAAAATATTATCCCCGGCGAATCAAAAAAAGTCGTCTATTTTTTATCCCTATGAAAATTCGTATTTAATGGTTTTAAAGGGGACTTAAAATGGATCAGATTTTTGTTGATCTTAATTTACTAGAATCTACTTTTAGATTTTGTATTATTTTTATATATCTAATCACATTTAGTACAACCTTCCATAATAATTAATCGACTGAGAAAATGCAGTACGAAAAATTTGACGACGGTGATTATGTGCCCCTACAATTCCTTTAGAATTTAGTGTAAACCGAATATCAACAAAATCTTTTCGTGTTTATCTAATCAAAATTCTCAACAATTATTCAAACTATTCCTATAACGAATAAACGTAATGGTAACTACCTGGTTAGAATTTGATAGGAGAACATGGTCTGATACACCTTTCAAACAGAGAGGTAGGGTCAAAGGTAGGGAAAATTTGTAACGTAAAATAGTTTCCGCCAACCTGATTTTCGATAACGCTCGAATTAACCATGGTCTTCGCCTGAACCTGAAACCAAGCCTGGCTTGTGTTGAAAAACTAATACACGCAATAGTTTTAATAGTTTATGACTCTAAAGATAATTAAATAAAATGTGCTTAGGGACATAAGTGAGATATTTAGGTTGAATTTCTTGAATACGAAAACATGGGGGGCTTATGCCTTACTTGTACAACTTAAAGGAAAGGCATATATATATATAAATAATACATATATTAAATATGTTACAACGGATATGGATTTCGAATGATAAAATGGAAGTGTGCGATATTTTCAAATCAAATCAAGCGCACTTCTAAAGGCGGACTTTATCCAAAGCTGAGCTGATACAGGTTTAGTGTCAACTTCCACCTGAGAAAAAATCGGTCAATTCTATCAAATAAAATTTCCAAAGCGATCATCCAATTTTCAGCCAAGATGTAAATTCACGGACACTTTTGGTCAAATTTGAAACTTTCCCATTACGTTCCTGGTACGCTGGAATTGGGGAAAATGAAAATGGCTTGCGTTTTTGAAAACAGGATTGTGACATAGAAATTTTTATATTTGGAAGGAAATAAACTTATGTATACCAGGGTGTTGGAAAAAACTCAGATTTTAACCTGGTTATTTCTTGTCAGGGCACAGCGGACACATTGGGCTTCTGAAAAAATTTTACCAACGAAAACCGAATGTGTAGATTCTGCCCAATTAAAAATAAACAAGAAATAGTATTTTGGAACCTTCAACAAATTCGACCTTCAAAACAGGTTCATATATGAATTGAAAAACCTCTGGTTTGTGAAAATGCAGAAAAGAGTACACTACCAATTTAATCGTTTTTAGTTATGACAAGATGTAACTAAGTAAACATTTTTTCTGTTTAACATATCAACCAGGAATCTACAATGGTCGAAAAGTCTGAAGTCACTTTTTTAGCCAATTTAAGAAGGTTTTCTACTATAGAAGTCACAGGATATGCAAAGGCAGGATTAGAGTTTTAATCAGAAATAATACTCTGTGAGGATAAGCTTGTTGTCGTATCACAAATTTACACAAAACTTGGGTAAGTTAAGCCATGACGTTAATTGGATGGTACGCTCGTTAACCTATCAGAAATTTAAATGAACTTCTATTTTGGACTAGTTTCAACCGCCAAGATAACGAACGCCGAGAATTAAATGTAGTTTTCCTATCACAAATGTAGATAAACGCTATGTAATGTAAATTGATACAACTCAAGCACGGCTAAGGGCGTGTTGGTAGGATCGGGCTAAAGTTGGGGCCAATTTTAGTATATCATTTTTTTGTTTATTATACACCTGAACACAGCATTAAAACTTAAATCCGCACTGCATCTGGATGACACATGTTATAAGAAGCCAGCCAATGACAGCACTAGACCCCTTGCCTGAAATCTGGAGGTCTTTGGACCATAATCGTTTCCGAAATGAAAATGTGAAGAGAGGTATTGAATAGGTTAAGACCAATTGAACGATTGGAATGAACACATGGAAGTGGGAAGGTTTTAGTTTTTTTTTAAAGAGGGTATTTCAACTACGAGGAAGAAAAGAGTTAAGGTTATTGAGGACGGTAGACTAATTGGACATTAGATGAATTTGTGGTGATTTACAGTAAACTATTGTATGTCCGTAAATAATTCGAATTAATGTTTTGTTCCATATGAGCTTGTTCTTTTCAGTCATATCTGATTTCGGCCCTAGAAGTTTTCGTATTCTTTACTTCTATCACTCAAATGGTGGCAACCTCTCAGCCTCACATCATCAATTTTCCAGGAAACTCAAAAAGGGACTAAAAGGTTTACAAGATATATACTCAACAAGTCCTTTCACACATTTACCTTTGACTCAAAGCTAGTCTGGGAATGCCGAGCGTATTTTTAGCATAGTTAAATTTGGGGCAATTAGTATCTTGTATAGATAAAACCCAAATGATTTAACGCATTGTTTTTGTTAATTATTACCTCGGGAATCAACCCCATGATTAAAAATTTGTCAGAATATTTAAGCTCCCTTTAAACAAAATATTAGAATAATCCAACATACGCCGTAATTAAAAATGCGTAAATATATAACAAATCTCTTCTTTAATTAAAAATTACAAAAAATTTAAGATGAGGAGCTCCATTTTTAATGAACGTAGAAAACGGCAAAAATTAATTGAACAAACAGGTTCTAGTGGAAATTTTAACAAGATGAATACGATACATTCTTTGTGTGATTATACATAGGTCAATACAGTCAATTCCGTGTTTTTATTTATATTTGTTCCTGAAAGGTCGAGGGGGAAGTATGAGAGTGCATAGAGAAATATACAAAGTACTATATAGAATATAAACTGCTCAAAAATGAATAGGGTTATTGCCAATTTTGTAGTATTTACATTCCCTAGCATTTTTATTTTCTTTTGATTATAAATTGCATGAAAATTTATTAGAAATTATTATGTTTTTTACTTAGGAAAATTTAATTACGGGATTTTGAAAAATGAAAGATTTTAATTCCTTAATTTTTTTATTGGACACAATAATTTTTTTAAACAATTAATATTATGTATAATGTGCTCGGTTAGCTAATACCTACATACACGTTTGTTTTTAAATTTATTTAACGTAAAATGGAATTAGTAAATTACTCAAAAATGAATAGGGATATTGTCAGTTTTGTAGTATTTAATTTCACTAGCATTTTTATTTTATTTTATTATAAATTGCATTAAAAATTATGTTTTTTCTGAAGGAAAATTTAATTAAGGGATTTTGAAAAATAACAAAACAAAATGTTTTTTAAATTAATACCGTGTAATAATGTCCTCTATTAGCTAAAACCGCTGTGCAGTTGTTAGGCATCCTGTTAAAAAGGTTGTTACTAATTTCATAAGGAATTTCACTCCATAGATGTTGCAACGCGGCACAGTGGAGGCTGCGGATGGTGATCAAAAGCCTTCTCTGCAGCGCAACCCACATGTGCTCAATGGGAGTGAGGTCTGGAGACAATGGGGGAATGAGCTGATGTGAAATTCCCAGGTTTTCTAAACGTTGCCGAACAACTCTGCCTCTATTAGGTCTGGCATTGTCATCCAGAAATCGAAAATCCCAGCCAATGTGATCCCTTGTTTGAGGGATGTATTCCTCGATAGTTTCTTGGACATAACGGACTGTGGTGAGGTTGCCTTCAACAATATGGAGTCCAGTTCGTCCTCGAGTGTAAATCCCAGTCCAGACCTTTACACCGTCTCCTCCACATTGCATTGAAGGGAGCACGATCTCGGGCATTGTATGCTTCCCCTGTTTTCAATAGACTCTTCGGCGCCTGCTAACACTACAAACATAAACGCAACTCATCAGTAAACGTAACATCATTTCAATTGGTTTTTCTCTTTTGGGCGCTCGCTGCACTATATTCTCCTAAGTTGCTGGTGGCGAGCTGTTGGTGCAGATCTTCTCAAAAGGGCATACGATGTGAGGCCAATTAAGAATCGTTTGTGTTGATAAAGGCCTTGCCAAAACATCTTGTACTTCATTTAGGATCTGGCGGGCACTATGGAAAGGGTTCCGTCTTGCAGCAATAACAATATTTCGTCGTAATGCTCTCGGAAACGGGCTAAAGACTAACTGAGAGAGAGGGAGTGGGAGAGGGAGGGACGGAGGGAGGGTGAGAGAGAGAGAGAGAGAGAGAGAGAGAGAGAGAGAGAGAGAGAGACGGAGAGACGATGTAAATAAGACGTATACACTTGTAGAAAATAAAAATTTCATTATGAAAGAGAGAAAACAAGACTGGCATGAGAGTAGAAAAGAAAAAGTGAGTGAGTGTGAGGGAAAGGGTAGGACAAAAAGGAATTGCTGAAGTGTATTTGACGTAAATAAAACTAAACAAAAATCCACTGAAAAAAGAGAGAAGGACTGAGATAAAGAGGGCAAGATAAAGTGAACATTTATGTCGGAAAATGTCACACGAATGGGTGTCCTAAGAGATTAATCTTGGCCTACGTTTTTATTTATTTATTTATTTTATTTTATTTTTTTTTTTAATTTTGTCTTCTCCGGTCTTATGAAGAATAGGAAGAAATGGGAGTTAACCCTGCATCCTTTGTAGATAGCCTTGTCATAGCCGATACGAAATATGAACTGGTGTAGAAATGAAACCTTTGTTGCCAGTACGAAACCGTGCTAGCAGTAAGCAAAATTAAGCTTCGCTCCAGATAAAATAGTTTATTTTTATGAGAAAATTCCAAACAAGCCATGTTATTAAGAAAACGAATAAGGGCAAGGAAAAAAATACCTAGCCATCATTTTGAGGGAGGTTAAGTCAAAAATCCTAGTTGACGTGAAACTTTTCATTCTTAGGAAATTCTAGTAATACACTAAAATTAAACTTTCTGTCAATTTTGACCCCAGACCAGAAATCATCCAAAAGTGGTTAATTAATGTACGATTTATCATTCCATCTCATTTCATTTCATCATTGTTGAAAGTTTGTATGACACATTCATTTTCTCTCACTAAAGGTTTAATTATAATTTTTCAACAATTGAAGTGCTGCTCAACCAGTGCTCGTCGGCAAGATTGGCCAGAAGGACCATATTTTCCATCCTCAGCGTTATTGCCATCCATTGAAAATTTACTTCTGCGTACGCCGTACACATTCCCAAAAGTGGGCGTTTCGTGCGTTTCTGGCCTAATCTATGTCGGTGGAGAACCTCTTTTCCTGCTTAGATCCTTGAAATTTGATGTTTGTTCTGTCATTATCAGTATTTTATTATAATTTTGGTTTTATCATATATGGTTCGAAACACTTCGGACTTTCGTGAGAGCACATCAGTTGTGACTTTCCTTTTAGTATATTTAAAAATCGGAAAACTACTTTCAAACAAAATATCCTACAGTATCCATAAATAGTTTAATAATTTCGATGAACCCCTTCCCCGAATGTACTTAAAAAACTGAACTAAAGACTTTAATAACAGACAATACACAATGTGCAATTGTCCCTCCCACCCTAGTTTTGCAATCTAACGTTAAGGGTAATATTTCAGCGACAAAGAAGCAATTAAATATTTTAACATACCCTGTTGATTCATTCCACTTGAATGTGTACTTCTCCCAACTTACTTAACAATAATGGGTTCACAAAGAGACGTCATATAGCCAAATACTTACTTTAAGCTCATTTAATTTTCTTTTGAGCTTCAAATGTAGGCTTAACTAGAAACAAAGTTAGAATCTGAACCGTCGTTCAACATTAAATTGTCTTGAATGAGTGATTTCCTTCGGAATCATTAACCGAGGGAAATATATTAAATAATAAGCAATTTTACTTACACACTTTATGTCCTTGCCAGAAACTAATGGTTCTACTTCTGTAATTTTCAATATTGAACATACATTGTCATATTGCTACAAAATATTGTAATATATTGTGCCTTTGAGTGAACAATCATAGACTTCTAATTTCCTTAATAAGTAGACCTAATGATGTTCCCTTAGTTTTATTAAAATTATGTGACCAATCCACAGCTAGGCCCCTGAGGTGAAGGAATTCTCTAAGCCTTTCCTAATTGATGATCAGCATGAGTTTTTCACTCCGAATTAATCACTTATAAGGACTTAATTTTAATGCCATCAAGGAATTCAAGTTGATGCAATATATGATGATGTCGCTAAAACCTTTGATATGTTTGATTATGAAATGATCTTCGATAAGATAGTATGGGAGATTGGGATTGGATCCAAACAATATAGTCTGCGTCTTTTTGATATTGAGAGAGTCCATTTTCAACGGCCCAGGAACTGATAGCATTTACGACCTCTTGCATTAGAGAACTACCTCATAATAATAACATTGATAATAACAATAACACTAATAACCGTCTTTTACTTACAGAATCGACCGGCGGAGCCATGAAGAAGCCAAAGACGTTTATGAATGCTTCTGGAAAACCGGTAAGCTGTAATATTTCAAAAGTTAATTTAGTTTCGTTCATACAACCATTATAATATCGATGAGTGTAATTGGATATATGATGTATATAAATATAGATAGGTTGATAGATAAATATAGATTGTTTTTTATATGTATGGAAAGGCATGCAACAACTAATACATATAATCTGACTTGAATATAATAATAATGAGGACGGTATGGAAAACAGAAATCGACATCGTAAGATGGCGAGACACCTCCACCTCCACACACGCTTAAGCAATTTATTTAACAAAATTATCCGTTGTCTGTAGAAAAGGGATGTGCATGCCATCCCTGAAGGCAATACCAAGCACACAGCACCAGCCGCCAGAGTCGACCAACACCCTGACTTTTATACTCCCAAGGAAATGCAACTTTTAACCTAGTTTTAAAGATTTTTAATAAGGTAAGGTCAACCTTAGGAAATTAGAGATGTTCTCTATTCTGTAACTATCTTCCGACAAGATAGTTTCGGCAAAAATATCAGAAACACTATATTTATTCAAATAGAAAACATTCCGTTAGGCTCCATTGCCTTGAAAAATCCTCGGGCTTACTGGAGTCCAATATCATTGTTTAATAAAACAAACACGTATTGAACAATAAAGGCGTGACTACTCCAGAATTATCAAAACAAATGGATAAAAAAATGTGAAAAAAGATTAGAACATGTGGACAAAATATTTAAAGAAACAATTTTGGACCCAGGCAATTTGCTGAGTTTCTTCATTTATGGTAAAATAAAGGTGATACAATAGGTTGATTTATTTGATCAAAAATTAAACAACCTTTACAAAAGCTCGTTATAATGATAACAAACTGAGTTAGCATATGAATAAAAAGTTATTATATATGCGAAAGGGTTGTACCCTCAACTGTTCCGGATTCAGTCTGTCTGTCATTTGAACATTATTTCAGGTTGAGAGGGGACGTTGCAAGGAACAATTCGTTTGCTAAACATTTTACTATTTGCGAGCCTTTTCAGATGTAAATTGTCTGCCAAAGTCAGGAATAAATTATCTGCTGGGGTGTTCGGTTTTAAAATGTGTTTTCTAATATTACAAGTCGAACCCGGGTAAATAAGAATTGGTTAAAAAAGACGTGAGCTCGGCGTAGTACGAAAAAACTGCCATCGAATAAAACTGCTCACATCACCAAGAAAAACACGGTTTTCAATCATACAGAAAAACTCTTTATAGGTTGGGGAGCCGGCGGTAGCAATACTGCTGAACCCTCCGAACTGTGCTTGCCTTTTTGCCTTGAATAACGTGACTTTGAAAAAAAAAAACTAGCTGAGGATCCTCATTATCCAAAAGTACTAATGTGTATGAAAGACTCGTGGCATTTATGTACAAACATTCTAAAAAATAGCGGAAATGGAGAAGAAAGGATGGATTCAGGGTCTTAATTTATCTAGGGATTTACGGGAACAAGTGTTTAAATATAAAATTATTGTATCTTTTACCAAAAGGTAAAAAGAAATATTTCACGGATAGAAAACAGTATTCCCCTTGAACAACGATTATTAGTTAGTCGTTACTGTTCATTTTGGTCTGCTTATTTTCGCTTGTTTAGGTCTGCCAGACGTGATTCGACATAACCAAACTACCTCAAATTAATAATGTCTGGCCAACTGTTCTAACACGATTCATAGACATATCGCAAAAACTAGTTAACACTTTTGTAGATACTGACTACCCAAATAACTTTCAGAATGTATACCTGCCTTCATGTTTCAGAAATAGATAAAAAAATAAATAAAAGATAAAAGGTCCTGCAGCTCAAGTGATTGAAAATAGTGACGTGTCAAACTGCGCAGATTTAAAAATTCCGTTGTTAGAGGGGACGCGTACATTATCCACGTTGAAATCTCTAGACTATCATAACAAAATGAAAAACGATATCAGTTCTATCAACGGGTACAGAACTTTTTAAACTTACAAATAGCATATTTTACAAACCACAATCCTCTTCAAGCCAACACTTTAACTGATTATGCGAGAGGCGTCGCACCCCGTGTCTTACTAAGAGGTCTAAATCTCTACGATCGCTTATGCGGTCTAGGAACCCAACTAATTTCACAGAGGCACTAAATATCCTCACGAATGATTTTCAGTTCTTGACAACTTTTCAGGAGCCAGACAATTATCCGTCAAGGAAACCTCGCTTTCAACCTCAGAGTAGACCCCCAGCATGATTCCCAAACGAACATTTTGCATTCCCCAAAAACACAAAATCAAATACTCAAAGATCACAAAAAAATATGTTAGCCCCGCGAATTCAAGCGGCTTTTAGAAAACACAACATTCATTTGGAGAATTAATAATTTCTTCACACAGCAAAATTCAAAATTCAGTCAACACAGTCCAAATTACACTGTAGAAGAAATTCATAACTTAAATAACCAAACAACCGCCACAGAAAATTCACAACACCAAAACCAGTCGAAGTTGGAACCTATGAATCATTTTTTAGAAAACACAAGCCACTACCCAAGTACTACTTGATGACACTATGCAACCAAGCAAGCTTCCCATATATAGAATTTAAAAACCCACCCCACAAAATTTTAATCGATACAGGTAGTACATCCCTCATCAATCCCGAAATAGCACACAAACACTTTGAAATATCTTATAAAATTAGACCCGTTTAAAATTACTTCGGCATATAGAACCTCGACAGGAAAATATAGTACATTTATTACATGTTCCGACCTATTCTCAATTAGCGGATTACAATTAAGATTTAGAATCTTTATATTCAACGAAAAATTCGATCTCTTATTAGGCTTAGACGCGCTTAAATATCTGAACGCACATACGGTCTAGAAAACAATCAGCTGGTTACGCCGCAAACCACGTTGAAAATATCATATAAAAAAACTAATAAAGAACCGGTGGAAATAAAAAACTAATAGGCGTCAAGACAGAACAAATTAAAAATACTCATAAAAAATGTAAAATCCGGTGAAGCGATCGTTCCTCATATAACATATAATAATTGAGATATAAAGGTATAACTAGTAAAAGTAGAGGATCATGAAACTTTTTGCGTAGTTACAAATTTAGTGATGTAAGTTCGGAATTTAAATTAGAAGCTCTTATCCAAGCGGAAAACTGGAATTTTAAGGAAGTTATTCTATTAGAAAACTCGTACACAAAAAAATCACCGGGATAAATCAAATAAAGTAAACCTAACCAAAATAAGAGCAGACCACATCGTCTCGTTTCAAATGTTTACCTTTTTTTGGAGAAAAATTATACAAGGTACCTCAGATCCAGTTCAACATAAAAATTTCAAATAAGACCCAATATATCTTGACACAACATTTTAAAGGATTTTTTAAACTGAAAACAATGGTGCAATCTGATGTTAAATTGATCAAAAAATGACAAAGTTATGGCAAAAAATTTAGAAAAAAACAGTCATTTGTTTTGTTATTTGTTAATTACATTTCATGTTCGAACTGCCTGCCTTGCGTAAACATGGAAAGATTTGATCTTTTTTAGCGGTGCTCAGAGCGATAGAGTTAAAGGAGATGGGTTGACATACATTTTCTATCCTTTGCCGCAGTTCTTCAATTGAGGTTGCTAGGTTACGATTGGCGTAGACACTGTTTTTTAAATGGCCCCACAGAAAAAGTCAAGTGGAGCTAAATCGGGTGACCCTATTCACCTATCCCGGAAGTGACGATTCAAATAACGTCTCACCTGCAATTGTGTGCGGGGTATCCATCAAGCTGGAAAATAAATCTTAGTCGTTGTTGCAAAAGAACATCATCTAATAGTGTTGGTAAAACCTTCCTCGAAAAATTGAGGAGCTCAGCACCATTTAAATTATTTTCGTAGAAATAAGGCCCGATTAATTTATTTCCGAGAACTCCACACCAAACGTTGATGTTGTAAACCACCTGTTGATGACAAGAAATTCTCGGATTTTCCTCTGCCTACGTTGGAAAATTCCAGCGGTTTAGTGGTGAACTGGGATTCATTAGTGAATTGGATGTATGTAAGAACGTTTTCTTCAGCTTTAATCAGTTTAATCAGTTAGTTATCGTTTTTAATCAGTCGCGAAGTCCCTGAAGAGGATGAGAGCGATACGGCTTAAAATTGTAAGTCCGGGGTACATCTATAATTTTATTTTTTGAAAAATCTAAAACCCTTCCAACATTTCGGAGAGAGGAATTCGTATTTTCGCGAACATACAGTAAAATGTTCAGCTCCTCGTCGAAATTACGCTGCCGGTTTCCTGGTGATGGAACAGCAACTGATCCGCATCTCCTCATATTGCGAGCACTTTTCGTGTTTTATTCTGGGGCGATCAGGAAATTTGTGGGAGTCCAACTCGATTGCACGACGATGCGCAATACTACCACTATCATGAAAGCAGTCGTAAATATCAACTCGCTGTTGATCGGAAAAATGTGCACTTCGGTTCATTTTGAATGGAATACTGAATGCGACGAATAGGTACTATCGTAAAATTTATTTATTTCCAGGAATTAAGTTTTGCACTCATAGTGCGAGTAGGACAAACAATGACAAATGTAAACAATAAAGGCAACGAATGTTTACTTTAATGAAAAAGCAAAATATTGGAATTAACAACGAAACAAAGGAAATGCGTTTTTTCACACTTTTTGCAATAACTTTGTCATTTTTTGATCAATTTAAAATCCGATTGCACCGTTCTTTTGAGCGTAAAATAATCGTTTAAAATGATGTGTCAGGATGTAGGGTCGTATTTGAAATTTTTATATTGAACTGGGCCTGAGGTACCGATGTATATTTTTTCTCCACAAGAAGATAAATATTTGAAACTAGTCTAAAAAATATTAAATACTTTTTTTAAAGCAATATTGGTGCAAAAGGAATTCAGCCGGGACACAACAACCGGAATCCAATGGCCCCTTTGAAAGACTAAACTCCACACTATTAGAACATATATGATTATTCAATAGTAGAGAGGAACTCAAGAAAGATAGTATTAAAGACAAAATTACGTATGCTATCTTAGCATACAACAATACAATACACTTCCTTACGAACGCGAAACCAATTGACCTAATTAGCGGTCATATCGAAAATGATTCCCCGTTCGCATTAGACATACAATAGAAGCATAAACACCCGCAAAAAGAAAACTCTATTGCTATATCAACGGATTAAAGAACTAAATTCAAAAATCAAGGAGAAAACTATATCTACACGAAACCGAGGTAGAGAGGAATTACCCGATATTCCAGAAGACGTATACATACGAAATAAACAAAAACAAAGCAAAACTAAAAACAAATACAAAAAAGAAACACTACAATCGATCAACAAAACTCTAAAATTAGCTGAAATAGGCGCACAACACTATAACACACAGGGTAAAATCCACATGTCAGATGTTCAAAGACCTAGGAATACTATTCAAGAATCCATCCTCATCTGTTACACAAGTGGACCGAACATCAAAAACATCAAACAAATCCTCGTAGACATTCCATAAGGCTCGGAAAAGCAAAAAATCTAACATAAAGACCACATTCTCATTCATTACTACAATGCTACAGAATTAGACACCAAATTCAAGGAGTTAAACGTTAATTTTTGAAAACCTTTGAGCTGGGATAAAACGACTCTGATATAAAGAAAAAATTATATAATATGTTAAAATCATCAAATATGAAGGCAGTGCATCAAGGGAAAAACTAAATACTTTAACTGTGCGAAAACAAAGAAACAGGAATAATGAACGGTATAGGATCCATTGTAAAATTCATAACTGGTAACTTGGACGCCTATGATGGTGAAAAGGTTAGCAGATATAAAGAACAATGTAAATAACTTTAATTACCAATTAAATAACCAATAATCTTTAAACAATATGTTAATAAAAATTATAAAGAACTGATTAAAAAAGTAAACATTAATAATGTAGAGGTAAAAACTCGAATTGTAGAGCCTAATAATAATAATATCGTTAGGGGTAATGATAAGGAAATTTATGTATTAGAATTAGAAAATATGCTTAACCAACTTATTATATTATTCGAATTAATCTCTGATATTCTAAGGGATATAGAAATTTCAATCGTATTCTCTAAACTAGCGAGACTACATCTCAGTATAATCAAACCTAAAGATATGTTTAACGAACTTAACAGATTATTAAAATATTATCCAAATGGATTTAAATTTATAGTGAAATTAGAGAATATCCTAAAACTGGAATCAATTGTTAAAACTAATGTAAATATTATAAGAACGAAATTGTATAATATTTGGCGACGCCTGTAACAGAACAAACAGATGACCTATACTCTGTACTTTTATTTCCGTCTTACCAAAAAGATAAATTTATAACTGTGCTGGCAGAAAATAAATACTTTTTGAAGTCAAGGGACAATTCAATTATTCAACCACTAAAAAGGCTGTGCCCTGAAATCAATGGAAATTTTCTTTGCTCAGTCGAGGAGGAGGTACATCAATGCGTTGCGGGGAGAACATATTACTTCGAGAAAACATGGAACATTGCCAGATTGCTGACAACTACATAGCCACCGGTTTACTTCAACAAATTCCAGAAATCAAGCAATACGAGACAATTTTTGCGAAACCTTACACTATTAAAACAGACACTTCAAGTGGCAGGGAAACGCATAAATTGAAAGGGTTGTTCCTCATAGATGCAGAAGACAACAAACTTTTCTGTAGGATACAAGGAGGTTAACTTACAGACCAGCATTTCTGGACGACCTCTCTGATTGAGCGGATTGTCGTTTCTGATGGAAAAGATGAAGAACTTGAATCGTTCATCTACGCAAATTGGGAGTGGACGTACCAACCTTCACCCATAACACTCAAAATGCCCCAGCCATATATGTACCATGATCACCATCAATTTGTGTAGATATGAGGAAAGCATGTTAGCCTTATGTAATTCAGGTGTCGTCGCAAATGTAAAATAATAGTATAACTTGAGATATATAACGTGGGATCAATGTAAATCAAATAAAGTAAACCTAACCAAAGTAAGAGCAAAACTAGTTAACTCATTCGTAGATACTAACCACCCAAATCCTCATCCTTTCTTTCTTTCAAGTACGGAAATATCCTCTTCGCACATACAACTTGCCAAAGCGGGGTTCCACAAGGCAGCATCCTTGTTCCTATTCTTTATTCAGTTTACACTTAGTCGTTCCTATCAACCATGATACTGTACTCTTGGCGTTTGATGCAGAAGATACATTTTTCCATCGAACCGAATAATCGCGGCGTTCAGAAAATTCCAGTACCATTTCTCCTGTTGAAAGAATTGTTCAAGAAATGGAGGATAAATTGCATGGAATTCAAATCCTAGCACAGTTTCATCCTTCGTCGTAAAAACTTACTTGGAACTCGATTGAAGATATAATAACAGAACAGACGATTAAGGTTAGTCAGAAGTCTCCTTCACAACAGATAGAAACTCTCTGTACAAAACAAACGCCTCATCCACTCATCATAACTACAATCAATCTGAACGCAAGGAATCAAACCAACCTCCAATCCAGTCTCTTTAGTCCACAACCCTTCAAACCATTATCCAAACATCCTACTTCGCATCCTGTCGTACTATCCACACAGCTCCAAATCCCATTTGTCCTCAAACCGCAAGAAGTCAATACAAGCACCTCCATAAAACCCCAGACGCCCATCCCCATCATCTAGTTTGGAACAGAGTGTGTTTCCATTAGTATTTTTCCTGTATGCAATATTTAACATGTAAACACATAAAAACCTATTGCAACACTAATTACATTCCTTGTGAATCGATACAACGCAAAATATAATTTTTATCAAAATATATTATGTATAGACTGTAAAAATTTAAAGTTAACCCACAGGTGCCACCCTGTGTTTCCAATAATATTTTGGCTATACAATTAACATATCGTCACATAAAAACAAATTTGAAACACAAATTAAATTTATTGTAGATCGATACATACTAAAATATAATTTGTACCAAAGCTTTTTTTATATTACCTACGTATACGGTTTTATGTTTAATACCAGGAAATGGTCAGGTATGGTAATAATGTTATTAGTGTTTTTTATATTTGTAGCTCGAAGTTTAAGCATCAGGTAAGGCCATATGGCTAAGTACAGTTTACGGAGAGCTATATTTTACACAGCATATCTGAAGTCAGCCCGAACTCTCATCCGTTAACCCACTGCTGAATTATGCCGCTTTAGCCGTATATGTAACGTTAAAAGATCACTTTTATAGTCATCGGGTGAAATTCATTCGTTGGGACGGTCGTTCAATGAACAATTATCAGAAAATGTTTATTGTCTTCATTCAAAAGTAAATGTAAAATATTGTGCAAAATTGTATTGAAATTGCTTTAAAACACATATAATATGAGATTAATTTCGAATTTGCTTTGACTCGATTAATTCCACATGTACAACTCGTTTTTTGTTCAAAATCATTAAGTTGTTTCTCGCTCTCGAGTCGGCAAGGATGCTTTAATAAGTAAGTAATTTTATTAATAAATCCGCCTGGAACAACTATTGGATGTTCCCCTGTCGAAAGTTTCTTTTCGGACATTAAATGTTAACGTTGTCATGTATCCCAACCATTGGGGTGTGCCGATAAAAGAAAAGTATTTTTTCAGGTGTTTCTTTTCAAAGAGGTTGATGTAAGTCAAATGAGAAATCCCTATTCCTTTTGGAAGAGGTACTTGAACAAATGTTTGGATTGGTAAGAATGCCTCAAGTTGGAAACAATCTAGTAGACCCTTTCGTTTTTAATTTACTTGAGCTTATGAGACTAAATTTTTGTGTAAAATTTGCAAGACTTACTGTATTACACATATCACATTGGGATGGCGATGGCTTCATTTTCGAACGTTGTCTTAAGGCTATGAAATTTTATTAACTTATAGGTTCGTCTATTTCACTACAATGTCAGTTAGATCAAACATTGCTTACCGTTACCGATCATTTTATTCTACTTAAATGTTTCAGCTGCTCGCCATCTTCACTGTTGAGCTTTTTCCTAAGTATCCCCGTATTTACAGAGATTCAATGGTGAGGCTATATAAGATGTGAATGTAAAAACATTTAGACATATATTGTGGCATTAAATGGGGAAATATCTTTGGTGTCAAATTGTAAGAAAAAGAGTTAAGCATAAAAATGGGATTTCAAAAGGTGGAAAGGCGTTAGGCTCGGTGAATTGTGCGTGAAAGATAATTGAGGTGAAGAAGGAACGATTGAACCCAGTAGTTTAAAGGATTTGAAGTTAAGGAGATCATATGTTTAGAGAGGAGAGGAATCGGAAGATATCATCTATTCGAGGAAGAAGCTTAAGAAATATTGCTTGAAGAGAATGGGCCAGTTCATGTCGGTATACAGATCAAACTCCTGGACGGAAAATCTCAAGGTTTTTACGATGGGACGTTAGGAAATAGTTACAATTTTTAATTGGTCGGTTGAATTGGAGGTATGAAATGTAGAAGAAAAATGGATCTTAACACAGCCTGGGACAGACACCTCTATGTTCAGGTTATGAGTTTATGTTCTCTTGATTCTTACAATCGCAGCTTGTAAGTAAGAAGGTGAGAAGGAAAAATAAATGTTAGAAGTTAGGGAGTTTATTTACACCAATTTTGAATTGATGAGGTGCCATTTCCGAGGATATAAAACGGGCATGCTAGGTCATCTAGAAGTTTAAACCGTTATGACCGGTGTTTCTCATGACCAGTGATGTAAGGGTCTTGAAACTGTTTCACTCTTTTAGTCGCTACGGTTGGGAAGAACTGTTTAACCCTTCGTCATATTGGACCAGACGTTGTCCTATTTCATCAAGCAAGCTCGTCTATAGATCTGTGATAAGTGACATTTTTTTGATAATTTATCAGCTTGTCGCTGGTCTACTCTCCTCCGTTGGTCTTGAGGCATCGCGAGTCCTTAAAAATTATTCAAGATTCATAACACTAATACTAATGGTAAAATAGTCAACGAACAGATCCCTTCATAAAATATATTTACAAAAAAAAACTCCTTATTTCTACAGTGAACAGAACGATAAACTAAAATAAATGAACTTAATACTAATGTCCTTACAAAAAAATTATTAACAATCCCAAAAAGGTGGAACCTCCCATAACTGCAACATAAAATATTCACTTAGCTCGGATTGATCTGCAATAGTGCGCATACACACAATACTACCGTTTTTATTTTATTTC
Source organism: Cimex lectularius (assembly GCF_000648675.2). Taxonomy (NCBI): domain Eukaryota; kingdom Metazoa; phylum Arthropoda; class Insecta; order Hemiptera; family Cimicidae; genus Cimex; species Cimex lectularius. The sequence goes on along the minus strand of NW_019392824.1, from coordinate 71,631 downwards.
TATACGGATAGTCTATGTTGAAGCCCGGGGACTTCAAGTCAGGCCGGACCGCCACCACACACACTTAGCTGCGGATGATGTGGTTTCTTCTTTTCCTTCCTATACTTTTCCGAGGAAAATCTCCAGCGAGCTTGACTCCGTCCGTGTCCCTACGCCGATCTGACCAAACTCGTCTTTGTCCTCTCCTCCTCTCGACTCCTACTCCTCGCAGCCTTACTGTCACTAAGCTCCATTCCAACAACACACTCCGACTATTTTAGCCTTTTTTGGTAAAAAAAAAGGGTAACAATCTCTCCACTAAAATAGAAAAAGGAAAGTGAAAAGGGGATAAATGGCATCGTGCTAATCAGAATAGTTTGAAAAGTTGGTGAGGACCGAGTGTAGATCTCATGCTTAATCTCCAGAGGTCTCATCTTTGGATGTATCCGGTTTCAGGTCGCTGACATGCCAAATGCCCGCCGGACGACCGGTGGTAACGTCTTCTAGCTCATAGGCTAGCGCCGAGGCTCTTCTTAAAACACGATATTTCTGATAGCAGAGAACCAGTTTGCTTGAAATATATCGGGTCGCATCGGAAAATGGGTGGGTTTTACACCAGACCAGCTGTCCAGCGGAGTACTCTACGTCTCTCCTCATCAAATTATACGATCTCTGCCCCTTTTCGTACGCACGGCACAGCCTATCCCGGACTTCTTCGAATAGAACCGGTAGCCCTTGTACCTTATTTATCTGTTTCAACCTACAAACCATTAGGACTTCCTCGTCTGTCGGCGTCTGTTCGCCACAATTTGAACAGTGGCGCGGAAGCTCTCGACCGTACATCAGGTTTGCTGGCGTCTATCCTGTTGCTTCGTGTGTGGCCGTCTTCAAGGCGAACTCCCTCTTAGGGAGGTCCCCATCTCATGCCCGATGGTTATCTTTGGCATAAGATGCCAACATGGTCTTTAGTACTCTGTTCGTCCTTTCGGTTGGGTTCGCCTGAGGGTGATAAAGGGGCGTCCACTATATTGATACTCCATACTCCTTCATTTTGTTTTGAAATTCGTTTGATCGGAACTGCCCCCCATTATCACACTCTAAAACACCCGGCACCCGATATTTAAGGAACACCCCTTCCTCTATCAGATGCGCTAACTTTTTCGCCGTAGCTTGCCTCATTGGAAACAGTGACGCGGGCTTTGTGAAGTAGTCACAAATAACTAACAGGAAGTTATTCTGCTTGGAGGACGGCGACAACGTCCCATTAAATCAGCCATTAACACCTCAAAAGGTTGCGTCACGACCCTCTGGCTTCCCATCAATCCGGCCAGCGGGATTCAGAGACAGACATGTTGAACATCGGGCCACATCAGCCGCTACTCCTGGCCAGTAGTATACTTCTTTAATGCGTAGTAGGGTCTTATAGCAGCCAAGATGCCCCGACATAGGGCTGTCATGGTACTCCCTCATCACTCCCTTTCGCTGAGATTTGGGGACGACAAGCCTCCATCGGTCATCCTCCCTACATTCCCAACATGTACTATTTGAGCAACATGTACCACTACAATCCAACGCTCCAGTTTTTGTCCATCCTTCTTCTTCTTAATACTGATTCATAATTTTTTTCGTTTTATTTGCAATTTTTAACAGTAGAATTAACTATAACAAGCAAATATAATGTTAAAAGATAAATATAATTGTCTTGTATAGTCTTGAGCGGAGAGGTCAAGGATAAGATCACGGGGCCATTGTCGTTTCAGTAGGCATTGAGGATTATCAGGTCTTGTAGCGAGGCAAGTTGGGTTACTAAGGGATTGGGATGACCAGCGAGAGGAATGGTATTTGTTGTATCTGGATTTTATGTCTTGACAAATATAAGGGATTTTGACATCATGGTTAAGGGTACTATTGCACACATAGAAAGGAGAATTTGCAATACAACTGCGGGTTTGGGACTGGAAGTATTGGATTTGGATGCTCTGACTGGGTTCCCGTAGAATAAGTCTATGCTAGTTTCATCTGCAAATGTGAACAGGGGAGATTAGGCATATCAGCGGTATACAATAAATACAGGATTAAACCAAGGACATTACTTTGGGGAACTCCTGCCTGGATAGGATGGCTGGGTGAATGGGAAGAACATTACTCAAAAGTAACGGTGGGCAAGGAAGGATTTTTTGATAAGAAAGTACGTAGTGAGGAGGATACATTTGAGTTTACACAGCATCCCAGCATGCCAGACCCGATCGATTGCTTGCATGAAAGATGCTTTTTCCCAAACGAGGAGTCGATTACGTTTACAACGCGGTGGCATTGTTGAACTGGAAACTAATCTGGTGATCAGGGGTTAAAGAAATGGAATTGAGTATTGGGTGAAGATGTTCTATGAGGAGCTTTTCAAGCTTCCCAATCTGGTATTCCCGAAAGTTAAATTAGTGAACAAATTGAAAACTGACGTTACTTAAGATTCTTAGATCTTTGGTCATATCCTGGACCGTGTATTCTCGCTCTTTGTTTCCGACACACGCTTATCCCCCGGCATTTGAATACAAAAATAATTCTTTTAAAATAATAACCTTAAAAAATACCTACAATCAATTTTAATTAGAATCTCACTTAAGAAAAACAAATAAATGAAAATTTTCATTCTTTTCAAACAGCCACTTATCAAGATCAGGAAGGTGAAAAATTACCGGCTAATAACAGGTCTCTTGGGAGTTAAATATTTTTTTAATTACAAATCCAGCTCTTAAATTCGCGTGTACTGGGTCAGAGGTTTATCCGATTAGACTAAGTGAGAACGATAAACGATATACTAACTTCTTTAGGCCAACTTGATTCAAACCTAGTACTTCTAGACTTCTTGTAAACATATTTCAAGGTGTAACTAAAAAATTCTTTTATACATTTTGCCAAAACATCAGCACTACGGAACGAAGGAAACTGGTAGTTCGATTGTTTATGATACTGATATTTTTGGGTCCTCTAAGGTAGTTGAGAATGAATACATTTATTAACGTGAATGTATAGTGCGATATTGAGTATCCCAATGACCATCAATTAGGTTAGTTATATATTAAGTGTAAAGGGTGATGGAATAATATTGAGTACTCAGCCACTCTATCTGAGTGAATGGTATGTAAATAAGATAAATATATTCAAGAGTGAGTAACTGAGAGAGAGAATAGGTTTGGTTTTAGAAACTTGATTCTTTCGGGGCTGAAAGCTGTTGTTAGCACCTGGAGCCGGATCTCGCGGGCACGACTGAGAAGATTCTAACCCCTGACTGACAACACCTGGGGTCGGTGATTCTCGAGGCCTGCAGGTAATTTACTGTAAATTACAAAAACTGGAATGGCGGACCACGAGAAGTGATAGGCTCAAGCATGTACACGAGTGTTCATGCAGATTTGAGCTTATGTAAATCAATAATGAGATTCTATGGTTAAAAAGTGCATTTGGAACCGTATTTAGTTTTACAATAAAATTGGTAAGCTTAAATATAAAAAGCAGTAGATTTTATAAAACGCATAACTAAGTAAGTGTAAGTTTTGTGAGAATCCCAGGGAAGTATTTTCCTTTTTATGTTTCAAAAATGGAGAGAGTTGCTGTTAATATCCTGTCGACAAATATAACCATAATATGTATTGAAGTTTGACTGTCTAGTCTATAATTTTAGGGAGGAAAACAATTTATTCTTGAATTTTTAAATAATTCTTCATTTCCCATTAAACCAAAATTATTAATCTTTATTATTTTACACTCATTTGACAAAGAGTTTAATCTCAATAATCCTTTTTTTCTATGTACAAACTTGCCCAGGTTAATAGAATGGTCTTAAAATTTCAGCCATTTCTAAGAGAAAATATACTTTTAAAAATCCCAAAGCTCTAAAATCGCTTTTAATGTGTCAAACGAACTAATTTATCTGAGTTTTCGACCTTATCACTAAACAGTTGTCTGCCTCTTATCTTATTTGTTCTTGGGAGTTTGTGCACTGGAATCAAGGGCAATGGGAAAAAAACTGAGAAAATAACATTATTGTCGTTAAAAAAGTCGCTTGTAATATTTCCTTAGAACAAGGGAATAAAAAATACTAAAAATTGCAAATATGTGATAAAGTGTTTCAGACCCCCCGCGTTGCGTTCGCACGGTAGAAAAACAACAAATCATGACAGGTTATAAAATCAATTGCTGCATATTTCTATTCGTGATTATAAACAATGAGTTACACCTATCAAAAATAAATGTAAACAGCACGCTATTTTTAGTCCCCAATAAAATGCGTTATTACAAAAAAAAAAAAAAATCCGTATAGATTTTGTTATTACAGCTGATAAACATAGGCTCCCTGTATAACATCCCTCGATGCTCGTTGTTTTCTCATTTACGACATAAATTTTGTTAGCCTGGATTTGTTTCACTTTTTAACTTGAAATAATTTTAAAAATACATATAAAACATTACCAAGGGGTGTAGAAATAACTTCCAAATCGGCTGAAGAGGAGCTCGAAAAATTTCTTACCAAAAACCTGAAATGTATTAAAAATGTATAAAATTAATGTATAAAGACTTATGAAGTTCGATAAAACAAGACGTAGACAAGGCTAACGCACTATACAAAACATCAAATAAACAATAGCTTGTGAGTACAAAAAAATCAAATACTGATATAAAAAACGAAGTCATTTAAGGACTACGAAAGAAAATCAAACTACGCAATTCAACCTCACAGAACCCGACCACGAAGCGTCAACAATACAAGACTATCGTACACTACCTACTACATAAGGTACAAAAAATAAACATATTCGAAAACTTGGTGATAAGAAAACACATAAACACGCAAATTAACAACATTTCAGATACATATTTTTTACCATTCAAGACCGACTAGAGGAATAAAAAAACAGATACACAGAAAAAGGCCAAATGCCAAAATGTGTTAAGACAGACCAATCCGGCAAGGATTGGCAGACCAAGGTGGTAGGTAGGGATCAAATAACAAATTTACAACTTACTACTTATGTGAATCGTCTACTCCATCCTAAACCTTGCACAGGACAAAAAGGAAAAAATCACGATCACGATTACCGGCCGGAACAAACACGGAAAAACCATTCATCAAAGAGTGGAATAATATAAATTGTTGTCCGCTATGCTAAAAATAACATTGTTGGAGATGTCTGTGTGTGTATTTAAGATCAAAGAATTTGGAGAAGTTTATTGGTGATACAGAGTGAATTCATATTGCTACATTTGTTTGTTATGACAACAAAACTCTTAGTATATGTTCGGTAGTTAGACAATTATACAAATGTAAAAAAGTCCCTGGCTTGCTGAGGCTGAGTTTAGAAGGGAAAAGTTCATACTTACCAGGGTGCGCTTAGGATATACAAAGATCGCAACCTTCTAATGGGGGTGAGACCACGTACACCCATCGTGTGAAGAACTTATCACGGTACAGCACATAATAACAGACTGCAAAGAACTAAGTCTGTAAATAAATAAGTGCAGATTATTTATTAGACTGAATGGCAGGGCTTATCCCCAATTACCCCTAGGTTCAAGTATTTGTAGTTCAAGTATTGGTAGTGTAACCAGACTATGTTTTATTTATTATACTTTGTGTATATGTTTGTTATTTGTGTTATTTTCTTCATAATTGATGAGGCGCTGAGGTAGAGGGAGGCTAGCTTAAGAGAGAGATCGGTTACCGTTGTATCATATAACATTGTAAATTGACTGGAGAAACCTTAAAAGAAATTAGAAAGATTAAAACTTGAGAAAGACAGGAAAAGAATTGAAATAAGTGAAACTTTATATCAACTTATTTCTAATTCACCATATCGACAATGAATACAGTCATATTTATTAGGTCTCTACGTAATTATTTTTACTGCCAAAAGAAATCTCGTACTATTTTGTTATTATTATCGACCGTTTGAAAACTTCAAACGACCCCCTCGACCAACGTCGTGGTGTTATCTTTTTATTGGTCTGTATTTATTTATTTTTTTATGAGTGCGCGTTATAGAATGGAAATGTTTAACGTTTTACTTTCAAACATAATCCTTAGAACAAGCCGAAAGACAAATATTTGTTCAAACGTCGCCGAGATGATAAATTCAGTTTGAACAACAATTCTCTTTTATTTAGCAGTTGCTACTCCCTACATGAACGTCTTTTTTTGGTTGGAACATTTTATTTTCTGACATTATATTCTATATTACAGTATTATATAGTTTAGAATCAAAACCAACAGATCAAATGGAATTTAAAGTTACTGCCGGTATTTTTTATTTTCTCAACTATAACTTTAAAAGTGACGTTTATTATTTTCAGCTAAATATAAAATTTGTATTTGTTTCTAGTTAAACGAATCAGCTGTAATAAAATAATATGATGTATAATGAATAATAATGTATATATTATATATTTTCTTTGCACTTGTTTTCTGATGGTCTCCTGAATTCGCTTATATTGAAGCCTGAGGGGGTTGAAACGGAGTCATTGAAATTGTCATCATCATACTATGGACATGTATGCGTTATTAATTTTTCAATGGAAGATTATATTTACCTTCAACGCCGAAATGAAATAACACCTAGATTATATGCCAAAATCAAAAGAGAAAATGTAAAAAGAAAAAAATTGTACTCTCCAAAATTATTTTTTTAATAAATAATATATTTGAAGCCTGTCCATATAAAAATTATATTAAAAATGTACTATGGTATTTTTGCCGTTACGTTGCCTATTATTTTATCAATTAAAATAACACGGACTATGCCAGGAATTGAAACCAGAACCGTTAAGTTTGCAAATACGAGTGGAAGCCCAATCTCTTGAACACTGCGTGTCTACCTTTCAAAATGACGCAGCATAAAACATATTAAAAAAACTTATAATTACTATGATTAAGAACAAAATAACAGCTCCTATAACTATCAATCTCAAATGTTTGACGTAAAATGTCACGAAAGTACTCAGTGATCAATCTTAAGTCCAATTTTTTTTCGAAATTTGGTCATCAACAGGAGAAATTGGAATAAATGAGAGTTAATTACATATCTTTTGTAATAAACGAACGAACAAACGCAATGGTGACAATGATTTAAAACTGGTACAAGAAAGCTTTGGATTATGTTCCAGGTATAGTTGTTTATGTTTAAAGAAAAATTCAGAACAAGTCCTGTTTAATAAAACAAGCCAGAGAAATCACAGAAAAACGTTACCAATATGTATAACATTATTTTGTAAAGATTTTAATAAGCTTTCACGATAATTTATTTAATTGTACAGAAATCGTGAGATGCGGTCTTCTAACAATGCTTCTAACATTCGTAGAACTGTGAAGAAGTTTTTTCACATCAACCTAACTCATAGGATGAAAGGTCTGGTCTGGTTAAAATATATCTTATACCTCGAGAAATACAGAAGCTTTACAATTTGTATATTTTCGGTCAATCCTTTGTTTTCATCCGTTTTATAATTGTCGGTGTTTCTATTAAAATTCACATTCATCGTATCAACATTCAAATCCCAAAATTGTGTGCAGCAATTTAGATATGTAAGCGTATGTTTGGTGCATATGAGAGCACTACCCAATTAAAATGTATAATAGATTATTTTTGAAATTGAAATCAATTATTATTTATTGGTCCCTAGATCATTTATTTGAGAGTTTAGTCTGTTAAGTTTGGGAAAATATATGAAATTTCATACAATTATAAAATAATCCTGCCATACAATATTATTCACTATTGAAAAGCCATGGGCTATACTGGAATTCGAACCATTAACCGCTTGCACGGCATATGCAAGTCGGACACATGCCCAAATCACTGGGCCTCACTTAAAAAAAAAAAAAAATTATATATATCCTGTACATGAATTATACACTTCACAATTTTTTACGCTATAAACCTCCGGGCAAAACGCTTACACTATGGCTAGTACTGCTTGGTGCTTGGTGGTAACTTGAGAAAGCGGGAACGGATCTATTTTTATACGAAGTGGTAGCACCAAGGCATTAACTTCCAACGAATTCCAATTAAAAGTGCTCAGAAGAATACTCCAAACTACTTACTGTCTCCACCCTTACTATCCACATTGACTTTTACATTCCTTTCGTTATAAAATTGATCCGTTTCCGCTTCCTCAAGTTTAACTCCAAGCCCTCTCCAGTATCTCCCACCCAAGATTCACAAAGCACATTGAATCCGGGTCTGTGATCTCAGGGATTCCTTAAGAGGAAGCGATGCTTTGGACGACACTAGAGCGGCTACAATATTAGTGAGTATCAGGCATTCCGATCAACGTGTTCAGTTCTTAGAGTTACATCTCTTAGGTGGAATTTTTTAATATCCATTGTGTTCCCTCCCCACCACTCGCTGTAGGATCGCATGGACATCTAAAATTTGTGAGCCGTGCTAATGCCGGGAACCACGATGGCCAGTACGGAAACCATTCCCATGGTTAAAGTCGATGGACTTGGAGCGCGTATATTGTTGCTGTGAATTTCACCCCGCAGAGAAATTGCTTCCAAGAACGTAGTGGGCACATTAGTTTGTAATGGTCGCTACTTACAGACGAGAGGTCGTGTAGTTCTACAATGAGCAAGACACCACGGGTCCTCTCCTGCTTCCCGATGTGTCTCATCGATCGAGAAGGCAACAGCACACTTAGGTGACCTCGACAAAATGTTGGAGATATAGAAAGCTGTGGCACATTTAGGGGAACTTTTGTACGTCGACTTTGTATGATCTAAGCAGTCACAAGGTAATATGCAGGAAATATACCACACCATGTCTTCTTGTTCTCCAAAATCAAAGCGGTACGGGTAAGCTTAAAGCCACTAATCTCCTTTTGCTTTCTTAGCCGTATTCAAAAGTTTACAAACTATAAGAACGAATATGTATTTGCTTCTATTGAAACAAAATTAATGAACAATAAATCAAACTAGAGCTTAAAGTTTAATAAAGAGATAAATTAGTCGACTAAATTAGCATGCTGAAGGAAAAAAATTGACAATTGAAAAAATTGAAGTGTCCAATTATAATAAAATTTCTCCAGAGAAGTTAAGTTTCTAGTTTTAAAAACTTAATAGCTGTTTACTTGTTCATACTCATAGTAAATATATAAAATGAAGAGTTAAAAGTTTGTAACCAACCTCTGACTTAAAATTGATTTTTCATGAGAATGAGAATGAGAATAAAAATAATTATGTTATTATTAATACGATTTAAAATTCGAAGCCAACAAAATAAGTAATTAAGGTATAAATAATAATGTGGAAAGTTTGATAATGGACAACCGACCACTTATTCGCAAAGCCTCTTCTCAAAATTGGGCTAAAACCGGAGGACCGTGGTGGTCGAGTGATAACTGTGTCCAACTCTCATTTTCAACGTGTTCTGAGTACGAATGTCGGCATTCACATTGGAATTTGGTCAAAATATGTAAAACTTATTGTAAAGAGTTTTGACCCTTTATCCTCAACACCCAACCGATATCTATCGCACAGCGATTCTAACTTGTTGAGCTTGAGGTCGACAGCGGTAGAATGTCGATTGCTGAGTACATTCGAAACAATAAAGTCTCTCTCTGAGATGTGACACGATAGTGACCAGACTCATGCCTTCTTGAATGACCTCCAGTATCTTGGTCTTGGAAGGCCTTTTGGACAGTTATTACGGGAATGTTAAGCATCCTGGCCACATACTCTTGACCACTTCCATCTTCCAACGTTGCTAATTCTTCAGCGATCGCCGTTTAATTTTGAATTTTGTCTTTACACGTCTCAGCAACTTGATAAGTGAGTCCCGTTTACCCCTCTACCCACTTTCACGCTTTTGATTCCTCCACCTTCTCCAGGCCGTACGGAACCACATTTCAGCTGCGTTCTCACCTGTTACGTTTCAACACTCCACGATTCCACTTCCCTTGACCATTACTCCAGCCTTATTTATTTATTTATAGGTTCTTTTTTAGAATGTTTAATAAAAATATTTATTTGTTGTTTTTCATGTTATTATTTATATATTTTTTATTTATTTTTGTTTTTTATTTTTTTTTATTCACTCGTTCACAACAATTACCTATTCACGTCATTTCTGTGATATAACAACCCTGTGATTCAGACAATATACCCTTAAGATTGGCCCTGGCACAAATTCGAAAAACCTGCCGAAGTTTACTTATGGAATTACTGGTCATGGAGCGGGAGTCAAGAAAAAAAAACTGATTCATTTCACTGAGTTCGATCCTTCAAAAGAATGGTTTTCCTATCTCTACCCCGTTATCTCATGGAGAAATTTCACAAAGTCTAATTTAGTGGTAAGTTACTCTGATTTTGACAAGATTAGTTAGGTTTTAATATTGTAAAGAAAAACATTTTAAAAAAAGGATTAACAAAATTTGAGTTTCTGACGGTGAATTTTTGGTTTGTGACTGCATAAAATCTACTTGTAATTTTAAAACATTATGAGTACCACGGATAGGACGTTATGCATTCCTGAAGAGGCAGGAGAGGAAAACCACTTAGACCGCACTTTAATTAAATATTAAACTCCATTAATAATTCGAGCGTAAAAACAGAGCGCAAAACATCAGGTAAGGTTTCAAGGCATCATTGAAACAGCATTCATTTTTACATATAATTGTGAAAATTCCCTTTGCCAAGACCTTGAGATTTCCTAAAGTTCCCATCCTTCAGGAAATCGAGCCGGCTCATTTTCGAATATACTTGGGGCGACTACCGTCTCAACGAGGCTTGCTCGGTTTCTCGGACGTAATTCTCTCTCATCTCTCAGTGCTGTTCACTCGGGCGGAATCATCCATCAAACAGGTATATTCGTGCACTCGAGATAAGCCTGATTTAATCTACTGCACGCCATGTTAACATTATAAACAGACCACAGAGGGGCATTTTATTTCACTTAGAAAATTTTGTTGTCGTTTATTTTTCGACTGTCTAGAATCGTTCTCAACGTACTACGATAAAACGAGCGCTCAAAGCGGCGGTTTATACCAAAACAGTCATTGTTCTTGAAAATAATATTAAAACAAACAAAAAATTAATGAAAACCAGTGAATCGGTACGTTTTATAAGTGGTCGGAATGAAATTTCGACTTCAGTATTAGAAGTATCGATCAGTTTTTCATTTACAAACACTCTGGATCAAGGTATGGTCTTGAAGAAGAAGAAAGCAAATTTTGTTCCTAATGTCGACCTATTTGAAGGTCATCATCAGGCCAAAACAACCTTATATATGTCTGTCCTTATATGTCTACAGATTGACAATTCCAACATTGCCAAGGACAGTAATACTTATCGATCTTCAAGGTAATTTGAGATCGCCTGTAAGAAAAAAAAGACCATACCTTGATCCAGTGTGTTGGTAAATGAAATTTCGAGTTGTATTCAGGCCATGTCATTTCCACAATCGATGACACAATCAAAGTGATTTATTGGTATTCGTGCCTTTATGAGAGAATAAGGGTTTGTCGTCTCGTCAGAAAAATAAATAAAAGTTCTATTGAATTCAATAACTGATTTTTTTTCTTTTAATGGTGGCACATCACTCTTTTATAGACCCCTGTGCTGTGCCCTTTACATTCTCGGATTTTTACAACCCCACTAAACTGACATTTACTCGGCTAACGAGGTGTAAACAACTGTCTCCACATTGTTTATAGTTATTTTTGTTGTTCTTACACAAGGTGTCCCATGGCCAGACGTCAATACTTAAGGGGGATAATCTATATGTCAAATGTCCATAGGACCATAGTCTGTTTCTCAATTCTGGATATTTCACTTTTCGTGTTATTTCGTGTTACTCGTAAAATATTAATCCTACTGTAAATTTTATAGCACCAATAGACCTAGCATTAAAAAATCCTATAAAATTCATTTGGTTTTTTTCATTGTAACCTTAAGCAAGCAAAGTTCAAAATCATTCAGAACATAAATTGTGAAGACCTTCCCAAGTTCTTGTCTCAAATTTAAGTAAGATTTTTTTAACTCTGTAAATACTGACAGATATAGCACTTAGGGAAAAACTGCCCCTACTAATAAGCTATAAACACGTATACATAATGTTTCAACATATGATCAATTACAGTTCCTTGCACTTTGCCAGGATTCAAAACCAGAACCGCTAGCACGGAGAATATTGGTCCGCCGCCCTAACCACTCGGCCAGTGTGGTCCCCAAGTTGACCCTTTATGTTCTAATGTTGCCTTCGAAGACGAACATTTGCAATTTTGATGAAAAATTATCGAGAAATGCCGTGAGATTAGGGAAAGAGAGTTTTAGATTGGCGCCAAATCCCAGAAGTTGGCATTGCTCTCAATTTACTTTGGGTAAGAATGGATTAAATTATAAACTGGATATGAAAAAGTTTATGTTTGGCAAATATAATAATCGGTACAAGATGAACTGGAGATAAAAGAGCCCAGGATGGAGATTTTAGAATGGCACCAAAATAATTAGTGTTGCGAATACACATGATATGCGCCGAAACACTACACCCTCCCTAAACTCAGGTATTACCTAAAATTGAGCAATTCGCAAAATTTGGTGTTGCCTTGAGGCAACTTTAGGCAATAAAGGATTAATATTTAATTCTCGAATAACTTGTTTGTAACATCTTTAAATTAAACCTTTCCATAGGCAGAAACTTTTGTATAAACAATTTGTATTTGTTCGTAGCTCTTATACACCCATTTATGAACTACAACTTATAATAGACTGACTAAACACTACTAAAGTTGTTTGCGTTTTATGTCTAAAAAGCTCCATAACAAATTTTCCTATGATGTCGTTTTACTAAATAATCTAGAAGGAACGGATGCTGAACATAATCTTACTTCTGTCGAAATCATCCAGCCTTAACAACCCCAAAACTACTTGAAACATCATCTTCGTCTGGAGGTTATGTTTCGCCGTAAAGTTTCTTGTGATGTCTTCAAACATTCAAGTTCTGGACTGTTTGTCGTTGATGGGATTCAACTCCACCACGGCTACCTTCACCCTCTCTAAATGCGCCATCCATTTGGTATTTGCATACTGATTTGATCAGTGTAAAATTTAACAGAAGCGACGACGTCGAGAAAGCCGATCCAAAGCAGAAGTATCGGGTTGTCCGGAAAATAATGCAGGATTTTGGTATTAAACAAAAAAAAAGAAACTAGTTACTTTAAAGCAATGTTCTTTAATCAAAATAATTTCCCATACTCTCAATACATTTCTCCCAACGTGTTGGTAACTTATTAATTCCGTCTGAGTAGAATTCAGAATTTTTAGAATTGATAAAGTCAATAAATGCATTTTCCAGTTCCGTTTGATTTTTGAATATTATGTGTTGTAAGTAGTGGTCCAGGTGTCTAAAAAAATGGTAGTCAGTAGGCGAGAGGTCCGGAGAGTAGGGTGGGTGAGGCAAAGTTTCATAGCCAAGCTCCAATAATTTTTGTGACGTTACACGTGACACATGTGGTCGAGCGTTGTCATGCAACAAAATGGGCCCTTTCCGATTGACCAAAGAGGGCTTCATTACTGCCAATTTCTGATGCATGGTATTAATTTGGTTACAGTATGATTCAGCATTGATGGTTTCGCCAGGATTTAAGAAGCTGTAGTGTATTAAACCAAATGAAGCCCACCATACCGTAACCATTACCTTTTTTTGATGAGTTGGGGGCTTTGGAGCTTCTCCTTTGTCGAGCCACTGTCCAGAACGTCTAGTGTTATCGTAGAGAATCCACTTTTCGTCACATGTAACAATTCTGGCCAGAAATGGGTCATTTTTGTTTCGACAAAGAAGTGATGCACAAACATCAAAGCGCTGATTTTTTTGGCGATCGTTTAATGAGTGTGGAACCCAATTTTCGAGTTTTTTCACTTTTCCAATCGCCTTGAGGTGGTCAGCGACGGTCGTTTTACTGACTTTGAGTTGCTCTGCAAGTTCTCGAACAGTTGTTTTGGGGTTTTCTTCCACCACTGATCGCAGAACATCATCATTAAGAGAGGAAGGCCTTCCACGACCTTCTTCATCTTCAAGGCTGAAATCTCCCTCCCGAAATTTTTTAAACCACCTTTGCACAGTGCACTCATTAACACAACCCTCGCCCCAGACTTGGTTAATGTTTCTAGCCGTTTGGGCTCCGCTTCGGCCGAGTTTAAACTCGTAAAAGAAAATCGTACGAAATTCTCGCTTTGACATTATAAGGATGACTGAATTATTTCCAAGTAGCGGAATGCTACAGAGGTAAACAAACAATATCATTTGGAAGAGGATTAATAAGTGTTGACATTCATACAAATGAGTAATCCTGTAAACGTAAACAGAATATTTTAAATAGATTTTTTTTAATGAAAACTTAAAATCCTGCATTATTTTCCGGACAACCCAATAGTTCGACCCCATAATACACAGTTTTAAAAAAACAAAAAAATTGTTTCTTATTGAGACAGTCCTTAAAAATCCTTAACAATATTTACTATTGTTTTTCCTTTTTTTAACGTGTTTATTTTTATTATATTTGGGATAAAGTGCTTTATTTAACTTTTAATTTATTTAACCTTTGGCTGTGAAGGGCCATTTATTGAGCACCGCTGAGCTCCTCTTCAGCCAATCTACATTGTATAATTGTTATAATTTTTTTAAACCAATTAATTTAAGACCATTTAACTGTACAAAGCATTGTATAAAAATGCGTATAGAATTACACTTGGTAGTTTTCTTAATCCTTTCTCTCCCAACGATCATCGCTAACCGAGCGACGTAGCAAAGTTGGGTAAATTTTTCTAAACAAGAAACTAACTAAATATTATTTTTTTTGTACACTGAATAAACCCTGAATAATCATTTTTAGGAAATTCAAATAATATTTTTTCTTAATTTTTTAGCCTAACAAAGGCGTTTGATTTTTCCGAAAATTACTAAAATAGATGACTTACACACTACATCACTTATCTTCCGCATAATTTACAGTGGTTTTTAACTTTATCAACTACATGTCATGACAAAAGGCAGGCTCCGTAAATAAATGAAAACCGTAAATATAAAATATAGCCCTTAAGGGGTTTGTGTGGATTTCATTTTATGTTTCTCGGTCTTGCCGACATGTAATCTGAACATTATAGAGAAAGGCAAAAGAAAAGCTATTCATTTTTCCAACGGTGATAATAATCCATGTATGCATTTAATAGTCATAATTGACCGTATTAATTATTTAAATTAATTGAATTTTTTATCTAAGGTTTTAGTTGAGATGAAAAGGCTAATGTCAGAAGCGAGATTTATGACTACTATATATNTTTCTTGTAGAAAAATTATACAGGGTACCTCCGGCCCAGTTCAACTTCAGAATTTCAAATACGACCCTATTAATCTTAATATATCATTTTAAAGGATGTTTTAATCTGGAAACAATGGTGCATTCGGATTTTAAATTGGTCAAAAAATGGCATAGTTATGTCAAAAAGTTTGAAAAAACGCATTTCGTTTGTTTCGTTGTCAATTCCAATAATTTGCTTTTCCAGACATTAATTTCCTTTGTTATTTGCGCTTTTTAAATATTCTTTACCGGTGCTCAGAGCGATAGTGTCAGGGGAGATGGATTGACAAGCATTTTCTACCCTTTGCCGCAGTTAGGTTAGTCTGCCCAGTTTAGGTTGAGATTAAAATAGTCATGTGGAGTTAATTCAGGTGACCGAGGAGGTCAACAGTTCAGGCCATGAGGTCCTATCCACCTTCCCGGAAGTGACGATTCAAATAACGTCTCACCTGCAAAGAATGGTGTGCGGGGTATCCATCAAGGTGGAGGTTCGTTCTTAGTCGTGGTTGCAGAGGAATATCATCTAAAATCCACCTCAATAAATTGAGGAACTGAGCACGAGAGGAGTTGGTGTCCAAGTGGATCGAAATCATGAAATCAATCATAGCTCAAATGGTTAGGGCAGCGGCGTATTGAACCGAATAACGTGGGTTCGAATCCCGGTCGTGACACTAGCTTATTACGATCTTTGCGTGAATCCCCTTCACACGAAGCAAAGTCGTTTCCTTACGAGTGTAAAATAAAAATGAAAATAAATATTTGGGCCACAAACTCAAACAAATTAATCGGAAAATACAAAAATCGGGACCTGATCCAAATAAATTATAACAGAACCTTCAAAAAAATAAATGTATTCAGATTTGAAAAAAATAAAAATATGTGATCTATACATACGCAACTAACTCCTTGCCATTTACAAAAAAGAGCAGGTGTCTTCAAACAAATTGAGAGAGAGTCCTTCCTCGTCCTGTGGTGGCTCAGCTCGCACTGCCCGAGCCTGCGGTAGGGGATTAGCGTATCATTTGAGATAAGCTCCACGTTTTTAAAAATATTGTTATAAGCTTTTTCATCATCCAAGTGCTTAGATAAAAAGGTGGTAATAACTTTGAATTTTGAAAAAAATCCAAAGGAGTTGCATTTTTGAGTGGAAAATCGAACATCAGATAACAAGAAAATTGGTTCCTGCAACCTGCCGAAAAATATATATTTTTAGTTTCCTATGAAACTTTAAGTCCTATGAAAGTTGTTGAGGGCTTTAAGGGGTGCCTGACATTAATCCGATTTAAAAAAAAAAAATATTTCGGATTTTTTTTTTTTTTTGCTGGGGCTTCCGACATCTAGGTCATTTCTGCCCCCCCACTAAGTCTATATTCTATATTCTATACCCGTTCAAACACAAAATTCATACAAATAAATACATTCATACACTTAAATACATCCATACAGTACACTCATTCCGTTTGGTCGGTGGAGTACTTGATATTCGTCCACCGACCTACACTTAAACCAAACTAGATTGGGGTCGATGGGGTACTTTTATCAATATTCCGCCATCGACCCCGAACACACACTCACTCGCTTTCATCGTTCGAGGGGCAATGATGACGTTATATTCACCCTCACCCCTCACCATTCACGCTAATAAATACATGCACACAGACAAAACATAATGACACATAACACATAAGACATACTATATACAATAAAAAAAAACCCAATTTCCCCTAAAAAGCGGAACAGGGTACTCTGAAATTCGCTACCGTGCTCGAGGACTCTTCTTAAATCCGGCGGCATGCCTACACGCTCTCTGTATGGGGACAAGGCATGACACGCCTCTATTATGTGGGACACATCGAGCAACCTTGGCTTTGGCCCAAAAGCAGGTGCCCATGTGTCAACCGAGTATGGCCAATCCTCAGTCGGGTTTATTGATTTATTGATAGCGTTTGTTCGTTATTGCGGCTTTAATGTATCTAAATTTAGTTGATACTCTGCTGCATATTATTTTATTATCATACTTAAACCAATTTATTGATAACCTCGAAATATTTACAAAACGATGGCAGCAAACCATATTTAGAAAAATTAAGTTAATTTTTTCTTGGCTTCTAGGTTCCATTGGTAAGAACTCTTATTTAGATCTTATTTTATTTTCAATTATAATCACGTACACTCTAAAAGGTTTTTAACGTAAGCTGGAAGAAGATAAATAAAGCTTCAGAGGTTGGGATAAAGTGGTATCTGGATAAAATCCAGAGGAGTTATGAACTTTTTATTGCAACAACGGACATCGGAGTATAAACAATGCATTTCGCTGATCCTGTTCAGAAATGTCTACTTTTTGTTTCTCAAAAAAATTCATGTTAACTAACATACACTTTAAAGGGTGCTTTAAACAAATTCGAATTAGTTTTGTTTTTCGAAACACTTTTTGCCTATTTTACTGCTAGCATATTTATTATTATTCTGAGGACTACTGAATAGGGCGCATGCATAGGGATTTAATATTTTTCGACCTATTATCACTAAAATAATTTCATCCAAATCGGTGTTACCTCGCCCGTAGCCTCACTATGTTGGTGAACTAATACCGAAAAACCATGTTTTCCAGGACTATCTGTGCATTCAAGGTTTTAGTTTATTTTAAAAAAAAATCGAAGGATACGTCGTGAAAAGAACGTTGTCTTGGATAACCCTGTATATCCCTTGAGTTAAAATTGAACTTATAAAGCTGCAAATAATCTACAAAAATGTACATTATACACGGGTTTTATGTGCTTTTCAAAAGAAATAAAAAAACTACAATATAAAGGACTAAGAAATATATACTTTTATGCCACCGAGCTTACAGAAAATACAGACTTTTATGTCTCTTTCTTCCAAAAGTTTAGCTTATTAAAAATTAAAGATTAAAACTAAGTTGAGATGTTAATAACATTGAGCCGCAATAAGTCTCATATTTACGAGAACATGTAGAGCTGGCAAAAACATAAAAAAGGGAAACTGAGAAAACCTTTATTTAGATATCTGCGATTTATTTGGGAGCGTGTGGATGAGTATCCTCTATCGCCAATATTTGCCACGCTAAAAGTTCTGGGTCGAATCCCCGCACAGCCCTTGGAATTTTATATGACATTACTTTTGAAAAAAGTGGTTTTTACACCAAATGCTGGACGTTAAGTCTGCATGACAAGAATTACTTTACTTTATTTATTTGGATATTAGGAAATGTAATTATTGTTCGTCGGGATTGTTTTTTTAATATCGCGTCACCTCTATTTTCTCATACTTCTCATCGCCGTCAATCATCGAGTATAGTTAAAAAATTATAAACTAGTACGTTCTATTTATAAATTTTTAATCGACCATGGTTGCAAAATGACCAATATGAGGAATAACCTGATGCTGACCTTGTTGCTTAGACATCACCGTAACGACGTTGTATTTCACGTAGGCTGACCGTCATAAACGCTTTACGACGTTTGAAATGAAGATAATAGGGGTATTCACGATTTTTGTGTTAACCCTGTTAACTCTGTTAGGTCGTGTTAGATCTAGAAAAATGATGACGAAGACTTCTAAGAATCGGCTCTGGGGAAATCCTCCAGTTCCTGATATCTCATTAATAAAAATAAATAAAGCAAATAAACTTTTAAAGGTTTGCAATATTACCCGGTTTCAATCCGATTTGACTGATTGTAAGTTTTACGATGATTCGGATTATAAAATTGTTGAAATAGATGGCACAACTATACACGAACTACGACGTTTCATTTTGAATTAAACTAAATGCTAGGTGCGGTCCCAAAAATGGTAAAAATTTTAAAGTATTGGTAGTTAGTAATGACAAACTTGTCTCTGGCTGTTATAATTTTTGAGTTTATTCTTAAGCATCACAGGGTTGGACAGTTTTTATTTGCCGCAAAACTTCCACAGGTCGCTGGAATTCTATTGAATCGAGTTATACCAACCGACGAGCGGTCGAAGGAGAATGTATTGGTCGAGAGAAAAAAAGCGGAACCATAACTAAGCGATTGGAGTTTTATTATCTTCCATTCCTTTTCATTTCGATTGCAACCGACCCATTTCTCCCGAATTGGCTATATCCGTCCAAACGGCACTGGGAAGACAGACGGGCCAGGGTGGTCGGCGACCCTCAAAGTACGGACCTTGGCAATATTAAAATTGAAAGATAGAAGTTTCAATTGCACCGTTATATCGCAAAAGTCGTATTACTTAAAAAGCTATGTAGGGTGCAAACTCTAAGTGAAATTTTCGATTTAAATTAATAGCAAAAATAAAATTAAAAGTTATCTACATTCCTCAAAGCTATGATAATAAGCTCCATTTTCTTCTTTACACTTCTCTCGCTGTGGTATTTAAGTAAATTCTTGCACAATTCTATCCCCACATTGTAAAGATTAGTAATTGATTAAAAACTAAAACAAAATGTCAGGCGAAGTCCGATGAATATGTAAGGTGTGCATGGAAATACTTGACGGATCAGCGTTGAAATCAGTACAGCTCCTTGTCGGTTTAACATATTTTATTTTTACATCAAATTTTCATAAGTTTGCAATGCATGTTAGTGACTGCTCGTTTTATTTATAATGCAATAATCTGTGTTTTTATTTTATTTTTATTTATATTTATATTTGTTTTTTATTTATTTATTTTTGGGGAGGGGTGATTCTAAGCTTGGTTGCAACATATGTAGAGGTATTTAACTCTATTCAACCACCGTTTAGATGTCATACGATTATCGTAGTATAAGTAAATTTTAACCACAGGTGACCAAGCTATGCAAAAAAGCCTGAAAAGCCTAATTTCTGTTATCAGAAAGAGCGTCGATTAAAAAGCGGCTTCAACTTTAACTTTTTTGAAGCGCGTTATAATGCATGGAATCAATCGAAGCACACGTTCCATGCTGTACTATTTATTAATTCTCTTGTAGTTTGGGAAGGTTTCAAACAAATCATTTATTTTTTTCATGAGCCACTACCTGATTTTCGTTGCTGGCCATAATTTTTTTTAAGGAATTTTTGAATTTTTATTTTATATCTATATCGTTTAGGTAGGGTTGGTTGTTGTAGGCAGCTATGTTTGGGTTTTAATGCGAGGAAAGGATAAGGATCTGTGAGAATGACGAAAGGAATGTGTTAGGATTTCGAGGGATGTTGGTATACGGTATGGTGGATGCTTCCTTGAGGTACTCCATGGAAGAAAAAGGAACGATCGGCATCTTGTTGATAGTGCCTATTGGACAGGTGGTATCTTATGATTGGGGAATATGTTGAGGGAAAGAATTGCTTCAATTTGAAGAGGGGCAATTAGGCAATAATTTAACTAAAATGTTTTGCATAAAAGAAGAAACGTGCATTTACTGTCAAACAAGGTACTTTCCATAGTTAGCGCAGGGAATTTCAATACCATAGAGATGTTGGTGGTGGCAATGGATTTTCAGGTCGGTGAAGCCAACATGTACGGATTTTCCTCCAGTTTGACGTTCATTTTTGTACGCGGAAGATTAAGGTATTCAGTTTAGGGTCGATGCTGCATTTGTATCCTCAACTACCATAATTGCCACCATAAGCAAACGTTGTCGTGGTATTTCCTCGTTTTCCAGAAGTTCGCTGGAACATAAATTATAGGGTAGGTCCTAATACACTAACTTGTGCCACTTTAGTTTGGATCGGCTTGAAGTCGGAATAGGCGTCGCTTTCTCAATTCGGAAATACCTGTCAGAGCAAGGAAGGACTCGATAAGTTTGGAGTTATTGGCTGGGATGTAATTTATTATATACATGAAACCATCACCTTAGGAACAACTTTGAAAACGAGCACCTTTGTAGCCTTTTCCCGTCAAATTAACATTTTTAAAGTCATAACTGACCCTTTATAACTAATATTCCATGTTTCTGACACTTCTGGAAAATATCGTTTTGCGCTTCCACGAGGCTTTTCAAACAATTTGCACAAGTTGTAAAATTGCAGGAAAAAATGCGTTATTCTGTAGTATCAAATGGATGTCAAATGATTGCGAACACTAGATGAAAAATAGCGTCATTCTTCTTTTAAACATATTGCTAAATTTTTTGTAATTTGACCAAGTATGTCAATAATATTTTCTGTAAATAATTTGAATTTCTTAAATTATCAATGGTTCTTTCTTGATGAGGAAATATTGTTTAAAACCAGTAATGTGTGCCACCGCAAGACGAATTGTAATAAATTTAAAATAAAATGTAATATCTTTTTTTCATAAACTATAGGAAAAGCGAGATAGAGTATAAAACTTTTTGTACTATTTTTTAAATTTCTGTTAAAAAATAGAGCAGTAGGAAAATATACCCAAAAAAATTTATAACGTTAAACCCTCAGACCCAATTTAAAAATACGATTTCTGCCGTTAATTACTCTTGTTGAAAAGGGATAAATGTTCGTGGAGATAAAACACGAAAGGTATTGGAACACCAGATGTACAACTTTCCTTCCGAGGACGATAGACTAACGAGCAACAACTTTTACGATACAATAAACGATTAAAAAATAATAATATTCGTAGTACAGTTGAAACTGACCAAATGGGGAATGCAAAATGACACGCCATCACGAACAGACCTTCTTAAAATATTGAGTGACTGAAGACGGGTTATTTATATTATTTATTATCGACTGTTATGTGTGAACGAAACAAAGACGTTCGCAAAAGCATGTCCTGCATAACTAAATGCGAAAAAATTTGGGTCGCTACTCTTCCGTGACAACGCAGTCTCGTATTTCATTATTGACGCGGCAAAAATTGCTTCGTTCCACTTCGTCCTGTATATTCGCTGAACATAGCTCCTCCAGACGTGTGCCAATGTACATTTATTTTCGGATCAATGCAAAAAGTTTAAAAATCTGCAGAGGAGATTGGTAAGGGGGTTTGTTTTAAATAAATCCCTGGCTAAGGGAAGATAGGAAATAGACCTTTTTCACAATGTTCGCTTTCCAAATGCATTCGATTTTTTTCTCCAAAATTACAAAAATGAATAACTTCGAAACAACTCAAACGATCTACGAAAAAATTTACATTTATAAACTACACATGGTGGCACAAATCATGCTTTCGAAAATATATTTTGTCGTTACATACAAAATAAAACTTTCAAGCTATTTTTTGTGATTTCATCCTTATGTATCTCACCTATTAAAAACAAAATCTAGTTGATATTATTATAGATAGAAAGAAGAGACATTTTCCTTTCTAATATTATAATAACGTTAAGTTTGGAATAAACCCAGAGGAGTTAAAAGTTAATAAAGTAGATATAAAATAATTTTTTGTTGATTTCATCCTCATATTTCCACAGTTTCTCACCTATCATGTAGGTATATTGAGATAATCTAAACATTGTTTATACTGCCGTAGACATTAAGCTTTCCAAAGGTTGTAATAGCTAGAATACGGGTAGAATCTGGAAGAGTTATGGACTTTTAAGTGGAACATGGGACATCGTCATGAAAGTTACCCCATTCTAAAAACGTTTATTTTTTTAATTCAAATGAAAATTTCTCTTTAAATGGTCAAGAGGAGACAAATTAGGCTTTCTAATGGTTTTAATATCGTGGACATTTGATAAAATTCAGGGAAGTTTTGAATTTTAAATTCAAGTTTATCACGAGTTTTTTTTTATCTTTTGGTCTGAAAAATATCTACTGCAAGAAAACTTTTGAACAATTTTTTCTATTTTTTACGAATTCTTTTCTCAAGTCCGATTGTTATTTTCGAAAAAGTTCTGATAGAAATGATTATAGACCTTTTATATTAGCGCATAAAACATTTCAAACCCATATCTTCAATGGGTTGTCAGGTTTTGTCCTTTTTTGTGTAAAAAACCTTACTTTTCAGGGCGGCTGTTTTTCTGAAGTAGTTCCTCAAAAGCGACGTTTCATGATTATTTCCCTTCTCTTATCGATTCTACCGCTATGAACCTTTCTAAAAGACAATTCTGCCAAGTTGTTAACCTGTTTGCATTGTTTTGTGTCCTTACTTGGTAATTTTCTCCAGTTTTGTATTGTGAAAATACGCCACGGAAAGAGCTTGTGGACGGCGTTTATAGGAAAGGGGCTCGCTCCTGGTATAGGAATTCTTAAGTCAGTAATTTTTTTAACTACCTTCTAGTGCTCCAATTTTCAAAATTTTTGGACAAATTATCCAGGAAAAGTAATATTTTTTTAAGTCAATAAAATTAATTGACTGATTAATTTGGCCCCTTGAAAGAGAATTAAAACCAGATTATTTCAAAAACCAAATATTTCGGCCTTAAAAAAAAGCCTTCAAAAAGCCATCCCTAACCCCCCCCCCCAAAAAAAAAAAAAAACCAACTAGTTATATATACAATAATTTTTAAATACGTGCCGTGCCGTCCGATGGCAGGAAACGCTAGTTCAGGAAAATGATTAAAGAATTTATTAAATGTTTTCTCGGATCTTCGGGCTCATTGGCAAGAATTCTCGGAGACGTATCTCATATTTTATATTCACTTATATATCACTAAATCACTACTTATGTACTTATAAAATCTGAACGTTTCCAATGGTTGTAAAAAATGTGTATCTGGATAAAATCCAGAGGAGTCATGAGGTTTTTATTAAAACAACGGACATAGGAGTGCACATAGATGATCCAGTCCAAATATATCCATTTTTTGTTTCTGATAAAAATGCGTATTTGAGGGCATTAAAGGTGGTTAAAACAAATCCGAATTTTTAAAAAAATATTAATTTCGCCGACATTACTAACAGCGACTGTTCGGTATTGTAACTTTTTATGTATCTAAACTCATATCATACTATGCTGCATTTTATTTTATTGACCTACGTAAAAACATATATCTTCTGGTATGAAATTACTTTGACATGCCTGTAGAACAAAAGCAAAATTTTTTTTTAAATTAGCTAAATTATTTTGTTTCTTGGCTCTTAGTACTCATTGGCAAGAACGTAGGACACATGTTTATATTTTTCGACCTAGTATCACCAAAAAGAAATTGTACTTCTTATGTTAGTTTGTTTAAAAATTCGGGTTCAATGTGTATAATAATAGTTATATTTTACATTTTTTCCGTTGACTTTCATTAGCTTAGATTAGTTTGTCAAAAAGATATGTCCTGTCAACGTGGAATTCGAAACAATGGGAAAGTGTGGACATGTTTAGCGTGATCCTGATGTTACTTTGTTTCCGAGGTCCTCATCCCGCCCGAGTCGGGTACCTGTTGCAGAGGGATTACAGAGCCCTCTCTTTCAAACAAACTTGGTCCCTTCAAAAGAACACCAATGCAAAAATAATTCACCCCAGTATACCAGATCAAACATGCTCCCTGTTATTACTTTTGAATCGTTAATTCGTCCTGCACGAATTAATAGTGGACGAAATGACGTTTTTTCAGAAGAATATTTCGATATTTATGACTTCGCTGGATTAACGCTTTTGATGATCATTTGATTAGATTTTTTTATTATAGTTTTTCTGTCCATATGGGGGCCATTTCATACACGATTATGAAAGTTTGGACAGTGCCTACTGTGGTGGGGCCGCTTAAATTCAAGCCGAAAGTAAGCGACATTATTGATCTTAAAAGAGGGTGGAATGCACTCGGCTCTTGCCGCAGTCGGGAATGGTTGGTAGTGTCGTTTTTATACCAATGCTAATTATTTGACGAAAAGTTGTTTTGGAAGTGTTGGCGAGATGTTGAACAGTTTGTCAAAACCTACATGCTCGAGCCAGGAATCGAGCATGTCACACTCCTGACAATTGCTAGTTAGTAAGGAAGAAAATATACAAAACAAAAACACAATAAAACCTTAGGAATACATTGTTTTGTGTGTGTGCATATGTTCGCACACACTCATATGTGTGTGTTTTCTAGTTTTATTTTAAACTTATTGGAAGGTGTTATCTATTGAATAAATCAACAAAACATATTTCGTACTTGAATATATCAGGCTCAAAAAATGAATTGAAATAATAGCGTGAAGTAAATCCTGTTACAAAACATGCTTAAGGTCCTGTGTGTAAGTGAGAACCACACGTCAACACTTTTTTCTAACAATTAATTATTCTTTCTATGTAAGGTTCTTGGTTGAGATAAAAAAGTCAGTGTCATGAGCGGGATTCGAACCCACGACCTTCGGCTAAATACGCCGCTACTCTACCACTTGCGCTATCGTGACTTCGATACTCTCGGACACCAACTGTCCATCTCAACCTACAACCGTTCGAATTTTCCCTCTTTTTGCCATTTTCAAATGTTGTGTAATCAAGGTTGGATTCTCAGCGACTTATTAACAGCGGCCACGGGGTGCTGTTTAGTGAAATGATACTTCTTTTACTTATTAAATATTAATCCGTTCTTGGTTGAGATAAAAAAACGTTAGTGTCACGAGCGGGATTCGAACCCACGACCTTCGGCTAAATACGCCGCTACTCGACCACTTGAGCTATAGTGACTTCGATCCAAAGTCAGTGTCACGAGTTGGTGTTCAAGAGGAATCCCGCTCGTGACACTGACTTTTTTTATCTCAACCAAGACCTTACATAGAAAGAATAATTAATTGAAAGAAGTAACTTGGGCGATTGACCACTAAAACGTAAATGGATTAATACTTATTTCTAAATTAACGTCAAATAAAATTCGTGATGACATTGAACCGACTCTTCCGATCCACTGGAAACTTTACGGGGGCTTACAACCTCATGAACCTGACCAAATGGCATAACTTTGGCCTACATAAATAAATTATAGTAATATAAAAACATTATATTAAAAATAAAAATAAAAATTAGAGGAGTTTTATGTTGATCCTATCCTTATTTTTTCGTTTATAATATTATAAGAAATAGAATAACATATAAACCATTTGTTGATATGGGATCATAAAAGAAAAATTCAGCTTTCTAATCCATTCGTATTTAATGCATAACTATTTAAAAATTACTTAAAACGAACCAGAATTTTTCCAAAAATGTTTTTTCTTTGCATACTTTACTTACTGGAAGCGCTCGTTTGGTTTATTTAATAGAACATAATGTTTCAGCGGATGCTCGCTTTTGCAATGTAAACCTTGGCTGAAGAAAACACCGCGCAGGGGGTTCAACGTCTTACTAAAATTCTACGGAATGTGGCGAGATTCGAACCAGCTTCAATCTGTCTTGAACCGACCGTCTATTTGATAGGTTTTAGGATTAGATAGTAAAAATTTTTGATTATTGTGACTTGTTATGTAATTGAAGGTAGTTGTAATGAGCTGTAAATAAGAAAAGAGGAAATCGCGTCAACAACCCTGACTATGACTACTGGAATAAAAAGGATATATCAATCCAGGATTATTATGCGTTTTTAAAAGAGTCTTTCGAAGATTTTGGAGAAGGTTGAGAGATTTGCAAGAGGATATTTCTATGTCCGTGTTTAAATGTTTTAAATTCTCGTTTTTGCACATTTGAGTACAGCTCTGATCGAGCTTTATTTCTCAAATCTTAGTGAAAATTGTTTGACGTGTTTCTTTTATTTTTAAAGCAGTTGTTTCAAAATGATAAAATAACCAAAATCATTTAAATAAATTCAATAAACAAAAGGTAAATACATTTAAACCCTACGATTACGTATTTTAACTACACGTACGTGTAAGTAGGAATTCTCTCTCCAGTGACATGTTATAGCCCAGGATAGTTTATTTATCGAACGGTGGTCAGTCAGTTTTGCGTTCACCACTTTCATGAATATATTCATCGCATTCCCTCAAAAAGTAACCCTCCGTTCTTTATTATTTTCCCCTTTTTCTGTCTACTTTGTCACCCTCTCACTTACAAATCCTATCTGAGATGGAATCACTTGTTTCTCAACGTTCTATCCCTCTATAAACAATGACCTAGTAAAAACAGCGAGTCGAGATGGTTGTAGTTTGAACGGTCTAGGAAAGAGAACGGTCATTTTATGAGATACGTTGGACTATGAGATAAAGTTGTGAAAGGTAGAACCAAACTGAAGAGTAAATTGAAAATGAAGTCGAATACAATTGAGAAACCAGGGACTTTTAGTCAAATTGAACATGCTGGATAACCTCCTTCAGTATTGACGTCCGTTTACGAGACACCCTTTAGGAGGCCGCAGTAGACGAGTATTTAAGGCAGTAGATTCTGTAGTCATGGATTGTTTTTCCTATTGGGAGGCCGCAACGATAAAAAGTCGACACGGTCTTTATCAGTGGGTAATTGATCCTAGACGGCTTCGAATCTCAGCGTGAATGTGAAAGAACGCCAAAGTAACCATAGGGTTCCACCTCCAATTCCTAGGAATTTATTTAACAATTTATAAACAAGTATTATTGGTCAATAACTAATAATCAAGAAATAACAGAATTAAAGGCTTTAAAGGCGTTCTGCAAACGCCCCTACTTTAAAATCAACAAATCCGACCGGTATGCCATTATTTCCTGATTCCTAAAAGGCAGTTAGTTAATCGAAGAAAGTTTTACGTGGTCGGTGGTCGACGATCGGACGTGCGTGGCATCAGAGAAATATTTAAAGAAACGGCTTGCTATCTTCATGTTACTACTTTTGTTTATGAACCGTAGTAAATTTTAATTAAGTATTGGTATGGCGGTTACGATATATGTGCGTCATAGTTGGTCTTATCAAATTATTCAATTGATCTGAAAGTGACGATCAACGAAATAAAAATCAATATCGAAATAAATCAAGGTTTCATTAATTTTTGCATGAAGCCCAATTTTTCACTTTCTCTCTTTCCATCAACTTGAATAAATAGGTGGAATACACTGGTATCGTTGTAAATTTTTATCTCACTACCAAACTAGATATCGTTATAAATTTTTATTATGATTATATTAATCCATACATGTTTAGCTGTAATAATTGACCATATTAATTATTTCTATTAATTATTCTTTTTATCTAAGGTCTTGTTTAGATAAAAAAGTTAGGGTCACGAGCGAGATTCGAATCACGACCTTCGGCTCAATACGCCACTGCTCTAGCCACTTGTCACGATAGTTCAAGTGATTAGAGAATCGGCGTATTGAGCCGAAGGTCATGGGTTCGAATCCCTCTCGTGACATTAACGTTTTGATCTCAACCAAGGCCGTAGATAACCAGAATAATTAATTGAAATTATTATTACTGTAGGGAGATTTCATGTATGTAGTTCAATCGTCCAAACGTTATCTATATAGGTCTATCGTGGAACCAGTATGATTGAGAACACACGTGGTAAGGTGCTTCCCCCACAAAACTAAGCATTTCTTCAATTCCTCGTCACGCACTTCTCTTGATATATGAATTGTCTAACAGAAGTGACAATACCGTATAGGCGCTAGAGCCTCATATTCCTAAAAGATATTTGGAGAAGTTTTTATCGGCTGTTAAAAAGGTATTGGTAATAGTTTCAGAGTGAGTGGAATTTCTTCGCCTTACTTTTTGACAAATTTATGAATCGCTTATATTGTTTCATATCTGGTGTTTTCGTACAATGCTTGAGTTTTTATTTCTTAAGCCATAATCTGGCTGCATCTTTAACCACCCTCTGGAGTGTCTAGCAGTGGTTCCGAACCCATGGGCGAGAGGCTAGTTGGTCAGCCTGTTCGCTTTCTTCTGTACTCTTACATCCTGAAACCCACCTCAAAGTAACCTTGTTGTGTACTCCTAGGGGCATTAGGCATTCCCAAACTAGTTTAGAGCTAAAAGCGTTTAGTGCCTTAATAGCTGGCTGATTATCTGAATGTATATAAATCTGTGCACAGAGTTTAATTTCATGGATGTTTGAAATATAGTTGGAATCAGTCCAAGGGTTGTTGCTACGATGTAATTGGGCCCCCTTTACACCTACTACCCGTTTTATCTTAGATTCAACCATGCTAACGCCCGTTCGTGAAAATTGAGGTATCTTTCTTCCAAAGTTCTCTGTGATCTATGACCTCGTCGCAAGATCAATGTTGAATTTTCCTATCATTTTTCCAGATACCGTTATAACCATTTAATTTATTTTAATTATCGCCAGAATTTCGTAATTGCTTCTCCTAAGATCTGGTTTTATATATTTCTATGACAGGAGTTCATTTAGCACACTTGAAAGCCACCCTTTCTACATTAATTTGCAAGGGTTGCCTTTGCTATGTTAAGATAAGCTCTTCGTTTTAGATTTTGCGATTGGTTTTGTGTCTTCTATGCATGGTTTTTGGCTCCTAAGATATTGTATATCTGATCAAGAGTCTGATCGTTGTGGTGTACAGCCAATATGCCATCCCGGAGTTTATTAACCAGTTTACTGCATAATCTTTGACCTATGCTTATTAGTGCCTTGGTCTTATGTAGTATGCTGGATATATTATTCCTCTTGAGCCTTTGGTGAAGGTGATACCTTGGTATTAATGTCTTTAGAGAAAGATATTACTTTATTTTTAGAATGGGTTCTTTGAATTTACCTTCATTCTTATGAATGGTATGAGAAATATTTTCAAAAGGTATTTAAACCCATCTCCGTCATCAAACATTTTTACCACATCATTTAAGTAGCTTATAGTATGGTATCTTAAGCTGTTAAGTTCTGTGGTTAGATCATCTACTACTAGCAACTGTAGAAGTGCCTCCAATCTGCACGTACTTAGTGCATTTAGATTTAGCTTCTGTCTTCTTATAAAATGTATGAAAGATATTTTCATTGGGATGACATTTAAATCCTTTTTCCCACATTATCTTAGTACGAAGTTTAGGACTTTTAACATCTGATCTGACAAAGCATCATCAAATTTTCTCTTTGTGATTGTTACTGGTCATCTGCCTAACTTATGGTATGGTATCTAAAATAGTTAAACTCTGTGCACATGCAAGAATTACTCAAATTGAAAACGGAGATAAAGAGCTCTTGAAAATGAATGGAGCCCAATGCATCGAAGACGAAACTTAGACAGAATTGAACACTGTGCTATAAAATGAAAAAAGTCCTTACTTGCTCTGAAGTGAGGAGAAAAAAACGTAAAACCGGTTAGACCGTAGAAAAACGTAGTCCATGGATTAAAAATAAGTTGTCGGTTCAATGGAAATGTATCACAGGACCGACGTGTGCGAACGGGTTATGGCCTCTATGACTAATAGCCCTATGGGTTGTAATTTTATTGAGGCAGGATCATAATATTTTAAGTCTTTCTAGACATACTTCTCATAAAAAAGTGAAAATACTTTTTTTAATATAAAGTCTTGAGATGCTTTCAACTTCGTCATGTTGACCCAAGAGTTGACAAGTTAAATTCATATAGATGTACGACTAAAAATTTTGATCTTTGCATATTATTCATTATTGAATCTAACTTATTTTAATAATTTAATTGTAAGGTAGAAAAGTACCCTAATCTTGGCATCTGACTGTTCAATCCCAAGGTCAATACAACAAGAGCTCGGATCGTGCCGTAACAGCCCGATATTTGATATCCGAACCTTCTCTATTAATTTACACAAATATTTTACCTACAAAGTACAATATTTGGTTTTATGAACCTCAACAATAAAACTTATAAATCTTAATTAATTATTTCATCTACTTACAATAGGAGGTTATGAACATGGGTTCACCGATTTTATTGATCCTGCAATTATTGCAATGTTCGAAAGTAGGAGTGGTTGAATAGCTTTTTGAGAAAAGCAGGGGTGAACCACCAAATTGGCACGCTCTCTTACTTTGTAGTTTTAATCTTGTGAGGGATATTGAACTGCTAGCGTCGCCGGTAATTTTCCATTTGAACGGATTCATGCTTAAATCTAGGACGGTTTGTTTGCTGGATGTACTCGAATATTAGAATTACGTAGAGTTACGATCACTCAAGAGCAAACAATCACACAGTTTTATTCGAGAAAATGTAAGTCTGTAAATGTTCTTTTTAGGTTTCGACTTGTTGCACTATATGAAATTGTAATTACGCTGACTTGAATAAATGTTTGCTTTGTAAACAGAAAACATGAATGATTTCGGCTTCTCGCCACCTTCCGTGTTACATCAAAGCAATCTCTAGTTACTTCCCCATAGGCTTCTAATTGAACTAATTTCACACGCAAAAATTGCATTGGAAAGTCGCAATTCTTATGAATTACGCTTAAGTTAGCTCGACAAACTTGTCGCGTTTCTAAGAGACACGGGATGGCCTTTGTTTTAAAAACAAAGAAACTTCAATTGTTTTAGGTCTGGTTTGTAGTAATTTATGCGACCCTGTTCTACGGTCTATGTAAATTCTTCCTGCTTTTTAAACATCGCCTGGGAAATGATTCACCTTCGGAAAAACTTGAAATTAACTCAAACAGTGCACCTTTGCGTTAGATTAGCAAAATCCTCCCCCCCCCCGCTAATTGGCATTATAAATGGAATCTAGTATGTTTTTGAATTATTACGCATACATAATGTTAGTTATGTCTAAGTAACCTTGATGGGTGGAAGTTATTATTTTGTCGGTTTGTCATCCTTTGTTGACATCGTTGACCTCCCTAACAAGCTGGATTATTCGTAAAAACATATTGATTTGAATTTCACAATTTTGCACTCTACATCCAGTGACATCAAACCAGGTTTAATACGACAGTACAGGATTTTTTCATACCATAAAAAATATTTTACACGTACTTTAGAGGAATCAAGTTGTATGGCAGTAACTTTCGTCCAGGGGTTATTCTTCAAGGTGGTGGGGAACAAAATTTAAAGATTTGGTTTAAAAGAAGAAGAGAATCTCTTTACACCTAGTCGTAAAATAGTTAGTTTAGTTACCTACATGGAAATTTCATTTATCCGCTCTGCAATGTAAAATTTATATTATAAGGTATGACAGACTAAGACGCAATTCAAGTTTAAATTTTAAATTTAACTAATTTTGTAGCGTTTTGTGTGTGTTTTTTCCCTCAATTCGGTATTCCTGAACTTCATTCTGCGCCCTGTTATAGAATACAGACTTTTGCATTACAAATTTGTTTTATGTCTAATTTTTATAATATAACTGTATAATATACAAATGAAAATTTTGGTGAATTTTAATTATCAACTTTTTTGACAAATAATTTACATTTCAATATTTTAATACTATTTGTTTAATTTACATCAGCCAACAAAGCGGCGAGTCAAACGTTTCAACAGGTCCCCACCTAAAGTGACCAACAAATTTCAACAGCGCATGGGATTTCATGGTCTGAACGGCCTACAGGAAGTCGAGGAACCGCACCGTCTCCACGTACCGTACAGGCGTGCCGCTCAGTCATAGTTGTGAGGGGCTATGGGCCCTCCTCACTCTGCAAAACTGGGCATACACCGTTTTCGAGATGGAGAAGGTAAACGCGGCTACCTCGGCTCTCGTAGCTACAACGTTTATCGCCTACATCCTACCGCCGACCCCCGCTAGAACCCGAAGGGTCGAAGTAGAGGTGTCGACAAAGATCATTCTCCATATTTGCGGGGAACACCTTCAGCGATACCGTTCACCGCCACCAAGAAAAGCGCAACGCTCATCGCCGAAAAAGGAGGACTTAAAAGAAGGAAAATTCCAAAGGTGGGGTTGGGGTGGGAGGTTGTTGTCCGAGTCACGATAGCTCAAGTGGTAGAACAGCGGTTTATTTAGCCGAAGGTTGTGGGTTCGAATCCCGCTTGTGACACTTACTTTTTTATCTCAACCAATACCTTAAATACAGATTAATTAATTGAAAAATAAAATTATTCTTGAAAATAAGAGAAAAAATGAAGTCATATAATTGTTTGAGGCTAATTAACTAGTAGACTGTACGGAAGCGTGCAGGTAGTGAACAGGACTAGAAAAAACAGGAAGGATTGTGGGGTGGGAGCACAGCTAGGATAGCATTTTAGAATAGAGGCATTTGGAAAAAAAAAACATTACAATTCGCGATATTTGGCGGGATCAATATTTAATTTAGGACTGATAAATTTAATTGTAATGAATTTTCATTTGAAAATTTAGGTGCGAACCAATTTTATATTTTAAAAAAATATCAAATTAACGGAGGAATCCTTGATCTTGTCTTGATAATATTGTTACTTTTATTCTATTTTATACGTTGGTATTAAAATTTATTTTTTATCTTAATCCACTCTATTCCTTAGTGTGTATTTGGTTGTCTCCGTCCGTGGAATAGGGTGGATTAAGATAATAAAATAATCTTTTATTTTTTATTTAATTTTTATAATTTTTAATTTTCATAATAATTAATTTCCATATGGTTTTCAAAGGGGTTATTTTATTAGAGTATTTTTCCTAATAATTGGGCTTATTTTATATTTTAAAAATAGTAATTTTACGAATTTTACTACGTACTTATAATTCATATTCTTTTCAGTTTTTTGAAATGGTTAATTTGAAATTATAAGATTTAATTTGAACTTAAAAAGATAAATTTAAAGTTAAAAAAGGTTTTCTTTGAAATTAAAAAATGTTTATTTGAAGTTTAAAAGGGTAAATTTGCTATTAAAAAGATCAAATTGATGTTAAAAATAATTAATTTGCAATTTAAAAAAGCTAATTGAAGGTAAAAATGGTTAATTTGAAATTAAAAAAGGTTAATTTAATGTTGAAAAGAGTTAATTTGAAATCAATAAAATGTTTATTTGAATTTAAAAAGGTTTAATTTGCGATTAAAAAAGTTAAATTAAGGTTAAAAATGGTTAATTTGCAATTTAAAAAAGCTAATCCAGTTAATAACTTCTTACACTTAGTGAGGGTAAATTGAAAAACAGTAGGATAAAAAAACCGTGGGTTTAAATTTTGCCGGGCCCACAAATCCCAAGGGTTTTTTTTCTCTCATCAACCTGGAACTAAGTTTCATAATCAACTCTATGCTTGTAATTATTCTTCCGCTAATTGATCAGCCTGAAATTTTGGTTTATAGGTTGAGTTGTGCGTGAACAGATTTCTAAAGGGCAATCGAGGAGATCGCGGTAGAATGATAAAGCGGCCAATTGAGACCTGAACAATCAAGAGTTTTCTCAGATCGCAAAACCAATTGAAAGATACTTGTTCAACAGAAAACAAACAAAAACTTAAAATACAAAAGAAGGAATTGTTGATTTATATTTGTATTTATCCAAACAGGGCTGAAAATGTTGGTGTTTTGCGATAATTGTCTAAAAATTCTTGATCTATGTATGGTGTTTGTCTGTTTTATATTCAAATATTTCAAATGGGCCTATCAGTTGGTCTGTTATTTTTTTTAGTATTTGGCTATATTAAACAATTAATTTACCTACAGTGTATAAATTTGCAGTGTTTACCTATTTTGAAACATTCAAGTACTTAAGACGAATAACAAAAGTTGCTCGGATGATTAACTGAAACAGGAAAACTTTGCTTTAAGGAAGTTTTAAAGTGATTAACGAAATGAATTATAAATGTCGTATGTAAAGATGTAAAAGATACCAACTTCACCTTGCAGACGGTTCTCATTGATGAAGAAAGCTAAATATTTTTAAATGCCGTGATCTTTTTTTTCTTTCTTTATTAGTTAAAACTCTTTTGGCATGTGAATCTTGAAATAATCATACCAATTGTAAAACAGCTTAAAGCAGAGTTAAAGTGAAATGCATAGTTGAAAATCGAATGACCCATATCATCCCCGTCCGCCTGATTTCTCTGTTCTCTACCTAACGGATTTAATTAGGAACAAAAGTTCAAGGTTTTCAAAATATAAAATCATAAGCTCAAAGGCAAACCTACTATAGAAAGCAACATTTATAACAATTTTCTGTATAAAAATACCCCTATCGAGAAAAGATTCGTATTCTTCCGCATTCAGTTGCCGTTTCGAGTAACGTAATTGCTTTCAAAGCTCGACTCGATTCACTCTTCGTTAAATCCACCACAAACCCTATTAATTTGGACGGTTATTTAAATCAGGTTCCTTTGAATTAGAACATTTAGCGTATAAATTGATAAATTAACAGACAGATAAGATAATACAGACAGTTTTTAGAAGTGGATCATATCAACTGGAGTACCAGGATTAAAGAGAATCCTTTCCAAAAAGTCTTCAGTACGACAAAATATAGTCGAGTAAAGTAGAAAATAATTTATATATATTTTGTTGAACGTTAGTTTTGTCCTACCTATTTTATTGATATTACATGCATGTAATGATCTAGTATATTTCAGTGGTCAAGCAATCTTGAATTAAGATGCTAATGTTTAAAAAATATAATATTAGACACGTTTCCGAATGCTCTTAGCATTTGGCCATAAGGGCCGAGATGTTTTTAAAGTAGTAAAGCATTGTAAGTCATAATCAACCACACCGGGTGTTGGCAGACCGGGGTCAGACAGTTCTGCCGTTGAGGTTCGGCTTCAGAGGCTACCAACAGCTAGGTCATTTTAACCCCCAACGCAATCATTTCCTAAAACCAAACCCATTCACACTCTCATCGCTCTTAAATCCATTCATGCTTATTTACATACCATTCATCTAGTTAAGGTGGAGTACTCGATTTTTCTCCATCACCCTTTTCACCTATTATATAACTAACCTAATTGGGGTTACTTATACTCAATATTCCGCCATCGACATTCTTACACTGGATATTCAGGCTAACAGACACATTCACCCTCATCCCACTACGGTACAGAACAATATCAGCACTATATACAATAAAACAACCCTGTTTCCTCCAAGAACAGGGGTCCCAGACATATATAATACGTATATATATATATATATATATATATATATATGTGTGTGTGTGTGTGTTTGTTTGTTTAAAGTTGGCCAAAATTTGTTTTAACAGAACAATCGTTTAATGCATTTTTTAAATTTACTAGCTCAATATAAATATACAGCCATATAACAATATGCATTATACATATACAACAGGCATAATAACAATAGCAAACAATATTAACCGGATATTATGCAAGATTAACAGAATAATTTAATCAGAATTTATAAATTTACTACATAAGTTTATGAACTTAGTAATAATTGTGTAAATTACAAAACTGATCATTTATTCCAACTCACACTTTCATCATTGTTTATTGTTTTTGGCTGTACATGAGTGGCGACGTTGTTCCTGGAAGTGTTAGCGAGGCCCCTGTAGAAGTACCGCCTTTGTTGGGTGTATTAACTACAGATTCTTATGTTCTGTAGGTTCAATTCTTCATGTGTTCCACTTGTGTCGGGTTTTTTCCTATTTTGTGAACGTATGAATGCAAGTCCCATCCCCACTTTTTAGGCGAGTTACTGTCGAGCTTAGATGAAGGGATATTTTTCTTGAAACCATGATATGGCCCTACCACCACTCTAACTTACATTGAACTTGTAAAAGGAAAAATATGAATTTTAAAGTGGATTATCGGACATAGGAGAAAAATATTTGTCTTTGACTCCTTCAGCTCAGAAATGATTACTTTTTAGTGATGTAAAAATTCGTGTTTAAGGGGGCAAAACGATTGCGTTCTTCTTAAAAATATTTGTTTTTGCTTTATAGAACTATTCTTATTTGATACGAGTTTACATATTATTTTATTATCCTACATAAAAAAATACACAAAAAATTTTCTTTGCATCTAGGGTCCATCAGGAAGAACGGATTCGTGTCTAATATTTTTCGACCTAGCATCACGGAAAATTTTAACACAATATAAAGCACATGATTCCAGGTTTGTTCATTCCATAAATTAAATGAGGTGCAAGTTGGGTCATCTGGAATATTGAATCCTGTATAAATATGTCCTTAATTTTCCGCCACCATTCAGGATTTATGGTTGAGTCGTAATTCTCTCGATAATGGAGATCCAATGGTGGGTAAAATTTTATGTTCTTATTCGACCTCCCAATCCTTCATAATTTTTTCCATTTATTTTATAGTTTTGTAATCAATTTAGTTTTATTATATCATATTTCCATGTTGCGCCCAGTTGCTTTTTTAATTTGTTGGTTTATTTATTTTTTTACGATCCTTGCGTGTGTCTTAACCCCATTTTTGCGAATTCGTTTTTTTAAGAATCAATATTTCTTTAATAACCAAAAAATCCCACTAGGATTAAATTGTGTAAACCTAATAGAAAAGCGCAAAAAGTTTTTAAAAATTTTATTTAATGTTTTTATGTAGGTTTTCATTACCTAACGTTCTTTTTTCCATTTAGAAATAGTTTCCTCCTCCCTGTAATTGTTGCAATGTTTATATTAAAAAATAGTGTTTGTTTTCTAGGTTGAATAGTGATACGACCTAGTTGACACTATACGTTGAGCACTATAATTTTAAATCATTTAACATTCTCTTATTAAGTTGAGAAGATTTAGAAGTTCTACGTCACGAACTTAACCTTATCAACCATAAGGTCATTGCCATTCATGAGCAATACTGGACATTCTATCTTTATTATTGGCTTGTTTCAGCTTATATCAGCTTCCTTCTTTAAATTCAGCTAGCGTTGCTCGGAAAATCATCCAATAATTTGGTAAACCACGCCAGTTACTTATTATATGCGATCATCTTGCTCTGACGATCTTATTATATCAAAATGGCAAATCAAAGCTATTTTACTATTTAAACTTTTCTTTTGTTTTTTATTAGTCGAGGTGTGTATTATACTGCATCCTTTAAGAGCTATTGTATCCATGTAAGTATCTTTCACGCTGTATGTTCTGGCCAAGGAGGCTCGCTGTAGGCCGTATCGAACTCCTACCCCCTTTCTACCACATCTATAATTCTTGCCTTCACTGCCCAGCCGTTACTTATCATTTCTCAATTATCCGAATATAAATAAAACATTCCAAAACATGATAATTTCATCATTAAAGTTTCAGTGTCAATTTTCCCAATATTTTGCACCATTTTACCAATTAAAAATAGTGGTTTATTTTTATATATAATTATATATTATATATTATAATTTATAATAATATATAATATAATATAATTTATATATTATAACTATATTGTGTCATTCCTCGCACAGAAAATTGTAGGTAAATTCAAAGTTCCAAGTCATACTAGATTTGGAAACAGACCCTATGTGAAAAAAGGATGTCTCATATGTTATGAAGAA
This sequence comes from Cimex lectularius, assembly GCF_000648675.2. NCBI lineage: Eukaryota > Metazoa > Arthropoda > Insecta > Hemiptera > Cimicidae > Cimex > Cimex lectularius. Next base: position 33,229 of record NW_019392824.1, on the reverse strand, counting down.
GTTACTTACCACTGACTTTGTACTTCGTTGTCATAGCAGAAAATCATTGACTTTTGTTTCTGCAATTCTTTTATCCCGAGTCTTCTTGGTACCCTAAGTTGTCTCCAATGGGCAGTTGGTTTGCAATCTTAGCATGAGTAGCAACTCCATTACATAGAAATGGGGTCATCATTAAATATACCCATATGTGAAGGTGCGTTCTCAGATGTAAGTGGCCGGTGTAAAGAATTCCCTTGAGTTTTACAATGTTTAGCTGCACCAATGTGTTTAGTTTAGTCGAAGGGTGAGATACACGTGTTTACTACGTGTGGCTAGAGTGGTAAATACGATTTGGGAAAGGATAGGGATAGAAGAGATGGTCATCGAGACTCTTAAATCTCGACCTAATTAGATCAATTGTGCCCCGCAATGCTTGTAGGTCACTAGTCATTTTTAGGCATTCAACCAGGTACCATATCCTCGCCCAGGGTTTTTTTGTATTAGAGACTGCTTGCGGTCCGCGATAGTACTAAGAACAATATAGTGTGTTACGTTTGTAACAAAATATGTATGCATTATTTTTTAACCGGGTATGCCTCCTAAATTATAATACCTCCTGAAGTAAAGTTGCCGGTGTGTCAATCTCAAATTAATATGGCTTACCATTGGGTAGGTGAGTGAGTCGGTACATAGGACTAGGGAGACGGTTGTGATGGTGTGCGTTGAGAGTTGCCTGGCACTCAAATTTGGAAGGTGCTCCTCATTTTCCTGGAAGCAGTGATTTTCAACATCGTCGGAATCAAGAATCGTAGATGGATACTACTTCTCAGGAAACATTAGTTCTTAGTAAAAGTTTATTTAGATTTTAAGATAAAGTTCATGTAGTATGTAAGTTTGTTCTAGTGTTACTCGTAGTAAATTAAGTTATCGTTGTTTTGTATGTTAGTTTCCTTAGTCATAAACGCGTCTTTTTGAGTATGTAAATATTGTGCTTTATTTACATGGAATTTGTTAATTATCCGGTTAATGGCCTGACGCAATTATTAAATATGAGAGGTTGAAACATCTCCCTGCTTATTTGTTCGGGAGACTCAAACCTAGGCCTTATTTTGTGGTTAAGTTCACAATAACTCTTTACTTAATTAATTAATTATTTGTTTAAATATTTTTTTACAGTTCGCTGTTTAAAGTTCATGTTTCCGTTTCATATATTAAACAGCGTGGCACATATTTCCAATTTAATATTAAACTATTTAACCCCACACGTCGCCACAGAGCAAAATATTTGCGGGAAGATTTTGTCGCTCCACACCCAACAAGAGATATTATGGAACCAGGTCTAGCCTATAGCGGGCCAAGAGGAAGAGTAATTAGGGCAAACCCAAGTAGTAACTCGCAAATCCTGATGTCCCGACCAGCTCATCGGAAAGGGTGGTTACCCGACCACCACCCGTGAGAAGTTAGAACTGCAAAACATACTTATAAGGCCTGCCGACAGAGTCTTGTGAAAACATGTACCAACTGTGAAAAGGAACATAAGGAAAGCAGACAGCCATTCGGGAAAAGCCGATGGTCACTGAACTTAGGTGGACATGGATCAGGCAGACCTTCTACCTTCATCAGATCGAGAATGGCGTGAATGGGTGGCGGTTGTGAAGGATTTTATAAATAGCCAACCATCGAGACCACTTATGCAACTGACAGGACAACGGGATGGAAGACCTCATTTACGGGTTTCGCTCATTGGAATTAATTTTATTGGACTCCATGATTCCGGAGCCTGCCGATCTTTATTTGGAGGGCCAGGATGGAAAGATTAAGCAGTTTGGATAAAATAATTACAAGGAAGATAACCTGAAAGTAGCAATGGCAAAAAAATGCGATGTGTTGGGCAAAGTGGAGATTCCCGTGGAACTAGCTGGCAGAGTGAAAGTAATTGAATTTTTAAGAGTCCCGTATTTAATGAACTCGCTTATTTTAAGAATCAATTTGGGGAAATTAATGAGTATTGAACTTGACCTGCAAAATAAGCGTTTGATGTTAATGAAGAGGGGACTCCAGAGGTAAATGTTTCAGCTACGCTAGTGGAAACAGTGAACTTGCACATGAACAAGAAGCGAAATTAAATGAATTCTTGGTATACTGGCAGGCCGCATCTACCAATGATAAGAATGGGACTGTCTTGGTAGAACACTGCATTGTTATTGGAACAGTAAACCTATAGAACAGAGGTACTATCCAGTCTCTCCCTCAGTTCAAACAATTATTAATCGAGAGCTGTACAAAATGGTAAAAGGAAGTGGTAAACTTTATTACCAGAAGAAGAAGTGGAAGGAAGGAGTGGTAGAACTTTCTTCGGGTCTGTGGTCCTCTCCAGTGGTATTGGTGCGGACATCAGACGGGAGACACCGATTTTGTGTTGGTTTTCGAAAGCTGAACGCCGTTACGAAAAGGGATGCCAACCCACTACCATATGTACGCTACTTTCTAGACAAATTTCGAGACGCCAGATTCTTTCTTCGCTGGACTTGAAATCCGCCTATTGGCAGGTGAAGGTTGCTGCTGAAGACCGTCAGAAGACTGCCTTCACTGTAGCCGGAAGGGGGCTTTTCACTTTGTCAGGATGCGGCCACGTGGCAACGTCTTATTGACTCCGTTTTGGGTCCTGAGCTGGAGCCGAAGGTATTTGTGCCTACATGGAAACTTTGTTATCACTACAAAAAGCATAAGAAGATTCCGTCTTTGCATCATGATAAAACTGCCACATGCTTTAATCCATGGAAAAGGAAATAATGTGCGTTACAGTCGCCAGAACCTATTTACATCCCATGGCCAACAAAATAAGATTGACTTTGGTGTTCAAACTAATTAAAAATCCATATATGCATTTAGCAATCATAATTAGTTTAATTAATTGTACTTTTAAACCAAGGTCTTGGTTGAGATGAAAAAGCAAGTGTCGCTATTAAAAAAAACTACTTAATAATGGAAACAATTATTGTTCTTGAGTTTATCATTTAAGAATTCCATCAATATTTGAAGAGTCGTTAATAAACTAAAAAGTAATTTCAATTAATTATTCTCTTTATCTAAGGTCTTGGATGAGATGAAAAAGTTAGTGTCACGCGCGGGATTCGAACCCACGTCCTTCGGCTCAATACCCTGCTACTCTAACCACTTAAGCTATCGTGACTTCGATCCACTCGGACACCAATTATGGACCAGTATGGATTAATATAGAGGTAATATTTCAGAATTCATGTTCTGACTATATGACCAAAAGGCTTGTTTAGGGGAGAAAAAGAGGTGGGCATATGCCCTTCTGGCCCAATACTTGATATTCTAAACTTCTCTTCCTGTTTACACTTAAAGTTAAAAAAAAATGACGTATTGTATATCGTAATTCATCTTTATTTGGTGTTCTGTTAAGCAGTAAAACTTTTGTTTGTATCAAATGTTTGTGTTATTATTATGCAATTTTGGGCTTGGAGTAAGTGGGGTAGTTATAGAAGCCTGACATATTAGGGGATGTTCGAAAGAAATGAATGGTTTGTTTGGTCTGCCTAATAATATCAGGATCAGGAAAACACCTCGCGAAAGTTTATTCTCACAATGCATTTCAGTGGTTTTATAGATTAGGAGGGTATTTACGTTAGAAGCCTTAACACTTTCCACATAGTTGATGAAAACCTCACCGGTTTACTTTAAGTTGAAGGAGACTTTGATGAACTGCTCCCACAATCTTTGTAACTCAAGTTGAAAATTCCTAGACGCCGACCTTGTTATCATTAAATTCTGACCTTTACAGACGAATTGTTTTGATCAAAATTTCAAAAAGTATAGATTCGATTTGGGCAAACAAGTTGGAATCATTTGTGCTATCTGCTTGGGAGGACACTAGACGAATGGATTAATTAATTAACAGAAACTGGATAAGTGTACGGATTAGACTACAAATAGTGAAAACATATTTTTGTATAAATGATTTCGATAGGCTAACTGAAGATAAACAAAACCAGCGGTAACAAGTAGACCAGAATGAAGGGGATTACTAGGTACCACTCGTTGATGATAACAGAAGTATCGATCGTATTCAAATAACATGGTTATTGATTACATCCAAAATCCACCTGGATGACACTAGTATGAGATAAACGTAAAAAGCATTGCAGCGAAATTAGTTTACTTGCGGATAAGGAAAATAAGCGGATAATAACGGATCGGCCTGTCCACACGCAATTCACCACGGGGAAACATTGTTTCGGTCTGCTCTGGAAAATTACATTGCTCGTCCCTATTTTACCTGACTTTTCTCGTAAGTACTGGCCATTGTGCGAAAAGGTCGGCCATTGATGTTCCGGATTACCGTATCGGCTTCATCGACTATTCACTATGATAATTCAATTATTGGATGGAAGAAAAATTCCATTTGTCAAATGGCGACATCAACAAAATATGAAAGGGTGTCGTAAAGCAGACAATATCGTTTTTCTTGTCCATTAAACAGGGTGTCAACTTACTAGTGTTCCCTCTCTGGTTTTATCAAAAACTACTCGACCTAGAATAAAAAAATTAGCAGTACACTTTCGGCTTCATACAATGCAAACATTGTAAAAAAAACAATATTTTTTGTAATTTTTGAAAAAGTATAAAAATTAAATTTTTGTTTTTTAAATGGTAACCTACATTCTCATTTACGGATTCATCAAATCATTAAACTTTATTAAAAAAAATAGTGAAAACCATAAAAAAAATTGATTTATAATAAATATAGATATACAGAGTTTCAGCTTACTCGTGAAATATCTGGTTTTCTCAAAAAACTACTCAACCTTGAAAAAATAAACAATTTTTTATATAATAAACTCTGCTTTTAAAAATTAAATAATAAGTTTTTTCAATTTTTGAAAAATTTTAAAAGTATAACTTTTCATGTTGGAATAGTAACCTCCATTTTCATATATTGAGTCATCAGCTAATTAAATTTTATTTAAAAAAATGCGAAAAACATTTAAAAATCAATTTATAAAATCATGCGATACGCAAGGTTTCAAGTCACGTATGACCCCCTTGTTTTCTCAAAAGTAATCAATTTAGAAACAGTTTGTTTTTAATCATAAAATTTGTTATTAACCCTGCGAAAACCATTTGAAAATTGGTTCAGAAAAACGATCGGCATTAAAAAAAAAACAAAAAAACGCTTTAAATTAGACACTGAAAAAAAATTGCCACGGTTTTTCCAAATTTTTTAAAGTTTGGATAATTAATTTAAAGGTATAAATATTATTAATCAATTCATATAATGACTGAATCGTTATCAATAATTTCACAAAATTTGTTTATTTGGTTATTGTATTACAAATGAAGGCATACATTTGAACAGTTATTTTAATTCATTCATTATTCAGTTATTCATTATTTTCTATTAGTTTTCCGTCAATTGTTTACCGTAATTACCCTAATTATTTTTAAAATTCAGATAAATGCGTTTAACCAAATAAAAAATAATTTTTGCCTTAAAAACAATGATGAAGTATCTTTTCCAATTTCCGATTATTGCAAACGTATGATTTTTTATGTATCTAACTTTTTTGAACTTATTTTCAAATAGTATTCGCCATTTTCATCAAATCGAATCGACATGATGACTCTTTAATGAAAGGGGCTTTATGTGTTCTAGGAAAACAAAAAATCTGTAACAATTGCTATGTTTGAAAGGTAATGCTTATTATAAAGCAATACTGTTTACTACAGTTACTAGTTTCACTTGGTTGTTTTGTTAAATTTAGTTAGGTGATTTATTGAACTTTTTCAAGCAATTACTTGTATATTTTTGGCTATGCATTGCGGGGCCCAGCTGCCAGCCCCATCATCAGACCTTCTGGAGTTCAAGCCTTTACACAAAGGTAAATAGAATTTTATTGTTTTCGTTGAGTTAGCTTTGAACTCCAAACCGTCTGGTAGGTGAATGGCAGATAAGCCCCGTAATGTATAGCAAAAACACTACTGTTTAATTTTTTTAGGTTGAGTAGGTTTTTAAAAAACCAGGAGGACTCAAGTAAGTTGACAATCTGTTGATTTTATTTTTTTTTTTAGTTTAATCATCATTTCTTTTACAATTGGACTCTCTTCCTCGAGTTCGAGGAAGCCTCATTTTCTCCATGTCTCTTTCCATGTGTAAGTCCCGTAATGATCACCTCTGGTTTTTGTCTAATCTGTCATCGAAGATATTTATTTGTCGTTAATATTTTTATATTCATTTTTATGAGGATAGAGTATTTTTATTTTGTGTGTGTACATTTTTGCTAACAGAAGTTTTTATGCATTTTTGTAGTGCTATTAGGCATGAATGTTGGGTAAATAGGGTTTTCTGTACATAATCGCTTATTCAAGGGGCTTTAACCCTGCACAAGAATAGAAGGTTAAACAATAATGATAAGATCATTAGTACCAAGTAATAATTCATTAGTATAGTTGATCAATTTAACCTTTGTATCCTTAGTATTTCATTCATACTAGGCAGACTCAACTGTCAAATCGATCTATTAAACAATTAAGTATTCCATAAAAGAATCATATGAGAATCAAATGCTGCTATACATATACTTGAGTACATTAAAAGAAATGGTTCACGGGTTTAACAATTCATTTACATGTCATATATTAGTATTTAATTGTACAAATCTGGCGGTGTAATGGAATTTATAAACAAAAAATATTTGTAGCTGACATTTATTAGGTAATGAATGATTATTTGGAGATCGTGAGATGCGGTGTGGTGTGACGTAGGTTTTAGAAAAACATTTTCTTTATCGTGCCAACGCTTCAATCTTTATTGAGATCATCTTCAGGGACTGGGATTTATAAACATTGCTTAAATTTTACAAATACTTGTAGTATGTGGGAAAAAAAGATTTTATACAATGCTATAAAATTTTAGATTAAAAAAATGAATTTGTACAATGGTTGAGAATTTTAGATTAAAAAAATGAATTTATACAATGCTAGAAAATTTTAGATTGAAAAAAATGAATTGATACAATGCTAGAAAATTTTAGATTCAAACAAAGTATTTGTGCTCATTCAAAGTGTTTGTTTTCCTTGTAGATGTGTCATACTTGAGTGTCATGTTGAGGTGCCAGTGAGATATTGCTGCTTTATGTTTATATATTTTGGATTTTGAAGGGGGGGAAGGAAGTCGGGATAGAAAGATATTTTTTCTCTCAGGAGTCGGTTTCTTTGAGGTGAAAGGAGCCGACAATGGGAAAAAACGTGGGTAATGGTTCGGCCTCATTATCCTTTCAGGATTATATAGACGGGGATAATTAGGAAAGGAAAGCAAAATTGTTGAAGAATTTGACTATGTAGAAATGCTTGATATGTGGTGTGTGCTGATTGTTTTACATGCTCTATTATATGTTTTGTGTGATGTGATGATGGTATATGTATGTTATCGATAATGAAAAATATCGAGGTAAAAAATAGTTATTTTAATATTTGTATTTTTAGAGCTCAGTACTGTTATTATTTAATAAGAAGAGTTGTAATGTTAAAAATTAAGAGGACCCCCCCCAAAAAAAAAAAAAAAAACAATCAGTAGAATTGGTTGGTTGGCCTCGTACGAGATTTAACACGTTTCTTGTCACAGGACACTTCCCCCCGTTTCATTTCTTAAAGGGCAGAAGCAGTCTTAACTCCGTTGCCCCAATTTAATGTATAAACAATTCTTCTCCAACAAAGTAAGCGATAAAAATTCAAGAAAAACAGTTGTCTTAAAAAGCATTTTCTATTATTACAAAAGGGTTGAATTTATCGCCTGAGAGGTGCACACTGGTCGTTGAGAGAAGTGTTATGGCCCGTTGGCCCGTTTCACATGATGTTGATTTGCATTTGGTATCGATTGTACCGAACCGCGACCACTGCAAAGATTTAACATTAAAACATTATAAATTTAACATTAACAATTTTACTAGCTAATAAACTAATTTCGATTTATTTGGCCAACAGTTGTGCAAATTGGTCAGTTTGCTATTGGATATTATTGATCCGGTCTATTTTCTATGCATGAAATAGGCAACATTGTTTAAATGCTGTTATAATTCTACTTCCTGTTGAACCGGCACACGGGCACTACTGGGTCTGTCTTCACTCGCGGGTTTTTTTTTGTTTGTTTGAGTTATTCAGTTGAGCTCATTGAATAACCAAAAAAAAAAAAAAAAATCATTTTTAAACCAGATCAATAATGCTTTGAATAATTTTATTGGGTTATATTTCAACATTCGTCTATCACTTTTTTCCGTCAAATTAACCCTTTTCAACTTAAAATTTACCTTTCCTAATTTTATATTCACATTTTTAAACTTCAAATTACCATTTTATAATTGTATATTATTCTTTTCTAAATTCAAATTTCCCTTTCTTAAAAGAAATAAAAACTTGGGTGATGGTATGGAATATAAGCATGTAAAGTGAAATTCCTGTGTTTTTGATTTTTTTGTATATGCTTGTACATTAATTGGGCTCTTAAAAGACCATATAAAAATCATGACAACTATTTAAAACATGGTAGAAATAGAGAGATATGGTATGAAATATAAGCATGCAATGTAAAATCCCTGTATATTTGAGAATTCTGGTTTAAATATAAAATAATTTTCTTTTAAAAACTTAGTAAAATAAATCACAAGTTGAAGTTTAAAATTATATAAAATTAAACGTTCAAATAATGTATTGTTCTTTTATATAATTGTTAACAAACTTCTCAACAGAAGTTAAACTCACCACGTTTATTCCAGTTTTTGTAAAGAATTTCTTAAGAAGAATTCCTTATTTTATTGTTCAAATAGCTCAAATTTATATATGCTCAAATCTGCACACGCATGTACATACATACACAGATTAAATTATTATTTATTAACTAAGTAAATTCCCCTACGTACAACTTGACAAATACTAACCATTGTACTCACCAACATCACATATCAAATCCCTGGACGTTTCGTCATTATTCACCAACATTCTAATAGACTCAACACTGAACATTATTTAAGATAAATGGCCCAACATAACACCACACACAAGTCACACAAGTCTATCAAAAAAACACGTTCATAAAAATGGTTCTACACTGCTGTATTAACGGATACTTTACATACAATAATCATTTTGACAAACAACTATTTGGAATGGCCATGGGTAGCTCGATACTTACAGACTTAATTATTAAACACAGTTATACCACAAGTTCCTTTCACATCACCATTCCTCTCTAAATGGTAGTCGATGATATGATGGCACACTAATCACAGATTGGTACAAAAAACAAGAAACACAGATCGCTACGTCAACTTTACAACACACCATCCCCTTCATACAGTAATGAACACGGCCAAAAGACTACTTCACAGAATTATTACCATGAGCCATGAACAAATTTTGGATAAATAGTTGTATGGGCTTATATGAAAGGATAACTGGATGTAGGTTCCAATGGTAATGTAGAATGGACGGGCGATCTCGTCGATCTTACCAAGAAAAACTAATAAATTTATTATGTTGAAGTTATTGTTTCAAATAACATAAGTATATGTTTATATTTTTTAACTGTTTAAATGATTAGAAATAATTTCGAATTTTGATGAAGAGGAAATATCCCTCGAAAGGTTAACGAAAAAAGTGAATGATTGAAAAAAAAATTTTTTTTTCTTTCCAATTCACTTTGTCTACAATATGCATTTTACATGTTAATATATATATGTATATATATTATTTTATTTGCATACTAAGATTAAAAATATTAATGTCAAAATTTTTTTCAGGTAGGACGATATTTTTTATTCTTGTTCCCACTTTAAGTAAGTTTTATCAGAATAATTTATAAGCTTTCCCTTTAAATATAAGGGATGATTTTTGCAAATTTGCATTTGTGAATTCCCCACTTATTTTAAAAAACCTTTTTAAATTTGGAGTCAATCCTACTTTGCCTTATTAATCAGCTCAATGATTGTACATTTTTTCTTTCTTGTGTAGAAAGCGTCACGAAAGTCAGCCTTTAAAACTTCCTTGTGTAAAAACTTTCTGGACCAATTAAAATTTTAAGATGTTGGCTATGTAAACCTTTGGCGACCAAGCCAAACCAAGTTGTAAACCAAGTTTTATTCGGGTTTTCTACTTTATTACAGGAATAAAATAACTCATGTTCTTGAATAATCATTCAGGCCAAGTCAGTCAACATGTAGTGACTTGTCAATTGAGCCACTTAGCTGCTCTTAGTTTATAATCTTTTACTGTGGACGGTATTTGGATTCAAAAATAAATTTAAAGAATTATAAGAGCAAACAAGTGGTTTTACAAGAACTTTGGCCTCCCTTTAGACAACTAAATGTCCTTTAACAATGGCCGAAATACCGTAAAATTTAGAGGTTTGTTCATAGGTTGAGATCACATTCTCAACAGGCACTCGTCTGAAAAAAAGAAAAGTGTATCAAAATAAAAATCTATCAAGTATGAGTGTAGTTAAAATACGAATCATGTGGTCTGGTGTATCTTGCCTTGATACCACTATGCTGTTAATACGACTCTAGTGATTTATTTATATTATGTTTAAAAAATACTTTCCAATCTCGTCTAACAGCTCCCTATTACAAGAGGAATAAATAAGTGTGCAACGTGAATGGCGTAAATTGGGCGCCAACTGAAAAAAATCAAGCTCAATCAGATATTTGCTTCACCTGAAATTCTTCTTTTTCCACTGTCGGTAGACATTTCTCCAAACTTTTCATCACATTGAAACGCATCTTTCTTAAGATTTTAGAGCAGTTATAAATTGAATCAAGGGATTTTATTTAAAAAATATTGATAAGCGGATAACTAAATTCTTTTAGGAAAAAGTTTTGGTCACAATTGTAGGTTGTTGCCAAAATTTATCAAATCACTGTTTGTGTTTAATCTTTTGGCTGCGTTTAGGAAAAAACATCAAAACGATTGAGTGTAGTACATCAACTAGATTTTGAAGAAAAAAAATGGTACCAAAAAAGGTAGACGTTTTCTCGTGAAAAGGTGTATTTTTTCTTCTTTTGATACCCTTTTCTCCAAAAATCTTCTTTATATTGAAACGTTTAGTTTCTTCATTTTATAGAGCACTAATAGGCAATAAAGCAAGTAGTAAATGATGTTGCTAAAAATAGCTAGAAACGGAAAAATAAATGCATAGTAAAATGGTGAAAATGAAAAGGGGTAAAATGTGGCCATAACTTCGGATTTTTGCCAAACATTAACATATTTATTTATTGTATTACTATTCTTATTATATCTTATATATATATATATATATATACACTTATTGTATACATTATATATATTTTATATTATTATATACATATCGCTATTTTTAAAACCTTTATATACTAAATAAAATAAATTGTACACAATTGTAAAAAACGTAGAACTGAAAAATGGTACGTTTATCCTCTGTAAAAAACTCAACTTCCTTGAAAAATCTTCGGAAAATTTAAGCATTAGGCGTATAAATATTGCTTAGAATGAAAGTACAGTCTTGAAAAATAAATTGTTTTATCCATCAAAAGGAAGTAGAAATTGAAATAAAAATAGGCAAAACCCTGAAAAACATTCACTTCCCCATTAATTCATGTCAGACAGGAGGGCGTAACGTCCAATTACCCGTTGGGTGTCGGTGACGAGAAGTCAGAACCACTTTGCAACAGTTTTTTGTTATATTATTCTCAATAAAAACTCCAACGACTATGTTTCGAACCCAGAAACCCTAGCCTGGCTAAATAGGAGTTGAACGAGGACGCTCGAACCACTCGGCCTCTTCTCGAAAATGATAAACAAATCAGACCTTTATAAATGTAATATATATACGAGGCTGAAATATGTTATTTACACTTTCACACGAATAAATTATTAATATCTCATTAGAACGGATAATCAAACGGAAAATCAGGGAACAGTAGATGCATTTGAAAACTAGCAGCGCGATCATAGGGATTATTCCAAAGCGATTTGTATCGACTAGTTTTGAAGATGTTGTACGACGTTTGGTCTAAAAAAGGAAAACCTTGTTGCCTGACATCGATTCAAGAACAATTTGAGCCCGTCATTAAATCCGACTTCGGAAAAGCTGCTTAAGTCAATTGAAAGGATTTGAGAAAACATTAACTTGAATAACAGCGAGATTAATGATTCTATTTTGATACGATTATTTGGATTTAATGAAACATTAACATTTTTTGATTTGTTTTATATATGACTCATAATTTTATCAATTGTACCAGTTTTTAATAAAGGATCGAAATGTGATAAAGCTTCAGTGTGCTTGTAAGCGTTTTCTATTGTTCGAAAAACAATGAGAGGAAAAGTCTGGAATATTTTTTAAAAATAATTCCATCTAGCCTTATAACAGGAAGCATCCAGAAGCGAAATGTTAAAGTTATCTAAATATTTAATTCAGTATAATGTTAAATATTTCAGGTTTTTTCTAAATGGTACACAAATAATGATAGAAGTCAAGGACGTGTTCTCAATTCTTGAAACTTCGTGCTACCCAATTCAATATTAAAGTACATAATATATTAATTAAATTTTGACTATAGAGCAAATAGTTCAAATTTATGTGTTTAACAAAACTTAGAAGCATACAAAATACAACAAAGCACGTTAACGAACGTGATGAACAATCAGCGTTGTAAGAACTTCATGAAGATTGGCAACTAATCATACGTGAGTTAAACCGTCACGACGCAGTACTTCCATTAATCAAGAGTTGATATTATGTGAGACGAGATTATAAAACGTGAGAGATGATTAACACACCTGAGGAGTTGGAGCCGGAGGAATGGGCAAAGGGGGAAGATGAGAAATTGCTGCGGAATGGTATCGCAGCCCCGCCCGGTTCACCACCGACAATGGTGGTTTTAATGCAGAAATTCCAGGCGATGAGGGGGTGTTCCGACCGGATTGATTTATTTGTACGCCTTCCTCGATTAAATAGTGTTTTGCTTATCAAACATAGAATAGACTTCAGCGTCTACATTTCCGTTATAATTCAAAATCCCCTTGACAAATACATCGAAAATTGCCTCCCTTTGAACGTAAAACACGAAAATAAACGTGTATGCTTTCCACTTTAGTCCTCAAGCGTGCCTTATCTGAACTAAAGTATTTTCGCAACTTACAACTTGGTATTTTGTCTCTACAAAATCCGACTCTGGGTTCACTTATGTAAATTATCTTAGTTAGATTTTCCTCTTTAGCAAAATTTGGTATATATTAACTATAAAATATATTAGCTCTTTAGCTTCTTTTATGATAATGCATATTTTCTGGGATTAAAATATAAAAATGGCGATAAAGAAAATTGATCATAAATGAAGCTAACATAAGTTTTTTTCATAAGATTTTATATAAAAATGAACTATATAGAAATTGCTAGACATGTACGAAGAATTATACAATAATATGCAGGATCGTATTAAATGAGATTAGATATGTGAAAGGTTAGAAAAACTCTAAGTGGCTTCCAATAAAATACCAATAAATTATTCTGTGGAAAAAAAGATTTCTTTCGCTTAAAAATTCATAACGATTTTATCCAAAATGGAGGTTATAACAACCGCTGGAAATCTTGACGTCTTTTCTTTCTGCATATATTAACAGCGTTTAGATTTTGTGTCAGCTTAACTGAGAAAAAAGGGGAACATAACAAAACTCATCTAACATTTTATTGTTTATCTCCTGTCTATTTCATTACGTGAAAGAAATGTAAATATCTCTAGAGTTTCTTTTGGTTACATGGAGTACATTCAAAGTTATCTCTATTTTGGATTTTCGAAAAAATTTAATTAACAAAGAACTATTTTATTTCCTATCTAAGCAAAAAAATTAAATCAATTTGATTCATTTTAAGCATCCTTTAACACTGGCAAATACAAACTGTCATCGTAATATAGATTTTTTTAAACCAGATTAGCGTTGGCAATTTTTTCTTCTCCAATTTCTTGTGTTCTTTCAATTTTCAATTCATAACGCCTCTGAACTTAAATAAACTCAACCCTGTTATATCTTGCTGTTAATGATGTCTTGTCTTTTAGCCTATATCAACAGCACTTATATTTTGTTCAGCATTAGTGAGAAAAAAAGGATAACATCAACAAAAACTCATCAAACGTTATAAAGATCGAAACGTTACCACAATAAAGAAATAGGGGTATTCACGATCTTTGTGTTAACCCTGTTAATTGTGACTTTGCAGAGTAGCTCAGTCACAATTAATTATATCAATATCTACGATACGCATACTATGGCTGCCTGCAGAATATAATCTTTACTTATTGGACCATTAAAACCTATAAACTCATGTAATAACAAAAATGTGACGTTTTTAAATTAATTCGAAACCAGAACAAAGTAAAACGTTAAGATAAAAGTTTGTTTTTTCATTGTTCCGTAAAATGGAACTTATTACAAACGGAATAATGACAAATGTTATATGTATGATAGAATCTTAGTCAGCACGAGCTTAGCCCGTGGTCGAAAATAGTCCTGATGAAGGGAGATGAAGTAAACGAAAGAAAAATGCAATTAACCGAGATATCTGAAACTATGAACTGTATTTTTGTTTATCGAAAACCCTAAGAAGATTATTCACTCAGTCCTGTTCAAACAGTATTCCATCTGTAAATTTAGGCGAATATTGTCTTTTCTATTAACAGTAAAAGTAATGTAAGTAATGTATGTAGAAATACAAAACCAGAAGATTGGCCATTAGGTGTTATCATTTGGACACACCGCTGCCAACTGTCACAAAAAATTAAATGTGTTAAATTAAACTTATCCTTTGGAACATGACACTCGTCAGTGCCCTACATAGCATGTTCAAGCATTAAGGAAATGCAATGGCAACCACTGTGCATTTGATCCAGAATGCCCAGCTTATCTTGCAGTTGCAGAGAGAAAAACGACTACAACAGGTTCTGCTGCAAAGCCAGGATTCAACATGAGCAAAGTGGATTTTCTCAAACTTCACCAACTACCTTCCATTAGAACCTCAGCCTGGCCCCAACGAAGCGTTCATCCTGCGACCTCTTCTCAACCAGGTAGTTCAACATCCTTGGTTAGCAACATCTTAAACCTGGTTAACGAACTAAAAAATATTGTAAATTTTACAAAAATTACTGAATTTTTAAAAAACTGTAGTTTGTAAAATGCGAAGCTTAGATGACCCCATTTCAAAAATGTTAATTGTAGTTGAAAATCTATTCACGCTATTTGGACTAATTACAAAAATTAATAACAACTTTGCTAATAACTTCCTTCATTGGAATTGCAACTCACTTAAAAAGAAAACACCACAATTACTACTTACTCTTGAAAACCTAAACATAGATATTTGCTCGGTAAATGAAACCAAGTTAGACAAATATGATAAAATTTGCCTAAAAAATTACATTATATACAGAAATGATCGCAATTCCAGCTGCGGAGGTGTGGCCGTTGATGTAAAAACACAAACATGAACGACTAGAGCTACCAAAATGTACATCGATGGAGTTAATTGGTAACAGTTTCCCAAATGCTAAATAACCTTTACATCTGCGAACAGAGCGGGGAAACATTTGTCTTTTAAAAAAAGAACAATTGATCCAAATTGATAAAACTTAGTATAAAGGAGATAATTGCTGGCGATTTAAATGCAAGGCACACTACGTGGAAATGTACAACCAATAATAGATAGATACTTTTATCTACAACAAAAGAAAAAGGACTACAACAAAGAAATGAATTTATAAATAAATACAATCATGGAATAAAACCGTCTGCCGGAGGTTGTTGCTGGTATCATAAAAGACAATATGGAAATGAAAAAACAAAACAAAAAACATATATATATATATATATATGTGTATATATGACAAAATAAACAAAAATGAATAAATAAAAAATAATTATTTAAAAAACTAAAAAAATGCAAAGTACACAATAGTAAATAAATAAAATAAAATAGACAAAAAATACAAAGGTGAGGCTGACTTTGGAGAGCAAACCAGGGCTGTAGGGTCTCGTATCAGTATTGATAATTAAATTGCTGGACCAGTTCAAATCTCTACCTCTGTGCATGGCGTGCGTATACAATTAATTGGTACGGATCAAATACCCCATCAAGATATTTAATTAGGAGATCCTAACTTAAAACAAAATTCCCCAAATAAAACTGACGTAACTCCCCTAGTATTGTGCATTCCGCTTGAAAGTGAAACACGGTTTCCAAGGAGCGGGAATTACAAAACGAGCAAAGCCCAGACCCCTCCCAACCATGGAGCCGAGTTTATATCTAATACCTCACATCTGAGCTTAATCAGCCAATGGAGTAACAACTAATTATAGAGCAGGTGAAGTCTTATACCATTTTTCGTAAAACTCAAACTCACATATAATCTTCTCTGATAACCACACTTACTTTCCACCGAGGTTGAGAAACCCCAGCACTCTGGATCTAGTCGAAGGATTAACATAACTGGCCCTGACAGCCCCAATGTAATCAGCTCCGACCATAACCCTATTTTATGTACATTACATTAAAAAAGCTCACATAGATGCCTTACCGTTACCATCGACTAACAAAACGAACTGGGAAAATACAGAAATGAAATAAGCTCATACATAACAATTCCACCAAATTAAAACCACCTAAATTCCGAACTGTTCCACCGCTGAAACACTATTAGATCATTTCACAGGCGTATGAAATCTCTACTCCTAAGAAAAAAACTGTAATCTTCCAACGGGACTACAACTTATGATAAAACTGAAAAACAAGTTAAAAACCGTTACCAAAGAACGCGTCTTGCTTTCCATAAAATTTACTTTACCTACTTCAGCACTATGCGTACTATAGTCATCTTACCTTAAAAAGCAAACCCCTCAAATTGGATCATTATGGAAAGTTACTAAATAGTTGAAGAACAGTGGTACCCAGAAAACCATCGAAAAAATGTCAACGGGGGTACGCCTGTTACCAACCCCTGGATAAAGCCAACCTGTTTGCTGACAGACTGGAAACTATTCACTCAACTAATTCACTCCTTGGGCTCTGTTTCCCACACAAAACAAACAGCTATCAGTTCGGTAATACAGAAAAATGATTTCTCACTAACCCAGCAGCTGCAAACTAGTAACTCCTAGAGAAATAAAACCAATAATAAAGAAAAGGCAGTCGAAAAGATCACCTAGAATGGACAAAATACCTAAAACTTTAATTATAATTAAGATTTCACCCAATAAATTATAATTGTAAGCTTAACCACTATAAATATAATTTTGACCAAAATAATTAACTAGGACTTAATGAATAACCGCGACTGCTGGCACAAAATTAGTCAGTACCATGCTCAAAAACATGCCATTTAGAGCCATTATATACTTGACCTACATCTTTCACAAACTATTGATTTATGGGTGCTTCCCTGAAAGATGAAAAACTGCTCGAGTCATAATGTTACATAAATATTATTTACAGATCGTGAGATGCTGTCTGGTGTAATGTGGGTTATTTCATTTTAAACATTTTCTTTATTGCGCCAACGCGTTTCAATCTTTATTGTGATCATCTTCAGGGCCTGGGATTTATAATCATTGTCTGAATTATACAAATACATGTAAGATGTGAAAATGAATTTATACAATGGTGTACAAAATATGGAAATTTTAGGTTTATTCAAATAATTTCTACTCACTCAAAGTGTGTATTTTTTGTGTATGTGTGTGTGTTTATACATCCCATCCTAATAATCATTAACTAACGGTCACTAAACATTACATAAAGTTGGTAAAAACCCATATGACACATCAAGTTACCGACCCATCAGTTTGCTTAGCGCTCTAAGTAAATTTGTTGAAAAGCCCATAGATTGGCGGATCATGGAATTCTTAGACAATCAAGACTACATGCTCATGATTGAGCAGTTTGGTTTTAGGTCTTCTCTTTCAACACAAGCACAACTAGCAGACTCGTTGACCACACATCTTGGAACTTCAACCTTAAAAACATATAGGTGCCTCGTTCCTAGACATCAACAAAGCATTTGACACAGTCGGCATTGGATTAATATTCAAACTTATCAAGCTCCAAACGCTCTCCGCTCTAGCAGCTCTCTGCTATCCTAGTTCGAGGCCGTCCTGAGTCCACATTTCAATATTCTATCCGTTCAAGTTTCAACGCTCCGCTATCTCATCATTGAACACTCTAGCTCTTATATATTTATTTACAGGTAATACCAAGTTACAAGAAATGAATGTCTACAGATAAGCTCTGCGACTTTAAAAAATGTGGTAATTTCTTTTTATTTTATGTTTAATAAAAATATTTATTTCCGTTCTATATACACTTTTATTTGTTTATATATTTTGGTTTTTGTTTTATTCACAAGCGTTTACAAGAAAAAGGTAATAAATTTACGAGGTTGTTAATAATTAATTGAACGAAATTACCAAATGTTCAACCTTTTTAATTTAATTGAACATTTCGTCATTTCTTTTATACAACAACACTGTAATTCAGACAATTAACCGTTACGATTGGCCCTGGCGCGAGAACACTGAAATCCTGAGAAGGTTTACTCATGGAATTATGGTTAGCCATGGAAAAGAACTGTTCATTTCACTGAGTGAGCAGTTTTGATACGATCTTGGCAAAATCTGCGCATTGGTCTTTTTTCCAATATTTAAATCCAATGCATATGCCTTCACAGTCTACATTTAGGACATACCAGAATCCTGTTTGGATTTTATTCTCTAGTAATTCTTATATGAATTCTGCCTCTGGCCTCTAAATCAGCTTTTCGCATACGAAGAGTGGCATGACGTTCATGTAAATCATTAACGAATCCACGAACCATAATCCACCTGCGGCTCTGAATTCGAATTCAACACGTTTAACTTACTTACAGGGATGAGCCCCGTGTCAATGCCTTAACCGTTGCGGTCATCGATGACCCCTACAGATCATTAGTACGTAGCTGCAATGCATAGTGGTTAAGCGTTTTGTCATGAAATATTCCAGGTTAAACACAATTTTTATCGATCTGTAGTATTTTCTAATTTACAATAATGGAAAAATGCCACCCTCAAAATAAATAAATAAAAATAAAAGAAATCTTTCGATAAAATAAAATCCAGCTTTGATTTTACATCTTCTTTTTGTTCCAAAAGTTTGAAGAAAAATAACTCTTTCTGGTACTTACATAGAAGATGAAATGTGTAGGAAAAAAAGTTAAAAGAAAAATACTATAGTCTTTGCGTTGATGTAATTTAAACTTTATTTTAATAAAACAGATCTATTAAATTTTTTTCAATTTCCAACTTGTGCTATTGCAGTTACTAAAGTTCTTACTATTACGATTTTTAAATTGGAACTTTCTTTTTAAGCAAATATTTAATAAAAGGCTTTTGGCTTTAATCTGTGCGGTAAGTTCCCTAAAAGTCAATAATGATCATCAGCATTCACTCAATAATAATAAAATAATGGCAAATAATAATAACAGGAAGAAGAAGAGGAAGAATAAAACAATTATTATATAAACTGCTCAACAATGAATAGTGGGATTTCCAATTTTGTAGTATTTACTTTCCTTAGCATTTTTATTATAAATTGCATTAAATTGTATTAGACATTGTTATGCTTTTACTGAAGAAAAATTTAATTAAGGGATTTTGAAAATAAGAAAATAAAATGTTTAAATTCCATAATTGTGTTTATTGAACACAATAATTTTTTTAAACAGTTAATACCGTGTATAATGTCCTCTGTTAGGTAAAACCTCTGTGCACATGTTAGACACACTGTTAATGAGGTTGTCACTAATTTCATAAGGAGTTTCATGTTGTTGTTGCATAGCTCCACTCAATCGTTGCAGATCAACTGGCTGCGGATGGTGATCGAAAAGCCTTCTCTGCAACGCATCCCACATGTGCCAATGGGATTGAGTTCTGAAAACAATGGGGGAAGGGGCAGAATGGAAATTCCCAGACGCCTGCTCTCACTATACAGACAGAAAGTTGACTCATAATATAATGTGTCGGTTATGGGCAGATTATCATAACACAACAGCATTCCAATTGGTTTTTTCTTCTAGGCGCTCGCTGCACCATATTCTCCTGAGTTGCTGGTGGCGAGCTGTTGCCGCAGGTCGTCTCACGATTACAAATCGTTTGTGTTGATAAAGGCCTTGACAAAACATCTTGTACTTCATTCAGGATTTGGCCAGCAATATAGAAAGGGTTCTGTCTTGCAGAATGACAATATTTCTGTCCTCCCTTAGGATCGAAGTGCGCCGAGGTCCACTACTAGACCTCCTATTGACACTCCTCCACTCGCTCGGAATCGGGCTAAAGCCCGGGAGAAAACGCTCTGACAAACGCCGACTGCGTCTGCGATATCCACTTGCCCGTGACCTGGATGACTCATTCTCACAATAATATTGCAAACTTCTGGTTCAAAATGATATCTTTCCCTGGTTAAAGAGAATATAACTAGATTAAAATGAAGAAAATATGAGAAAGTGTGTTGGCTTACAAAATGCGTAATCTTCATGATGTTTACTATTCTTAAGTGAATCCGTTAATTTGTTATTTAATTTATAGCATTTGTTTGTTTATGGTTTATCTTAATTTCTATTTTGTTTTAGCTTAATGTTAATTTAACTAAAATTATTAGAAAACGAATAAATTAAAAATATCCTTATTCATTTTTGAGCAGTTTATTTAATTATTGGAATGTGCACCTACATATTTTACCAAAATTTGTCTTATTAAGAAATTCGAGCATCAAGAAGAAGAATCGATGGGATTAGTTGTTATAGAGTGTAAAACTAATTTAAACATCGGTCAACAGTTTATAAAAGCCAATTTTATAATGGAAGGAGCTATAAAACAATGCACTAATGTAGGGAAATTTCTAGCCAAAGTAAATTAATAAAATAATCAAATAAAAGCGTAATTAATGGGTCTCATCCATTACAAAAATAACGTTAACCTCTGCAAAATTGATTGATAAAACTGTTCTTTGATAGTTTTATCTATAATTCTCCATGTACTAAATGATGTAAAAAAACTGCATTTTTTCCATTGTATCAGTGGTAAAAATGAGATATGTGAAATAGTGATGAGACATGAAAGAAAAGCCCCGAGGAAATAAATTATGGCGTGGACAACCTGAAAACTCGCAACTTTTCAAGTCTACATATAATACGACGATATATACGTCTCTGTCAAAAATTTTATCTGGACAGAATGTCAAAATACGTCGCATTTAAACAAGAGAGAGAAAAATCGTCTGATTCGCCATAAAAGATGCAGAACAAGGCAAATGACGTTTGAGTGCGACATAAATCCGTTGTGTTTTTAAGCGGAAAATTAAAAGTAACCTTCGGTATATTGTTAAACAAATTTAATAAATGCAATTTGGCCTGATCGGCTGCCAATTTTCTCTGATTCGTAGTAGTTGTCACCATTGACTAGATCTTACACCAGTGAAAAGCTAACGAGAAACCTCCTTCTTACAATATGCTTCATTCGGAATTCTTATTTCTGAACCCAGCTAGAAAAGAGGAGAGAAATATACAGTGATTTGTATGAAATAAATGAAACAGTCTGTATAAAGTCAGTGTCTCAAGCGGGATTCGAACCCACGACCTTCGGCTAAATACGCCGCTGCTCTACCACTTGNTTCTGCTGGTCAGTTAATTGGGGGACTAAATAAGGTTTTCGGTAACAAATATTAGAAAAAATATTTACATTAGTTAAAAGATTTGATATATGCCGTTAGCGAATCGATCCACTATCGTGACTTCGATCCACTCGGACACTAACTTCCCATCTCAACCCCACCTTTTTGAATTTTCACTCCTTTTTGCCATTTTTTATCTCAACCAAAACCTTAATGAATTGAAAAGAATTTATTTGGTTACGCGGGCCACGAAACCTAATAAAAAGTCTGTATAAATATGAATTTAAAAAAGTATATTATATAAAAAGTGTAAGTGTTATGAGTGCTCATAATAGATTCGACGTTATAGTCTAGTCTTTGTAAGAATTGAGCGTATAAGGAGAATTTATATCGGTTTCTAACGGATAAAGTAGTTTTTATCTATTTTTTTATTAGGACTTTATTTGTAGTCTGTACATAATGACAATACAGACACTACTGCATCTGGAGAAATATGAGAATCCGGCCCTCGCTGGCACTAAATTAGATGGGGGGCGAGTAAGGTAGGATTAGTATTAAAAGACAAAATTGCAGTATCAGAGTATGTTGTAATGATTTGAATGTATCGGAAAGTAGCAGTATAAATGGTATAGAGTATGGTACCAAAAATGTTCCCGGGATGCCGGGTTATTTTGGTCTGAAAACTGCGTCGACACACCACACTCTGAAGGAGCGGTTCATCGATAGGCGTCCAGGATGATTTATTTTCTAAAAGAACTTCTTCCCTCAACGGATACTTTTTAGCACAATCTCAATCGTCAATAGTTTTTCTTATTTACATACCTTTCACTTAAGTAGGATGATAGATAATACTAGATATTTAACCTTTACACATAACATTTGTTTATATTGTAAGCAACTACTATACACAACTCTAAATGAGGTTCGATTGGATACTTGATATTCCGCCATCGATACTCTTCTATTACATACTTTCACGCTTATAAATACATTCTCACTAAACAGTTAACACTTAACGGAATACATCTATCAGCAAACTTGTCACATATGTACTATAAGATTACCTGTAATAAAAAAATATACAGAAACACCCTTTCCAAAAATGGGAATAAGGCTCCCAAATATTCGCTGCCATGGTCGAGCGCATTCTCATATCGGGTTGTATCTCTCTCAATATGGAGCTAAGAAATGACATCCTTCAATTAAATGGGGCACGCCAAGCAACGCCCTTTCTTCTGCATGCAGTGCACATATACGGGCTTAGATCCAAAAGTAAGAAAAAGGGTAGTAGCGTCCATATGTTTTATTTAACTTTTACTGTAAACAAATATCTGTGGGTGGATGTTTAGCTTAAAAATATGACTTTACATGAGTTTTAGCTTAAAAACCCGTAGTTGTTGCACTAGAAATTACAGGTTAGAAGGGTTTTTAAGGCTGCTTTTAGCATTAGAAATAGGTTTGAACTTTTTGTAAACATTTCTGAATTTGCTGAACTAAATTATTAGACACATGTTTGACAGTTCTTGTCAATGGATCCAAAATGTCTTTTAAGTATGGTTTCCTAGCTTTGTTCTATTGTATATCAAAGTTATTGTATATCATTTTTTATAATGTACGATAAAGGATTGCATTAAATTAGATTAAAGCACTGTTTAAAGCCCTTATATATACCTACATTTTTATAGAACTCAATAAATTAACTCCTTTGCGCTGCTTAAGCAGGGGATATTTATTTATTCTTCTCTGATGTCTGATTTATTTCCAGTTAAAAGTTCATAACGCCTGTAAATGTTATCCATCGTTATTACGACCGTTGGAATGGTTTAATACCTTGTCTTTCAGCTATCTCAACAAAGTTTAGATTTTATGGCCATAAAAGTAATAACATATCGTTGATTTAATTTTACTAATCTTTCGATATTTGACCTAAAAAAATACGGCTTTATATGATCTTACGCTTATAAAAGTTTCCGTAATATTTATACATACTATTATTTACAATTTAGGTGAACTATTTCCATCTGATTGTTACCTGAAAGTACGTTTGAATTAATTTGTAGTCAAATATATCAAGGCTTAAAAGCAAGTCGACTTAGTTTAACTTAATAACGTTTCCTAGGCTTTTAATCACTAAATTATGATTCAGATGAATTCATTTATAGAAATAGCAAGATTTTCATCTGTCTTAAACTAAAAAAGTTTTTATTCTTAATAAATAAGGTTTTGTTTGATTTTAATGTAAAAACCGGGGTTTCTTTTGTAGAAATTATGGTCTCACTAGGTCTTATCTTAAGGTTTTCTTTGAGCTTTTTTCCACTTAGGTTTTACACAAGCTTTCCTTCTAAAAAGTAGGTTGAAATGGGTTCGTGTCATCACTCTCCAACACTCCAATTTCAGAACCCAAATAAAATCTTACAGAAAAAAACACTCACAACTCACATAACACTCGATGAAATGGAAATTAATTACCTATTTATATAGTGTCCAACAAATTAAATTTACAACATAAAGACTAAAAATCTATAATAAAACACGAGAAGAAAAACCCTTTGGATTAAGTTAATTTCAAGAATATGAAAACGGAAATTTATGAATGAACAATACATCAACATATACAAACGTTGCATTCTCATATAATTAAAGAATATTTATTTGTATTATCTATTTTATACAATTTAAACTAAAATGTAGGAAATAAACCATAATACAATTGTTTTTTAATTGTTTAATTTTTAAAGAGTTTATACACTGATATCTCCAACCAAGAACAGCCCTGGCGGAAATTAGTCAAGCTTTCAAAATATCATTTCCAGTTCCAATGATTTTCAATTTCGACACGTTCAAAATCATTTGGAGAAATATGTTTTGATTGATATCATATGCCTGTTCACTGATATTAAAAAGTAAATTTCTAAGTGAATACTGAGTATTAACACATCACCTACCAAAAAGATAAAACTTTAAACATCAGGTCCATCCAATGACTAAACAAATAAAAACACCTAGTACTGACACGAATAAAAGGAAATATCTTGTGAAATGTACTTTTGATTTGACGAAAAAAAATGAAACAGTCCAATTTCTGTCGGTTCTCTATCAATTATTAATGTAAAAAAAGAAAAAAAGGGGTATACCATATTAAAAATGTATGTTTTTTAGTGACCTGTTGATTCATAATTTGTTAAAATCGTGAGGAGCAGTCAAGAATGAGGTAGTTTAGAAAGACACCTTTTCACTTTTTTGCCGACGTTTCGACCTTTATTCGGGTCATCTTCAGGGCCTGGGTAGATTACAAAACATGTTGATTGGAAAAAATGCAATTTCAGATGTAAATATAAATTTTGAATCAAGTATTTCATACTCACATAAAGTGTGGTGCTATTCTTGTGGTGTCATATTAGTTTTGTGTGAAAGTGTTGGAAAATGTGAATTTGTATTTTGCTGTCGTTATTTCATTGTGACAAGGTGGCGGATCGGCAAATCTAGGAAATCTTCTTTGACGATAGGCTGTTTTATTTAACTCAAAGGAAGTCGAGAATGGGGATTTTCTTGATTTGATTTTTGATTCGACGTTATATTAGAAAGGGAGTTAATATTAAAGTCGATAACAAGAAAGGGAAATATAAAAATAAGGTTTATTTGCTTTATGATGTTGGCGTAGCTACGGCTGAGTTTGCATGTACCTGTCTTCCGTAATATGTGAACTCATGATTTGTAATTGGTCTCACATCATATGCCCCTTTGAGACGACCTGCAGCAACTCAGGAGAATAGGGTGCAGTGAGCGCCTAGAAGAAAAAACCAATTGGAATGCTGTTGTGTTATGATAATCTGATCATAACTGACACATTATATTATGAGTCGCGTTTCTGTGTGTATACTGAGAGCAGGCACAGCAGAGAACGGGGATTCGTACAATGCCCCAATTCGTGTTCTCTTCAGTGCAGTTTGGATGAGGCGGTGTAATGGCCTGGGCGGGGATTTATTTAAACTGCTGGACGAACTGGACTACATATTGTTGAAGGCAACCTCAGCGCAGTCCGTTATGTCTAAGAAATTATCAAGGAATACATCCCTCAAAGCTGTGATCTCATTGGCAGGGATTTTCGATTTCTGGATGACAATGCCAGACCTAATAGAGGCAGAGTTGCTCATCAATGTATAAAAAGCCTGGGAATTTCTCACCTGCCCCTATCCCCATGGTCTCCAGACTTCAATCCCATTGAGCACAGTGGGATGCGTTGCAGAGAAGGCTTCTCGATCACCATCTGCATTCAGTACATTACAACTGAGTGCAGTGTTGTAACATCTATGGAGTGAAAATCCTTATGAAATTAGTGATAACCTTATTAACAGTATGTCTAACAGGTTTTACAGAGGTTTTACCTAACAGAGGACATTATATACGGTATTATGGTTTAAAAAACTTATTGTGTTCAATAAACAAAATTATGGAATTAAATCCTTTTATTTTCAAAATCCCTTAATTAAATTTTCCTTCAGCAAAAGTGTAACAATTTCTAATAAATTTTAATGAATTTTATAATAAAAATAAAATAAAAATGCTTGGGAAACTAAATGCTACAAAATGGCAATATCCTATTCATTTTTGAGCAGTTTAGATTGGTCGTTGTAGCCGGTGCCTCATTCAGACTTGTCCTACAATTTTTGTCCCAGTCTTTGAGAAGCTGAAGCTATTCTGCTGGTCAGTTAATTGGGGGACTAAATAAGGTTTTCGGTAACAAATATTAGAAAAAATATTTACATTAGTTAAAAGATTTGATATATGCCGTTAGCGAACCTTTACTTATTAATCCGAGGGCATAAATTTATTCATGCAGGTGATGAAAATCAATTGGCAATCCAACTTTATTTATGATTTTTCTATAATCTATAGATTTTATGTTAATAAAATTAATAAACATATGAATGATGTAGTTTAAAAATCTTTGGATATTTAACCAAAAAATATGTCTTAATATTTGCTTATAAAGGTTTCCGTAATAGTGTGTACAACTATGAATTAGGATTTAGATATGTTTTCCTGAAAAGTATATTTGAATAAAGTTTTATATACCAACAAAGCAAAACTGTTGTTTCAAACAAGAAAACGGCTTTGAAGATTATGAACTGAATGATCAGAACGTTCAGTGTTAGTTGGCCGAGTACAGAGATTTCGCACGCTAGAAAATTTCAAATTTCTCGAAAGAAATCATATTTGATTCCTGGACGATGATGAAAAATTATTATACGCATTGCGTCTGAATTCTCAAAATTGGCCTAACCGTTATCGGTAGGACGGAATTTGACACCTATATTTCCTAAATGGCCTATATGTTCGAAGCCAATTAAACCACGCTTTCAACTGCAAAACTGCATGAATTGAAAATTTTTCCAAAACCGTGGTTATCAATTTCTACCTCAGGAGAGCGAATATAGTAATTCCAGATGAAATTCGAGATAAAACCGGGAAGAAGCATTTCACTGAGTATTAACCAGTTGACTGCGTTTGGGCTGACCGTGGTAAAAAAAGACTATTTAATCTGCTAATTAAACTGGATTTTGTAGAGATCTTGGCGTGAATTTAATTTTATTTCCCAGGATTTAATTAAAACCACTTAGGCCCAACTTAATAAACCGTTCAAACCGGATATTAAAATTTACCCAACAAGTGGTTAAAAATATATAAGAAAAGGTGTTTGTATCTTATTAAAGTAAAACTTAAGTAATTTTAAGCCATTTTATAGACGTGTAAAATACTATTCCCGCGTTACTTAAAATATGATAATTACGACCAAAAAACAAACAGAAAGTCGGGGGAAGCACAAAATCCGTTGGCATTACAAACCCATCCTCGAAGATCGGCAAACAGCGGGAATAGATGGATTGTAGGAAAGATCATAAATAATTCAACAATAATGTAACTGCTCCTCATCGAATTGCAGACCTCACAGGCAAACCGTGCCGATCGTATCGTTCGATGGACAAAGAATTTTGTTTTTCAAAAAGAAAATCCATTTTTATCATTTTAACAAAAGAAAAATTTCGAACACAACATTGATTACAAAAGCACTTGCTGTAGGTAGTAGCTGTAGAATAAAAAACATGTACACAAAAAATACAAGTTTTTTTCTCCCGGAGGGATTACATGTGCTCAACTGACAGGTATCAATGTTCCTATATAAATCGAATGTAGTGCTGGCCTGCATCATTTCATTGTCGATATAGAGATGGCTTTTAATGAATACATTACAGCAGTGAATTTCAAACTCTAGAACATCAGGTAGATCATTAGTAAAGAGCGTAAACGACAACGGGCTAAAGACACAGCCTTGTTTAACCCCAGATTTCGAATAGAAAAGGCTTTGGACTGAGACATTAGAGTAGTGAAGTCCAAACTCTAGAGCATGAAGGAGGTCATTAGGAAAGAGCAGAACGCCAAGGGGTTAAGGACCTACCATTGTCTAACATTAGGCCGGTATATTCTGAAATATTGAAAGAAAAAAATCAATCTATATTAGCCAAAATAACGTACATCAGAAACGATAAAATACATGAATTTTATGTTTTTTAATCTGCCTAAAAAGTGGGTGAAGCACATAACGTCGGTCACCCTGTATATGCATGTATATGTTTATGTTAAATAACATAATATTTGTAATTTGTAAAAAATTTTACTTTTTTGAAATACGTATCATTTGTTTGTTGCATTTCTAGCTAAAGGTACAAATTTCGCACCAACAAAATGTCTTATACCTCTGTTAAATTTTTTTAAATATTATTTTCTAAAGAATTGTTTTAATTCTGTAAAAAAAGACTCTAGGTTTCAAAAGAAATGGGTTTCCGACGTCCCATAATGCACGATAGCCACACCTTCAAAAATATGGATCGTCTGGCCATCTAGACCCATCTTTCGACAGCACTACTATATTTTTTCTCATGGCTTCCGATTATAATGCAACAACGATATATTAGAAAGAAAATGGGAGTTTAAGAACAAATTTAATGTAAACATTTAGAACTTTGATAATTTTTCTTAAAACATCATTATACAATATGTAGAAAAGCCTGACCGATTAAAAAAAATAATAATAATTTCATGAAATACTTTTTTGGTCTGGTCTTAAATAGTTTGTCGGCCATAACGGAAAATGGGATCACAACGGGCACGATCAATTTTGTAAAAAGCAATACGTTTGGTATAACACGAATGTTTTTGTGCTTTTCCTGACTGCAAAGCAACTAATTCTGAACAGCTTGATTGAGTTAATGAAGTTTTAAAAACACTACACCCTCGGTTGAATTAATTTTAGATCTATCTCCCACGCTCCCGTACTTAGCGTCTTATTCGACTTGGAAATGTTTTAAATTTGCTGGATTTTTTTTTTGTCCTTTTTCCCCATTGCATACATAGTATAAAATTGTTCTTGTCTTAAGGATATTTCTCCTCCGGCTTGTTTCTTGAATACCAGATAATATGTACCGGGAGATATCTGTAAGAAGAAGTTGTTGCATCTGAAATCCTAAACATTTTGCGATCGTCAAATCATTCTAGGTGAAATATATTCGTCTTGGAAATATAAAACTTATGTAAACTGCTCAAAAATGAACAGGGATATTTGTAATTTATCCCTATTCTATTCATTTTAATTCAACTAACCGATATATTCTTGTTAGTTGGATAAAACAAAATAGAAAATACAAAGCAAAACCAAAGAAATGTTAATCCTCATTTTTAATAACGAATTTAAATAAGAATAGTAAACATGAAGATTATTACCATTTGTAAACAAACACCTTTTCTCGTCTTTTCTCCATTTTAATCCAGTTGTGTTCTCTTTAACCATGGAAGATATCAACTTGAACCAGAAGTTCGCAACATTGCGTTCTTTCGCCAGGTTTAAAATTTAAAATTAACAAAACAAAGTTTCTTCGTTCAAAATATATTTACAAATAATATACAATCTCAGCGTGTAAAAGGAAAGAAAATACGTTGTCGGAAACAAATAAACTTTGAAATAAACAAGGGGGAAGGCTTCGCTACCTTGACCAAAACCAAATTTTATATTTCAAGACCGTTTCGGTCAGCACTCTCTCCTGACCTGTAAAGACAGGTCAGGAGAGAGTTCCCGGCCCCTATCATAAGAACAAGGGGAAAGGTAATCCGCTCCTGTCCCGCCCATCGACGCTAGAGATTAGAGGCATGACATAAATTAATGGATATATTCTTGGTATTTCGATAAAACCAAATATAAAATACAAATCAAAACCAAAAAAATGTTAATCCTCATTTTTAATAACGGATTTACTTAAGAATAGTAAACATGAAGATTAATCATTTTGTAAACGAACACCTTTTCTCGTATTTTCTCTATTTTAATCCAGTTGTATTCTCTTTAAACACGGAAATATATCATCTTGAACCAGAAGTTCGCGTTATTGTGAGAATGAGTCATCTAAGTCACCGGCAGGTGGATATGGCAGAGGCAGTTGGCGTATCTACTGTTATGTTTTTTGGTGAGTCGCGTTTCTGTCTGTATAGTGATAACAGGCGCCGACGAGTCTACCGAGTACAGGGGATGCGTACAATGCCCCAGTCGTGCTCCCTTCAGTGCGTTTTGTAATGGTTTGTAATGGTCCATTTACATTGGAGGACGAACTGGACTCCTTATTATTCAAAGCATCCTTACCCCAGTCCATGTCCAAGAAATTATCGAGGAATACATTCCTCAATAATTTCTTATAAATTTTAACGTAATTTCCAATAAAAATGGGAGGGAAAGTAAATACAACAAAATTGGAAATATACTTATTCATTTTTGAGCCGTTTATATAATTGTTTTATTCAGAATAACTTCAACCAGCAAACCCTACATTCTTGGTATTACATATAAGAAAATACGGCAGTCGAGGTACTAGTAGATTTAGTTTAATCCTTTAAACAATTCAGCAACTGACAAGAGTCAACGGTTAATATTAAGTCGATGAAATCGCGAAAAAAAAACTTCTTGTGTCAAATCACTATAATTATTACATTTTAACTTTTTTATATATTTTAAAATAAAGTATGAAGCATTAAAATATGTTAAAATAGAATAATAAAGTATTAAATTATTATTTGAAGTATTAAAATTTAACAAAATATTTTAAATAAAGTATATTTTATATATAATAAGCAAACAAACAGAAGTGAAGTAGTTTTTTAAAGGGAACACAAAACATTTAGGACTCGACAATTATAAAACGTCCATAAATAAAAACCCTTGGCCAATGAAATACGTAACCGCATAACTAACAAAGAGGATATTGTTCAAAACAGCTCGCGTTAAAAGCTGTAGAGAATAAAATTAACTTACAAAGTCCTGTAAGTCGGCAAAAACAAGTCTGTGAAGAGCAAAATTGTAAAATTGAAATTTTCTCTGCCAGATAAGAGGAAATTAATCCCTTTGACCATATTCTGAGCTTTCCGGGCTACTTGAATCCACATTAAGAATTAACATTGTCTAAAGTTTTATCTAAACACAACAATATTCTAAAATCGTGAAATTTCTATTTTAACTTCTGTTTTATCAACAACAGTTAAACGTTAATAAACAGATATATTTGTCTCTTTGGCCAAAATAAAAATAAAAAGATCCTTGCAAACCTAGTGAAAAGTAGGGTACGAAGTGGTATAACCAATTTTGATGATCCTTTTTTTAGCAATACAAGATTGAAAAATAACGTGCTATTTTTCTATTAAAAAATGTGGTCTTTTATATTACATATTACGCATATATTATAATCATTCTGAAATACAGGTTCTAAGAATGAATTAAAAGTTAATAGGCAAAAATCAGGCAATTGATCATTAGACAAATAATTAGTGTTGAATCAATTCAGCTTATCAGTATGAATTATAATTATATCAGAACTAATTGCCTAAGGCGAGCTAAATGTACAGCAAGGCAAAGAAACAACATCATGAGACCAACCAAAAAGGGCTACTTTTTTGGATCCAAGAAAGAAAGGGAATACTACTGTTAATTATAAGGAAGAATTACAAACAATTACAAATCTAGCTAAAAACAATGTATCGCAAGAATTATTAATCGATATTGTGTATGTAAAAAGTTTAAAAAATTAACTTTAAAAGAAACAACAATCGTACTCAGCCATCCCACTATAAATGAACGAGTACGTTGGCGTTGCTTGCCATACCTTGGGGATCTGTCGGACAAAACACCTAGTTAGAAAGTCCCTTTCAAAACCTAAGACGTTGACAACTTGTCAAAAAACGTTGTTTAAAAACTTAGTTGTAATGATTGAGATATGTGTTTCCTCATATTTAATCCGTAAATTTTGTATGTATAAATTATTTATTGATTATATTTTAGTTGTGCAGTCTGTATGAATGTGGTTATGCGTTTACATGAAAGAGTAAGTGAGTACTGAGAGGGTTGATGGCGGAACGTGGAGTACCCCATCGCCCGTCAGAGTACATTGGAGGTTGATATGACATGAATCAACGTACTCACCCCACCTCAATGATTTCTACTACGAAATCTTTTAGAATCGAAATCAATCAACTGACTTTACTCAAGACATACAGATAAAAATTTACACTGAAAAAACAGTCTTGCCCCCTACTCAACGTCAACAACAAATTGCTACCGATTAACACCCTAGTCATATACTCAGGATTACAATTTATTCTAATAGTTAGAGAGAAGACTGACGTGCAATTCTCACACAATTATTACTAGATAACAAACTGACAGAAGACTTGGACAACTACGAAGTCTATTAGGACCGAAATCTGTTTTCACCGTCAAAACTCGACCATTTTGTACATACTAAGCTCTAATGCGGTGTTTTGCCAACCTATCCAATATCAATATGTATTGATATGTAAAGCTACAAATAAATAATTTAATGAACAATTCTCATTCTCATTTTAACATAATTTAACAGACAGCATTTATGTTTGTGGTTGGTAAGCAAGCAGACAACATGTACCTATAATGATCCATTTCAAGTAAGGTCTTAAACTAGCCATGGCTTCACATCTCTCAGGAAAACCAACAACCAACAAGTAGATTTAAATCATCAATCGTTTGTACGCCACTAAGTGCATATTTCACATCATCATTGTGCAGTCCTGGAGAAGAGGAATGAATTACGAGGAGCTTTCCAGCAATAGGACTAAGTACTCTATTAAAAACCGGTTATTTATACGTCAAATTATCTGTATTGATTTATCCGTATCCAAGGTAAATATGTTGGAATAGAATTTTTAAAATATTTACCCTTGAGAATATTTTCATAGCCTTTGTTTTCTTTACAAACTACATCGTCAAAACCATTACCTAGTTACAGAGTGAAAATACTTCTAACCTTTATAATTGTAAATGCTGAAACGAAACCGGTCCGTTTGATCTCCCTTTAGTTAATAAAAAAAATTAGTTTCTGTCAAAAGACTTTTAAGTTTTGATTTCCTATTATTTCTACCAATTTAATATATTTTGTT